>NC_139222.1:86983776-87531276 GCF_055691185.1 Crinia signifera
TGTATTCTACATGACTGAGATGATTTTGATATGAGGTTTATTCAGCACATTGGATATGCCTCTCCGCAATGTCAGACACACATATACACTTCCAATACAGTTTCTTTGGGCACTACAGATCAATAGGAAGCAATCATTTTAAAAGCCTGAGATCTATATTGATTACATTATAGGAATGCATACATTATGTCTGAGCACATTGCCCTGCATGCTGCAAAGGTATTGGATATGTGATTACTGTTAATCACAATGCAGTTCTTAAAATAGCAGTTTGGTAAGAGGTTTAATTATCTCCTATATATTTGGCTACATCTGTCACTCAAAGTGGGTGTCTGTGTCTATAACGCTCTGTTCCTGGACTTTCCTCTTAATGTGTGATTGCCTTCATCTGTGCTGAACACCTTTCTGAGAAATTAACCTGTTTAAAACAGGTGATGGCAATCATACATTAAGGGGAAGTCTAGAAACAGAGCATTGTGTCCCTCCTGGAGAGGGTCATGTTGGGAGGTATGTGACAGAGAACCAGCCCAGTGAGCCCACAGACAGTGCCAGACACCCACTGACTTCCCATGTTGCCCAGCACTGCTACTCCACAGCCACCAGGTGAGCGCCCCCCTCCCGCGATTTGCGGCAAAACCTCCCACCCCCCCGCGCCCCCCCCTCCCGCGATTCGCAAAAAAACACCCGCTCCCCCGCGACCCCCCCTACCGCGATTCGCAGCAAAAACACCCTTGCGACCCCCCCTCCCGCGATTCGCTGCAAAAAGAACCCCCCCACGACCCCTCCTGCAATTCGCGGCATAACCACTACCCCGCGACCCCCCCTCCCGCAAATCGCGGCAAACCCTCCCCCGTGACACACCCCCCCCCCCCGATTCGCGGGAAAAAACACCCCCCCCCGCGACCTCCCTCCCGCGATTCGCGGCAAAAAGACCCCCCCCCCGTGACCCCCCCTTGCACGATTGGCGGCACCCCCCTGCGACCCCCCTCCCGCGATTCGCGGCACCCCCCCCCCCCCCCCGCAATTCGCAGCAGCCCCAGGATTAAATGGCACATGCAAAACACTGACATGGCTATGGTCGACAATGAAAAAGGTTGACATGAGTTTTTGAAGATTTATTTTTAATTTTTTCATATTCATTGTCATGTGTCGACATGGACACCAATGAAGTGGCACACTTATGTCAACATTTACATGTGTTGACCTTTCTGTGTTGATTTTTTCTTGTGGCGATTCGCGTCACACCCCCCCGCAACCCCCCCCTCCCGCGATTCGCGGCACCCCCCGTGACCCCCCACCTCCCGCAATCCGCGGCAACCCCCCACTGGAACCCCTGTGAACCCCGCCCTCCCGTGATTCGCGGCACCCACCCCCGCGACCCCCCCTCCCGCAATTCGCAGCACCCCCCCGTGATTCGCGGCAGCTCCAGAATTAAATTGCACATGGAAAACACTGACATGGCTATGGTCGACAATGAAAAAGGTTGACATGAGTTTTTGAAGTTTTTTTGTCATTTTTTGAATATTTTCATATTCATTCTCATGTGTCGACATGGACACCAATGAAGTGCCACACTTATGTCAACATTTACATGTGTTGACCTTTCTGTGTTGATTTTTTTTCTTGTGGCGATTCGCGTCACACCCTCCGCAACCCCCCCTCCGGCGATTCGCGGCACCCCCCCCCCGCGACCCCCCCCCCCTCCCGCCATTCGCGGCAACCCCCCACCGGAACCCCCATGAACCCCGCTCTCCCGCGATTCGCGGCACCCCCCGCGATTCGCGGCAGCCCCAGGATTAAATGGCACATGCAAAACACTGGCACGGCTATGGTCGACAATGAAAAAGGTTGACATGAGTTTTGAAGATTTATTTAATTTTTTGAATGTTTTCAGATTCATTGTCATGTGTCAACATGGACACCGATGAAGTGGCACACTTATGTCAACATTTACATGTGTTGACCTTTCTGTGTTGATTTTTTCTTGTGGCGATTTGCGTCACACCCCCCCCACAACCTCCACTCCCGCGATTCACGGCACACACACACACACCTCCCCCGCGATTCTCGGCACTCCACCCCTTGACCCCCCCTCCCGTGATTCACGGCACACCCCCGCGACCCCCCCCTCCCATGATTCGCCGCAACCCCCGCCCCGTAACCCCCCCTCCCGCGATTCGCGGCACCGACCCCCCCCCCTCCCGCAATTCGCGGCACCCCCCGCGATTCGCGGCAGCTCCAGAATTAAATTGCACATGGAAAACACTGACATGGCTATGGTCGACAATGAAAAAGGTTGACATGAGTTTTTGAAGTTTTTTTTTTTCATTTTTTGAATGTTTTCATATTCATTCTCATGTGTCGACATGAACACCAATGAAGTGCCACACTATGTCAACATTTACATGTGTTGACCTTTCTGTGTTGATTTTTTCTTGTGGCGATTCGCGTCACACCCCCCCCACCCCCCCCGCAACCCCCACTCCCGCGATTCACGGCACACACACCCCCCCCCGCGATTCTCGGCACCCCACCCCGTGACCCCCCCTCCCGTGAATCACGGCACACCCCCCGCGACCCCCCCTACCATGATTCGCCGTAACCCCCCTCCCGCGATTTGCGGCAACCCACCCCGCGACCCCCCTCCCGCGATTCTCTGCAATCCCTCCCCTCCCGCGATTTGCAGCATCCACCCCCCCACAACCCCCCCTCCTGCAATTCGCGGCACCCTCCGCGACCCCCCCTCCCGCGATTCGCGGACACCTAAGTTGCAATACAGGGCATCTTTCATACAATTCTAACCATATTTCTCATATACAAACGTTCACAAATTAAGGGGGCGCAGCCCCTTACGACGGTGTGAAGAGCGCCCGTAGGGCGCGATGAATCACCTAGTGTTAATATAAACACATTGTGCTTAATTCAATTAGCTGCAAGTCGGGTCCAGTGAGCCATATTCACAGTGAATTCATTACACAAATTGCATTTGCAATACAATTCCAAACTTGCATTGCATTTTCCCAGATCACATCCAAATTCTTATTGCAGGTTTTAAGGTCTTAGATTAACGGCATTCTGTGTTTAATAGTGTTTCCCAAATTTTGTCCTATTGGCACCCTAACAGTCCAGGTTTTAGGATATCCATGCTTGAGCACAAGTGATTTAATTACTGCCTTAGGTCCAGATGCCTAAGCTTCAAACGTGATAAAATGAAGAGTGATAAACAACTCACCAATCAGCTCCTGCCTGACATTTTTCAAACAACATGTCTGCGACATGGCAGGTAGGATCTGATTGGCTGGCTGTTTATTACTCTGCAGTTTATCACTTTTTGAAGCTTAGCACATCTGGACCTTAGTCTGTTTTATTTAACCATGTGAGCTCAAGACTAACATTAGGCGGCATACTTAAAACCTTGACAACTGAGTTTGGGTTACCCTGTGTTAACGATTTACCAGTTTTACATGTACTGGTAAAATGTTAAGCTGGATACACATTGTAAGATTATCTTTCCAATCTGGCTGGTTAGAACAAAAATCTGGCAATGTCTGTGAACAAAGTATAATCAACCATTTACTCCCAAAAGCTGGAAAATTGGTTACCTCAAAAAGGCTTTAACCAATTTGTCTGAATCACCTTTTTTTTATCTGTTTTCTGTTGTATGGGAGAAAACTGTTGATTGTCATTTCCTCCCAGAAATTACCAGCTTTACATTCCAACCAGTAGTGTGAATCCAGTGTGTATCCCGTGGCCTCGAGTTTGCAGAATGCACTTGCCAAGTGCTTCACCTTTACCTGCCCACTTTCCCAGAACCACAATCCATCACAGGTTACAGGCCCTCGTTAATGATGTTGTCCCTCATCTTTACATGCAGAACAATGGAGCACAACGTTAACGACCCACGGGAGTACCCATCGTTAATGATATAGTGCATATACACTATCTGCCTAATTCGCCGTATAAACCTGCAGTAACGAGGGGGTCAGGGGCTGCAGGCTTAAAATGCATGATCAATACATGAATTTAATCTACACTATTTATTATTGTTGGTTAACATACTGTAGTGAGTGCGATTACTATTTAAACAATGTGGTCACAAAACAATGTTGCACTCCAAATCTAGGTATGGTGAATGCTGTTACTTGATACTTGATAGTGATTTTATATATATATATATATATATATATATATATATATATATATATATATATATATATATATATATATATATATATATACGAATGTAGAATCGGCGGCACTCGCAGAAAGAAAAACACAAGGCAAGCTTGGTCTTTTACCAACGTTTCGTGGCTGGCGTCGCCACTTTATCAAGGTGCCAAAGAACAAGTGTACAAGTGAAAAAACTTACTTAAGTAGCCCTGGACTCGTTCGTGGCGCCCGGCGTCCGTCTCTGCAGCGTCTAATGATGACGTCATGTGTCCACGGCAACGCCGTGAGTCACGAAGGAGACCCATGTCACGTGATCTGTGAATGCAATAAAAATACAAAGTTACCATTTAACATACCTAAACAATGTAGCAACAAACATATAAAACAAGACAAGTTAAAATACAAAACCACAAGACCATAGCAGCGTATGAAAAAAGCTACACAATAGCAGCGGCAAAAATGCATGTAATTTGAGATGAGATGTGCAGCAAATATTAAATTAATTCAGGTTTATAAAAAACAGCTCAAACCTAAATTTTCGTTCAAGCCGCGAGGTGCCAGTGTATCTAATATGTAGATCCACCGTCTCTCTGCCCGCAGCAGCATGAGTGACCTATCACCTCCTCTAGGTAGGGGAGGTATGTGATCGATAATTCTGTATCGCAAAGAGGTCAGGGAATGTCTGGCCTCAACGAAATGTTTGCTGACAGGGTGTTCCCCGTGCCCAGCGGCTAGTGCAAGCTTGATATTAGATCTGTGTGTGGTGGCTCTTTCTTTGAACGCCCTGTCGGTTTTACCGACATAGTGTCGGCCGCAGGGACAGCTCAAAAGATACACCACATATTTGGTGTGACAGCTAACCCTATGCCTGATGTTGAATTTGCGCCCCGAATAAGGATGATTAAATTTATCTCCCACCACCATGTAGCTGCAAGTGGTGCAGCCACAACATCGGAAGCAGCCAGGTTTGGGGGTTCCTAAAAAAGTGGAGGCTTTGGCGGGGGGGGGAAGCTGATGTTATTTCTGACAAGGTGGTCCTTTAAATTTTTGCCACGCTTGTAAGCACACATTACGGTTTTGTTATGAAGACTGGGAAGGGCTGGATCACTTTCCACTATTGGCCAGTATTTTTTTGTAATCTTTTGTATGGATTGGCTCTTATTGTGGAAAGAGTTGACCCAAATTACTTTGTGGTCAGTTTTTTTATTTTTCAAAGAAGAAACCAGGGCTTGATCACGAGTGAGTTTAAGTACCTTAGTTTTGGCCTTTAATAACTCTGTTAGAGCATACCCACGATGTTAAAATTTTCTAACCATTTCATTGAGAGCCACTTCCAGATCTGCAGGGTCGCTTGTGATACGGCGTACCCTGAGCATCTGTGAGAAGGGAAGACCCTTCTTTAGAGGGACAGGGTGGTGACTAGTCGCAAGAAGAGTATTATACTCTTCTTGTGAGTAGGTATGCTCTAACAGAGTTATTAAAGGCCAAAACTAAGGTACTTAAACTCACTCGTGATCAAGCCCTGGTTTCTTCTTTGAAAAATAAAAAAACTGACCACAAAGTAATTTGGGTCAACTCTTTCCACAATAAGAGCCAATCCATACAAAAGATTACAAAAAATACTGGCCAATAGTGGAAAGTGATCCAGCCCTTCCCAGTCTTCATAACAAAACCGTAATGTGTGCTTACAAGCGTGGCAAAAATTTAAAGGACCACCTTGTCAGAAATAACATCAGCTTCACCCCCGCCAAAGCCTCCACTTTTTTAGGAACCCCCAAACCTGGCTGCTTCCGATGTTGTGGCTGCACCACTTGCAGCTACATGGTGGTGGGAGATAAATTTAATCATCCTTATTCGGGGCGCAAATTCAACATCAGGCATAGGGTTAGCTGTCACACCAAATATGTGGTGTATCTTTTGAGCTGTCCCTGCGGCCGACACTATGTCGGTAAAACCGACAGGGCGTTCAAAGAAAGAGCCACCACACACAGATCTAATATCAAGCTTGCACTAGCCGCTGGGCACGGGGAACACCCTGTCAGCAAACATTTCGTTGAGGCCAGACATTCCCTGACCTCTTTGCGATACAGAATTATCGATCACATACCTCCCCTACCTAGAGGAGGTGATAGGTCACTCATGCTGCTGCGGGCAGAGAGCCGGTGGATCTACATATTAGATACACTGGCACCTCGCGGCTTGAACGAAAATTTAGGTTTGAGCTGTTTTTTATAAACCTGAATTAATTTAATATTTGCTGCACATCTCATCTCAAATTACATGCATTTTTGCCGCTGCTATTGTGTAGCTTTTTTCATACGCTGCTATTGTCTTGTGGTTTTGTATTTTAACTTGTCTTGTTTTATATGTTTGTTGCTACATTGTTTAGGTATGTTAAATGGTAACTTTGTATTTTTATTGCATTCACAGATCACGTGACATGGGTCTCCTTCGTGACTCACGGCGTTGCCGTGGACACATGACGTCATCATTAGACGCTGCAGAGACGGACGCCGGGCGCCACGAACGAGTCCAGGGCTACTGTAAGTAGGTAAGTAAGTTTTTTCACTTGTACACTTGTTCTTTGGCACCTTGATAAAGTGGCGACGCCAGCCACGAAACGTTGGTAAAAGACCAAGCTTGCCTTGTGTTTTTCTTTCTGCGAGTGCCGCCGATTCTACATTCGCATGTCTCCTTGACCCACGGCTGTGAGCTCAAGCTGGAAGGCACCGCAGCACTTATATTGCGTCTTATTGAACATCCCTGTTTGGGACTGCATTGCCCGTCAGAGTGCCGCCACAGCTACACTATATATATATATATATATATATATATATATATATATATATATATATATATATATATATATATATATATATATATATATATATATATATATATATATATATATATATATATATATATATATATATATATTAGTGTAGGATCCAGCACTCCATTCAATGTGGGTATAATGCTGTGGTGCCCTCCAAGAACCCTTTCGGGTAGAACATACCAGTGTGATGGGCGGCACTCAATCAGACTTGTAATCCAATGTAGGTCTGTCCTTGAAAAGGGGGGTGTATTGCCCCGAAATGCTGTAGGAAATAAAGGCTAGTTTAACCTACATTGGATTACAAGTCTGATTGAGTGCCGCCCACCACAGTGGTATATATTTTTTTTATATATATATATATATATATATATATATATATATATATTATATGTCACACCAGGGGGCTTAGTCGACAAGACTGAGACCTCTGGTGGGGACCTGGACCGGTACCTGAACCTGGGAGGTTGGAGAGGACCCTTACGCATGAACTGCGTGACAGTGCACCCAGAGCCAATAAGCAGTCAGAGGTAAAATACAACCGGAGTTTATTTGCAGATGGTTGTAATAATGACAGACAGTAAATTATGCAGGAGAAATGACAGTTCATGCAGATTGCAATACTTTACAGATGTGATGGAATGTGGAATCGATGGTGGAACATCGGATGTGGAAACTGTGGGTCCGGAATGACGGACGGAAGACTTGAGCTTGACTGTGGGTCCGGAATGACGGACGGAAGCTTGACTGTGGGTCCGGAGTATCGGACTATCGATGGTGGAACATCGGAGGCGGATGATGCTGGAGCATCGGAAGGACCAGAGTCCCGGAGCTAGGCTTGGTCGCTGGGCTGAGAGGCAGGATCACAGGCGGTGGAATAACCTGGACTTCACAGGAGATGGAACAACCTGGAACACACTGCAGCATGGAAGACAACACCAGCAGGTAAATACACTTGCACGGAGACAAGGACAGCTGACCATAACTGGAGACAACTGAAGCACTAGCAATGGTTCTGAGAGCTCCCAGCATACTTATCCCCACTGGGTGGCCAGGATTGGCCGAGGAAGTATGACAGGGAGATCAGAACCAACAGGATTGGACAGCACAGACATGTGACTGGAAAGAACATGGCAGCCCCCATGTCTGCTATGGCGGGAAAGTGTGTTTGTGCACACCATGCTGGATACTGGAAGCAATGGCGGCAGACAGGTGGATTGCCGTGCACTGGGGACTGTCACTGGGAGACAGGACGCCGGCAGAGATGACGTCTGGACCGCAAGCTGAACCTGCGGAGGCACTTAGCCGGTAAGAAAGTCTGTCTGACAGCTCGGATCGTGACAGCACCCCCCCCTTTAAGGGTGGCCCCAGGACACCTTTTAGGCTTGCGGGGAAACTTGGAGTGGAACGCCCGGATGAGTCTGGGAGCATGGACATCGATGGCATTGGTCCATGATCGCTCTTCGGGGCCGTAGCCCTTCCAATCGATCAGATATTGCAGACGACCATATCGGATGCGAGAGTCCAAGATCTTACTGACCTCATATTCTGTTCCACGCTGGGTGCAAACCTTAGGAGCCTTGGGGAGCTTGGAATGAAAGCGATTCAAGACCAGCGGCTTGAGCAGCGAAATGTGGAATGTAGCTGGCACTTTCAAATAGGGCGGCAACTTGAGCTTGTAAGCTACTGGATTGACGACTCGCTCAACTGGGAAAGGACCAATATATCGGGGAGCGAACTTCATCGATGGCACTCTCAATCGAAGATTCTTAGTTGACAACCAGACACGATCTCCTGGACGGAGGGCTGGCACAGCTCTGCGTTTCCTGTCGGCAAATTTTTTGTACCTGCTTGAAGCCTTCAGAAGTGAAGAACGAATGAGCTTCCAGGATTTGACGAATTGCCGGATGGTCGTGTTGACCGCTGGAACAGAGGACACAGGTTGCAGAGTGAAGTCAGGGACTCGAGGATGAAACCCATAATTGGCAAGGAATGGAGTGACATTTGATGAAGAATGATATTGGTTATTATGGCAGAACTCTGCCCATGGAAGGAGTTGAGCCCAGTCATCTTGGGAAGAAGAGACATATGTGCGGAGAAATGCTTCAAGGTCCTGATTCACCCTCTCCGTTTGGCCATTGGTTTGAGGGTGGTAGGCTGTGGAAAACTTTAACTTGATTTGAAGCAGGGAGCACAGGCTTCGCCAGAACTTGGCTACGAATTGGACTCCTCTATCGGAGATGATTTCAAGAGGCAGTCCATGAAGCTTGAATATCTCTTTGATGAAGAGCTGGGACAGCTTGGAAGCTGACAGAAGACCGGTGAGGGGAACGAAGTGAGCCATCTTGGTGAACCGATCAACAATCACCCAGATGGTGGTGAACTTGTCAGACTCTGGAAGATCAGTTACAAAGTCCATAGAGATATGCGTCCAAGGACGATGTGGCACTGACAGTGGCATCAATTGCCCAGGAGGAGACTGACGACTGGTCTTGTGCTGAGCACATTTAGCACAAGAGGAAACAAAATCCTGTACGTCCTGTTTGAGGGACGGCCACCAGTAGGACCTGGTGATAAACTCGTAAGTTTTCTGAATGCCTGCATGGCCAGCGAATTTTGAAGAATGCGCCCAACAGAGCAACTTCTTTCTTAGAGCTGGCTTTACATATCTTTTCCCTGTAGGGGGCGTGAGATTTTAAACTCTCGTTGCGGAGAATGCCACTGGATCAATAATAAAGTGTTGATGTGTGGACTTAGACTCACTTTCTTGCTCCCATGAGCGGGAAAGGGCATCAGCTTTTTGGTTTTGTGTCCCTGGACAGAACGACAGCTTGAAACGGAACCTGGAAAAGAAAAGTGTCCATCTGGCTTGACGGGGATTTAAACATTGAGCAGACTTGAGATACAGAAGATTCTTGTGGTCTGTGATAATTGTGATCTCATGAACAGCGCCCTCTAGAAGATATCTCCATTCTTCTAATGCCAACTTGATGGCGAGGAGCTCTTGATCGCCGATGGCATAGTTACGCTCTGCAGGCAGGAACTTACGGGAGTAGAACCCACAGGGATGAAGACGACCATCGGGCGCTTTCTGCGAGAGGACTGCCCCGACCCCCACGGAGGAGGCATCAACCTCGAGAATAAAGGGCAAGGTGGTATCAGGTTGTCTTAAAACAGGAGCGGAAGTGAACATCTGTTTCAACAGATGGAAGGCTTCGATGGCTTCTGCCGGCCACTTCGCTGGATTAGACCCCTTTTTAGTCAAGGCAGTGATGGAAGCCACAATAGAAGAGAAGTTACGAATGAATTTTCTGTAATAATTGGCAAAACCCAGGAAACGTTGAATACCTTTCAGCGAAGAGGGAATTGGCCAATCTTGGATGGCCTGCAGTTTTCCTGGATCCATTTGAAGACCAGAACCGGAGACAATGTACCCTAGGAAGGGTATAGACTTCACCTCGGAGACACACTTCTCCAGTTTACAGTAGAGATGATAAGCTCGCAGCCGGGACAGAACCTCTTTGACCCAATAACGATGTTCTGTGATGTTATTGGCGTAGATTAAAATGTCATTGAGATATACAACTACATGACGATACAGAATGTCCCGAAAAATCTCATTGACATAGTGCTGGAACACGGCTGGGGCATTGCTGAGCCCAAAGGGCATGACTAGGTACTCATAGTGGCCGTCTCTGGTATTAAACGCCGTCTTCCACTCGTCGCCCTCTCGTATGCGGATGAGATTGTATGCACCCCTCAGATCGAGTTTCGTAAAGATGGTTGCACCGCTGACACGGTCAAACAGCTCGGTGATGAGGGGCAACGGATATCGGTTCTTTACTGTAATGTCATTGAGGCCGCGATAATCAATGCAGGGACGTAGGCCTCCATCCTTCTTCTTGACGAAGAAGAATCCTGCGCCAGCAGGAGAAGTCGAAGGACGGATGAATCCCTTTGCCAGATTTTCCTTGATGTAATTGGTCATGGCTTGAGTCTCTGGAAGAGAGAGAGGATAGGTTCTACCTCTGGGTGGTTCTTTGCCTGGGATAAGTTCGATAGGGCAATCCCACGGTCTGTGAGGAGGTAGGACATCAGCGCCAGACTTGCTGAATACATCTGAGTACTCTTGGTAGGGAAGAGGCGGAAGGTCTGCTGCATCGGCTGAAGAATGACGAGCTGGGAGTACCTTTTGGAGACAGGTACCGGAGCAGGAAGGATCCCAGGAAAGGATTTCCGATGTCTTCCAATCAAGACGAGGATTGTGAAGACGGAGCCAGGGTAAACCCAGAACCAGAGCATGAGTGGCTCGGGGTAAAACCAGGAAGGACAAAAGTTCAGTGTGCAGGACTCCCACTTTTACTGTAAGTGGCAAAGTTCTGCGGGAGACTGTCGCATCAGGAATCCTACTGCCATCCACAGCAGTAAGGAAGACAGTCTTGGAAAGATTTTCAGTGGGCAACCCCCACTTGCGGACCAGTTCTGCAGTAACGAAGTTGCCAGCGGCACCGGAATCAAGAAGTGCGGAGACAGTCTTGAAATGCTGACCAACTTGTAGGGAAACTGGAAGGACACAATCAGTTGCTGATGGAGAGGACTTAATTACTCCTAGCCTACCCTCTCCTTGACGGGCTAGGAGGAGGAGTTTTCCTGATGCTTTGGGCATGCAGAAATTTGATGTGCAGGATCGGCACAATACAGGCAGAGCTGTGCCAACCGACGACGTCGTCATTCTCCAGGAGACAAACGGAAGCGGTTTATCTCCATTGGTTCTTCTTTGGAATGGACCGCTGGAGCAGTGGGTAAAGAAGGCGGAGGAGTTGGCACTTTAACTGGAGCGCTCTTGTGACGTTCTACAGCCCTTTCTCGGAAGCGTAGGTCTACTTTGATACACAATGATATAAGGTCACTTAGACCTGAGGGTAAGTCTCTGGTAGCGAGTTCATCCTTAATACGATCGCATAGGCCATGCCAGAAAGCTGCGTATAAGGCCCCATCACACCAGGAGAGTTCAGATGCCAGAATATGGAACTGGACCAGATATTGCCCGACGGAGCGGGATCCCTGTCTGAGAAGGAGGAGTTCAGTGGAGGCAGATGCTGATCGCCCAGGCTCATCGAAGATACGCCGGAATGTTGACACGAAGTCCTTGTAATTGGACAGGATGGCATCAGATCTTTCCCATAAGGGAGACGCCCATTCTAACGCTGCTCCACACAGGAGGGAGATGATGTAGGCGATCTTGACCCTTTCAGTAGGGAAGTTGCTGGGATGCAGCTCGAAGTGAATCTCACACTGATTGAGAAAACCTCGACAGGTCTTGGGGTTCCCATCATACTTGGTGGGGACAGACAGATGAAGGCGAGGTGCAGCAGCCATTACAGGAGGATGAACTGGACTTGGGAGTTCTCTGACAGGCTCAGGGCCACTGAGAGTGGTCTGTAGCTTATCCAGCCGGGAAGACAGATCTTGCAGACAATGAATCACTTGGCTCTGCGCAGCCTCTTGCTGATCCAAGCGAACAGCCAGTTGCTGTACAGGGCTGGGTGGAGATGCTTGGTTTGCGGCTGGATCCATTTGGCTAGTGCTTACTGTCACACCAGGGGGCTTAGTCGACAAGACTGAGACCTCTGGTGGGGACCTGGACCGGTACCTGAACCGGGGAGGTTGGAGAGGACCCTTACGCATGAACTGCGCGACAGTGCACCCAGAGCCAATAAGCAGTCAGAGGTAAAATACAACCGGAGTTTATTTGCAGATGGTTGTAATAATGACAGACAGTAAAGTATGCAGGAGAAATGACAGTTCATGCAGATTGCAATACTTTACAGATGTGATGGAATGTGGAATCGATGGTGGAACATCGGATGTGGAAACTGTGGGTCTGGAATGACGGACGGAAGACTTGAGCTTGACTGTGGGTCCGGAATGACGGACGGAAGCTTGACTGTGGGTCCGGAGTATCGGACTATCGATGGTGGAACATCGGAGGCGGATGATGCTGGAGCATCGGAAGGACCAGAGTCCCGGAGCTAGGCTTGGTCGCTGGGCTGAGAGGCAGGATCACAGGCGGTGGAATAACCTGGACTTCACAGGAGATGGAACAACCTGGAACACACTGCAGCATGGAAGACAACACCAGCAGGTAAATACACTTGCACGGAGACAAGGACAGCTGACCATAACTGGAGACAACTGAAGCACTAGCAATGGTTCTGAGAGCTCCCAGCATACTTATCCCCACTGGGTGGCCAGGATTGGCCGAGGAAGTATGACAGGGAGATCAGAACCAACAGGATTGGACAGCACAGACATGTGACTGGAAAGAACATGGCAGCCCCCATGTCTGCTATGGCGGGAAAGTGTGTTTGTGCACACCATGCTGGATACTGGGAGCAATGGCGGCGGACAGGTGGATTGCCGTGCACTGGGGACTGTCACTGGGAGACAGGACGCCGGCAGAGATGACGTCTGGACCGCAAGCTGAACCTGCGGAGGCACTTAGCCGGTAAGAAAGTCTGTCTGACAGCTCGGATCGTGACAATATATATATATATATATATATATATATATATATATATATATATATATATATATATATATATATAGAAGTGTCCAGGGGGCGAGCACCCACGGGTTTTTCAAATAAAGTAAATCACTCCATACACAGAGGTAGCAAGCTTTCGGGCTTTATTATACCCTTCTTCAGGCAACAAACGAAGAAGGGCATAATAAAGCCCGAAAGCTTGCTACCTCTGTGTATGGAGTGATTTACTTTATTTGAAAAACCCGTGGGTGCTCGCCCCCTGGACACTTCTATCTATTACATTTGGCTGGAAGCACCACGGTGGATGTATGCAGCTGCAGGAGGGTGCCTGTCCTTGGAACTTGTATGTATGTGTATATATATATATATATATATATATATATATATATATATATATATATATATATATATATATATATATATATATATATATATATATATATATTATTTATTTATTTAAGCAGAAATTTGCAGCACTCAATAAAAACAAACAAAGAAAAGGCCAAATAGATGCCAACATTTCTATGTTATTCACATTTTCGTCAGGGCAGCAGTTCTGCCAAATATAGAGCGAGTACTGACGTCATTTGAACACTTGCTGAAGCCGTTTGCTTCCAGGTGTTACACATGAGCATAATTGCGCATGTACAAGCCAGGAACATTGGGGACAAATTTGGCCCGTAACAAACAGGTCTAAGGCAGTAATAACATGGCAATATTAACATGCTTGGGATAGGCATAAGGATGTCCTTACAACAATAGGGATCAAATAGAGTTGAAGCTACCAGAAAGATCAATGGAAATGTCACACTAGATTGAATAGTCCTATGTGATCATAAAACAATTTATGTATCGATGGGATGTTCATCAGTAACTTATGTGGCAATTTGTTATCTTAGAGCAGCAGTTCTCAGACTGTGTCTCCTGACCCCAAAGTGGGTCCCGACCTTCTCAGCCTTGGGTCGCAACTCCATGTTGCTGACCATTGGGCTGATGAGTTTTCTAATCTCGGTCAGTGATTCAAGGAGTCGGTATAATCTGTTTAATTATTTTAGTCTCCTCCCATCATTTTGTGCCCCCTCAATGCTGCCATGTATGGGCTAGTTAACATGCTCCGGCTCCTGCAGACGGCAAAACCCAGCACGGCCAAGATGCCGTGCCACACTCAGAATTTTTAAATAGTGGGGATGGCCACAGCCCGGCAGACATCCCTTCCAGTGGTGGGATACGCTGCAACTGGGCAATGGCCATCTAATGTGAATGGACACAATCGTGTCCATTAATAACTACTGTGTGTGGCACAGCATTTGGTTGCGCGTGGTTTCGCCGCCTGGCAGGAGCCGGAGTGTATGAAGAAGCCCTATGTGCAGTCTGCTGACCACACATGTGACATGATAACCTTGTTCAGTAACTTGTTGGGGTCCTGTCATTATTTTTATTGTCGAACTAACGACCTATCGAACTAATGAACCTTTCGACCTAGAACCATGTTGACCTTTTCCGATGTCGACCTAGACCCATGACGTACAAAAAAGAGGGGGTAATCGATCGCACTGGTAACAAGTCAAATAAATTGTGGTTACCTTTCTATCAGTGTAAGGGAAAATAATTCAATATAGTTTCAAGGTGTGCTACCGCCAGGCAATAAAAGGACACATGTAGGAAACAACAGAATGCCTTTGTTGCAGTGCACAAGACAGAAAGAGAAAGGATACAATAATAAAATTTAACTTTTAATATGGATATCTAAAATTACTGTGAGATGTAAAACCAAACAAGACAATTTAAAAAAGTTATTTACCTTTTTTTAAATAAAATCCCTAACGTGGCGGGGGTAAACATATACGGTCTTTTAATAATCAGTATTTGTAGAAGAATGTGGTGTGCGCCTGGTGCTGTAGAGATAGTGAATGTTTAATAACACTTCACAGATTAGGAACCATGGGGGTAAATTTTTAGTGCCTCTATAACACTTCCTGCTTCGCCTCTACTAAGATCTTGTCACCGAAGCGGGATAGCGCTAACTCCTCCCTCTGGCGATGCCTCCTCCAGCTGACAGCGCGACAGTTAACACTGATGCGCTGTCTGCTTCTCCCCGGGCCGGCTGGACTACGCATGCGCTACTCACGCGATATCACCAGCGCAGCTCAGAGCCAGCAGCAGGGACAGAGTTGTCCCTGCTGTGGGCATAAGGCATTGCTGCCTGCAGCTGTCAAAGTCGATAGGCGATGCTGACCGTTTATAAATTAGGCAGGAGGCAGGCGCACACTACGAAATATCGTAGCTGCGCTATGCCTCCTGCCCCACAGGGCCACATGTAAGACACCCACTCAGCGAGTGTCATAGATCAGGGGAAGCACTATCCCCTGCATTAAGGCACGGGGATAGCGCATAGTCCCCTGATCTTCAGATAAAAAAATCTACCCCCTTGTCCCTGGTTCACCTCTCACTCAGAGTTAACTCTATGAAACGCAGACGCGCGTTTCGCAGTGAGCTTTTTCAAGGCCTTTGAAAAAGTTCACTGCGAAACGCGCGTCACCGATTCACATGAGCAAGGGGGGGAACATTGGGTTAATGTATATACCTTGTTTCATGTAATTTGAATGTAACAGTACTTGTGGTGAGTCCTTGGACAGCAGCGTTCTGCCGGTCAGTACTCTGTAACGGCATACGCTGCTATTAGTTGCAGCATTGACCTATAGTTATCAGGGGAACATCCACACTGAGTGTGGGATGTTGTCCCTATAAACCGCATACAGTGTGTAGCGTGATCTGTATGTGCCAGGATATCAGTGATACTGTATGTTCACTGACTCTGTAAGCCACAGCATTCTGCCGGCTATTACCTGCTAACGGCACATGCTGTTACCAGTGGCAGCACTCAACCTGAAATACTAAGGAAGCACCAGCATTGAATGTAGGATGCTATCAGTCTGATCCTTAGCACACATATTGAATACAGCACCCGTACCTCACTACACTGCATTGCGAGTAGACAGGTAGCGGACAGGACGCCGCACGCACCCGGTCTCTCCATTATCTATTATAGAGTTAACTCTGAGTGTGAGGTGAACCAGGGACAAAGTTCCCAATCTGTGAGGTGTTATTAAACATTCATTACCTCTACATCACCAGGCACACCCCACATTCTTCTACAAATACCATATATGTTTACCCCCGCCATGTTAGGGAATTTATTTCCTTTTTAAAATTGTCTTGTGCATTATACAGTATGTTTGGGGTTTTTTTTTACATTCTGTTGTTTCCTACACTAGACCCATGTCGACCTTTTCCCATGTCGATATAATGGCTGTCTACCATCATGCTGTAGACCAAATGACCGCATCCCACTGAAAGCATGTGAATGAATAAGAAGGCAAAGTGGTGGTGTTGCCTTCCTCTCAGTCTGGGAGGGAGGGGAGGCATTTGTCTGGAAGACTGCTGGCTGGTATCTAGGGAGAAAGTCTCTGTTAATTAATGGTAGGGATCAGGGCTGCCATCAGGAGGTTGCTATGGGGACAACTGTCCTGGGCCCGGCCACTCTGACAGAGGGTAGAGCCCTGGAAGCTATATCCTATCCCTGCATGTCCGTCAGCAGCCCCCCTTCATTTTACTACACAGACGCCACTCCCATAGGTCTTCTGGTCGGCAGCAGCCGCCATCCCCCACCTCATTCAACGGTGTGAGTCTGCACCCAGCCCCACTTCGCTGCACATACAGAGCCCCATGGAGGGAGTGCCGCTGGGGACATTGATACAGGACAACTGCTTCCCTCTGCCCTTGTGCCAAAGTACAGTAACTCTCCAGCCCTTCTGCTGCTTTTAGCTCTCCTGGCTCCTCCCAACCTGGGCTTGCTGCTGCTCACAAAACGGGTGAGACAGTAGAGCTACTGCACAAGTGAATTCTTGACGTGTTTTTTTTTCAGGGGGGGCGGAGCTGTCTATTTGGGCAGTTCCAGGCCCCACAATTTCTAGTGGGAGCCCTGGTAGGTATATTTGATAAGCTTTTGTGAGGAGCTGAGGACCTTTGTCAATGTATTGTATGAAGAGTAAAGGTTACCATACACTTATGCGAGGTAAAAACACAAGGGGTGGTGGAGCGCTACAAAAACAATAAATGAATATAAGTATATTTGACCAATTGGGTATTACAAATATTTTATTTTTAAAAATCAATAACTTAAAGCAATAATAGTAAAAATAAAATATTTGTAATACCCAATCGGTCAAATATACTTATATTCATTTATTGTTTTTGTAGCGCTCCACCACCCCTTGTGTTTTTTCCTCTGTGTATTTTTGGGGGGTTGACTTCCCCATGGTGTGAGCAGCTTGCTAAACAACCCATCCAGAAGCACCTGTACATATTTCTCCACTTAGGTGGTCTAATATACAACACTTGTCACTTATGCAAGGTACCCCACCATCCAGCCGCCCAGGAGGTGCTGGGCTCATGGGCGGCTGGATCCCATAACATACATTGTATGCGCTCCTTTTGCATATTATGTGATCCCAGCTAGGGCTGCGGGATCCGACAAATACTTAATTAAGCCGTTGTGATCCCTTTCCTTTCCATTCCTTTCCTTTTCTTCTTAGTTTTTATTTAAAAAACTCAATGATTTGTCTATCTGAAACGAATGAAACAATATACAGTATACTTAAAGAATAAGCTTTTAATTTCCGAAGTGCTCCAAATAAATCTTGATGTTATATTTATCAGAGTGTTCTTAAAATGTATCTATTGAATATAAGCTTATAAGAAAATTGTAATGCTTACTTTATATGTATTTAATGACTTTTTATTAATAAAATTTATATAAATGATCTCTGGTTCCAATCTGAGGTAAAGCACATAAGATTTGACACTTTTCACCTGATTTCTTGCCCCAATGCATCAGAATCGGGAGAAAAGAGCCTAAATCATATAAGAGTATAGGCACCTTAACCGTATGATGGTTAAAGGTGTATGATGGTTTAAGGCCTGCGGTCATCCTAACAAAATAAAAAGAAACTGTAGTGCACAAGTCCTAAGTGTGCTTCCACTACAATGCTTTATTGTCACCGTGGTCAATGACTTGTTGACGGCTGTCATCTGGAAGTAAATGTATTTAAACAACTAGTTTGGTACGTCTTATTATTTTTTCAGTTTCTGGTTTTTTTTATTTTGATAAGACAAAACTCAAGGCATCTCCTGTTTTGTCACCCTCCTCATTTTTTTAACAACATTGTTCCAATTGGGTAAATTATGTTTCATTCTCCGAATCAAGAAGAACATTTTATATCCTTTTAATCTTCTATTCAGAACATTATTACAGGTAATGTGATGTATATAGAATAGAATAAGAACAGCATAGTTCTGCCCATGGCAAATAAAATGTGGTTTTAAAGGCTGATGCTGAAATGTAATATTTAATTCTGATTATTTATATCACTAAATCAAGAAGGGATTGTAAATCTTGACATGGCACAATACAGAAGAGAAATGCTAAACTCTGACTCTTTGCATGTAATCGTCATTTTCCAGCCTGATTATTCCGTCCAGTGATTGATAGGCCTGTCCAGTACCTCGCCTCTTATGCTCATTTTGTATGATTTGATGAGCTGTCAGGCAGGGATTTTTTATAAGTAGGGGCTGGTGTTATCTTCCACATCTTGTTTAGGCTGTCAAGCAAGGTTGGATCATTACCTGCAGAGGACTAGTTTATGGTGACATACTGTAGGGTCATAACTTATTACAGTATAATGTTTATTCGAGCATTTTTTAGTAGGAGACATTCAATTTCAACATAAAATATCATTTGGAGCACCATTTTCAGACATATATTTAAAACTCTAATTATGTACTTGCATTAGGTTTTTGAAGAACTCATAATTTTTTTTTAGAATTTGTTTTTAAATGAAAGCCTAACTTTTAGTCCTTGCACCATAGGACTGCGCTTATGACTTGGATGTTAGAGTGGCGTTAAATACAATCGGAATCGCGTTGTTAAGTACAGCCATGGTCTTTCTCACAAATATGCAAATATTTATGCAGATGTGTCGCTGAGAATTTGGTGTTTAGTTTTCTTGCTCTTAAAGTGATGATCAAGAACAGAAAATGTATATTTATCATTAAATCTTTTTCTCTGATTCTGTCTGAGGAAATCTGGACCAATCCTATGGCCTCTTACCACAATTGCAAAGTTCATATGTTTTGTTTAGAGATGTGCAGGTACAGTTTTATCCGGTGTTCAGCCTCCCACTTAGGGGGTTATTTTAGTTCACTCTTTCTGTCAAAATCCTTCTTAGATGGACAAAACCATGTGCACTGCAGGTGGGGCAGATGTAACTTGTGCAGAGAGAGTTAGATTTGGGTGGGGCTTTACTTCAAAGTGAGATCTATATTGCAGTGTAGAAATAAAGCAGTCAGTATTTACCCTGCACAGAAACAAAATAACTCACCCAAATCTAACTCTCTCTGCACGTTACATCTGCCCTACCTGCAGTGCACATGGTTTTGTCCATTTAAGAAGGATTTTGCCTCTAACAGTGAACTAGAATAAGGGCCTAAGCCACTTGGCAAATTCAAGGCTTACAGCATAACCCTCCTTTAATTTCTAATAGTCGATCGATACAGTGTCTGAAGAACAGTATTTATTATTCAGCAAAGGTATCACGAACATATGTGGAGGAGAAGGCGATTCTCTGCAGGGTTTTTTGAGGGGTAAAGCTTACCAACATTAAGCCCTGCCCAGTTAAGCCCCGCCCCATTAAATTCCGTGATTTGTGGCTGTTTGGGGTGGGGGTGGTACTAAATGACACTTTTTGCCTCATTTTAGCCCTGCCCCCAAAGAGCCATGAATGACGGTATTTGACCGGTAAAGGGAGGGGGTGTGGGTTGCTGATGTAGGGGCCCTGCTAAATGCGGGAGGCTTTCCCAACCTTCCATGGATCAGGGAGGGGAGCCATTCTGGGAGGGTAGGCAAGTATGGATGGGGCTGACTTAATGACTGGAGGTGAACACAGCCATATTGCTTGCAGCTCTGTGTATTCATAAGATTTACATTGTAGGAGAGATTGAGATCTTCTTTAAATCAGTCATTATTCAGTATTATGACCGTTTCACTGTGAGCTCTATTTGCAAGTGAATGGCAGAGGCAGCTGTCAGCTCTAGTTCAGGGTTACACTATGTTTTGATGAGTGCTATACACTAGAAATAAAGCATGACAGACTCCTATTGCTGTGTTACTTATATAGGCTTAATGTCAATTACCATCTACACAAGAAATCAGAAATCATGACGGCAAGCAACACCTTCTGCTTTAATATATTTACAACATTATGGTTTTCATCTAAGCATAAAGCTTCTTTAGTTTTTTTTTTTTGATCTCTATTCTGTATGATGTGTAGAATTATTTATAGTATGATGGGAAATAGAGACATTAATACAATGTATAGGAAGAAAGTATTAGCTTGGTATCTGATCGACAGTCAGGCCATATATTTTATAATGATTGGTGATGTGTGAATGAGGTAAGTGTTGAAAAATGCACAGGATTGAGAAGACCGTGAATGGTTTAATAACCAATTTCAGGAAGGATATTCATAAACCATTGCTACATATGAGGTTGACCTAACAATCCACTCCCTTGTCTGTAGATGTATAGACGACGGAGTGGATCATTAACGACCTGTGTTAACGGTAATCGTCTGTCAGCAGGTGCAAATTCACTTGCGGATGTAATGATCTAAATAGATGTGAAGGCATCATTTGAAACCACACAAAATTCATGACCAATAAGACACAAGGACACCGTTGGTTTTTATTAAACATAATTGTTTTGGACTTCAGGTGGCAGGACCTGAGGGAAGGTCAGGTTTTAAAGGAGCTCTCCGTTCCCATGCTGTCGGCCTATACAATAGCCGCATAACAACGGGAGCATCCACCAACCCTACACCGTTGGTGGCCTTGGAGATATCGGTGGGGAAGAGGGTGCATTCCCTGGCTCCCCACAGCCCCACTTACCCCGGATTTCAGCGCTTCAAGCGCACTGTCGGGCCGCCGCCATCTTGGACCCGGCACGACTCGGAGCCGCCTTGTATTCCCATTGCCCGGAGCGCCCTGTCACTCCTGTTCCTGAGCTCGGGGTTTAGCTCCCTGTGGTCCCTGCATGCTGCCGCGGGAGGAGAGAGGAGATGGCGGCGGTATCACCATCAGCTGCACCACAGCTTATACAGCCAGCTGAGTGTCGGGCGTGCGCCCTGGGCTGGCCAGGCGCACCCAACACTTCCACTAGGCAGTGACCTGTGGCCCCAGCATCCGCTGCACCCCGGACTAACAGCAGACGACCCCTGGAACCTCAGGTACCCATACTGGGCCCCCATTACCTAATTGAGTAGCTTATACAGCTGCCACCATCTTGGCCAGCCTCTACCTTGTGCTCTGCTCTCCCTTGTACTGTGGATGCTAGAGACCTGGGTGCCTGCCAGCAAGCAAATCACTGCTCAATGTGTCAGGAGGTGACAGGGGCCTCCTGTTACAGCTGTTTCCCAGCCCTATACCATCCCTTTCATCTATTGTCCAGGATACTGTTCCCAAAGCATATTGCAGTTGTCCCCCTCCACCTTCCCCTGTGCCCAAGGTCTCCTCATAGCTCCTCATAGCTGCTAATAGAGAGACTGCAACTGGTTGGGGAGTTGTCTCATCCTCGCTTTGTGGTGCTATCCTATCCAACCCCACCTCTGCGTTGATCTACTACCTGCCCTTATGGAGAAATATGTGGCAAGACCCCAGAGATCCCAAAAGATCCCAAAAGGGCTCCCAACCAAATAAGGCGAAGGACAAACAGCAGAATAAGACAATCACCTAGCCCAACTGACCCACTGGCTGATGTTGCCTCTTTCCAATCATATCTCACCTCCTCTGCTCAGAGGGCAAAATAAATATCGGACATACTTTCCCCCCTCTTGGATGCCAAACTGGCCCCAGTTACCGAAGCGATAACCTCTGCGGTGAGTCAATTAAAACAACATGCGGCCAGATTGGATGAGGCAGAGGAACGAATCTCCACGCTGGAAGATGAACTCCAGGATGCGAAAAATATCCTCACTAACCAGACCTCATCTGTTGCGGAACTGCATGATAAATTAGAGGATTTCAAAAATCGGAATCAGCTAAAAAATCTACACTTAATTGGGGTCCCTGAATCGGTTAGGCCGAAGGACTTCTACATTTCATCAATACCTGGCTAACTGAGACTCTAAATATATCCGTACAAGATGGCCCTATTGTAGTCGAAAGGGCACACAGAGTTGGTCCAGACAGGATGTCTTCGCAACATCAGAGACCAAGACTGGTTATCTTTAAGATGCTGAATTATCTGGATAAACTAAGAATCCTGGAAGCATATCGTAATTGCTCTATGAGGAATCTCGCCTTCTCCTCTTCTAAGATTTCTCATTCCAGGTCTTGTACCATCGCAGGGAATTCACACCGATCTGCAAAGCGTTGTTTGAACAAGGGGTGCTTTACCCGGCGAAATTAAGGATCATCTACAATGACAAGCCAGTCTACTTTGCCGATGTCCAACCGGCTAAGAACTTCTTGCAGTCACTGGACTCGTCCGGGTCACGCTCCCCTGCGGTGGAGTTGGGCTGAGGACTTCTTTACCGCTACCACTGTTCGTTAAAGCAGTAATTATGTTTTATCTTTTTATATATTACTATAGGAATGCTTTTAGAACCCCATGACATTTTAATAGTTATTATTCACTTATATGTTCATACACTGCTATGTTGGTTAATTGGTATACCGCCACAACTTTAGCTGGATTTTGATTCTTTTCTGGCTAGCTCGCCATATTCTCATTCTTATTTGTTTCCATATCATATTATAGAGGAGGGATTGGTTGGTCCCCCGTTTGGGTAAGTAAAAAAGAAAAATTTGTTGTGAAACATATTGAAATGTCTCTGACTTATGTCTACACCATTTTGTTTTTGTTCTTATGTTGTTTAATGTTGGTACAGTGCATTGTTGCTATTTTTTATAATTCCTTTCTGGATGGCTGGGTCAGTAGGGAATTTCTTAAACTATGTTTAACCACAGTTAGTATACACAGAACTGGCATTGTGTCACGATCCGAGCTGTCAGACAGACTTTCTTACCGGCTAAGTGCTTCCGCAGGTTCAGCTTGCGGTCCAGACGTCATCTCTGCCGGCGTCCTGTCTCCCAGTGACAGTCCCCAGTGCACGGCAATCCACCTGTCTGCCGCCATTGCTCCCAGTATCCAGCATGGTGTGCACAAACACACTTTCCCGCCATAGCAGACATGGGGGCTGCCATGTTCTTCCCAGCCACATGTCTGTGCTGTCCAATCCTGTTGGTTCTGATCTCCCTGTCATACTTCCTCGGCCAATCCTGCTTACCCAGTGGGGATAAGTATGCTGGGAGCTCTCAGAACCATTGCTAGTGCTTCAGTTGTCTCCAGTGTATGGTCAGCTGTCCTTGTCTCTGTACAAGTGTATTCTCTGCTGGTGTTGTCTTCCATGCTGCAGTGTGTTCCAGGTTGTTCCATCTCCTGTGAAGTCCAGGTTATTCCACCGCCTGTGATCCTGCCTCTCAGCCCAGCGACCAAGCCTAGCTCCGGGACTCTGGTCCTTCCGATGCTCCAGCATCATCCACCATCGATGTTTCATCGCTAGTCCGATATTCTGGATCTCCTGCTTCCGTCCGTCATTCCGGACCCACAGTCATCTCCCGTCCGTCATTCCGGACCCACAGTCTCCTTCCATATCCGATACCCGAATCCGATGTTCCCACATCATCATCGATAGTCCGATATTCCGGATCTCCAAGCCAAGCTTCCGTCCGTCATTCCGGACCCACAGTCAAGCTCAAGTCTTCCGTCCGTCATTCCGGACCCACAGTCTTCACATCCGATGTTCCACCATCGATCCCACATCACATCACATCTGTAAAGTATTGCAATCTGCATGAACTCTGTTATTTCTCCTGCATACTTTACTGTCTGTTTATATTACAACCATCTGCAAATAAACTCCGGTTGTATTTTACCTCATGAGCAAGGGTCCTCTCCAACCTCCCCGGTCCACGTCCCCACCAGAGGTCTCAGTCTCGTCGACTAAGCCCCCTGGTGTGACAGTAAGCACTAGCCAAATGGATCCAGCCGCAAACCAAGCATCTCCACCCAGCCCTGTACAGCAACTGGCTGTTCGCTTGGATCAGCAAGAGGCTGCGCAGAGCCAAGTGATTCATTGTCTGCAAGATCTGTCTTCCCGGCTGGATAAGCTACAGACCACTCTCAGTGGCCCTGAGCCTGTCAGAGAACTTCCAAGTCCAGTTCATCCTCCTGTAATGGCTGCTGCACCTCGCCTTCATCTCTCTGTCCCCACCAAGTATGATGGGAACCCCAAGACCTGTCGAGGTTTTCTCAATCAGTGTGAGATTCACTTCAAACTGCAACCCAGCAACTTCCCTACTGAAAGGGTCAAGATCGCCTACATCATCTCCCTCCTGTGTGGAGCAGCGTTAGAATGGGCGTCTCCCTTATGGGAAAGATCTGATGCCATCCTGTGCAACTACAAGGACTTCGTGTCAACATTCCGGCGTATCTTCGATGAGCCTGGGCGATCAGCATCTGCCTCCACTGAACTCCTCCATCTCAGACAGGGATCCCGCTCCGTCGGGCAATATCTGGTCCAGTTCCAGATTCTGGCGTCTGAACTCTCCTGGTGTGATGGGGCCTTATACGCAGCTTTCTGGCATGGCCTATCCGATCATATTAAGGATGAACTCGCTACCAGAGACTTACCCTCAGGTCTAAATGACCTTATATCATTGTGTATCAAAGTAGACCTATGCTTCCGAGAGAGGGCTGTAGAACGTCACAAGAGCGCTCCAGTTAAAGTGCCAACTCCTCCGCCTTCTTTACCCACTGCTCCTGCGGTCCATTCCAAAGAAGAACCAATGGAGATAAACCGTTTCCGTTTGTCTCCAGGAGAACGTCGACGTCGACGGTTGGCACAGCTCTGCCTGTATTGTGCCGATCATGCACATCAAATTTCTGCATGCCCAAAGCGTCAGGAAAACTCCTCCTCCTAGCCCGTCAAGGAGAGGGTAGGCTAGGAGTAATTAAGTCCTCTCCATCAGCAACTGATTGTGTCCTTCCAGTTTCCCTACAAGTTGGTCAGCATTTCAAGACTGTCTCCGCACTTCTTGATTCCGGTGCCGCTGGCAACTTTGTTACTGCAGAACTGGTCCGCAAGTGGGGGTTGCCCACTGAAAGTCTTTCCAAGACTGTCTTCCTTACTGCTGTGGATGGCAGTAGGATTCCTGATGCGACAGTCTCCCGCAGAACTTTGCCACTTACAGTAAAAGTGGGAGTCCTGCACACTGAACTTTTGTCCTTCCTGGTTTTACCCCGAGCCACTCATGCTCTGGTTCTGGGTTTACCCTGGCTCCGTCTTCACAATCCTCGTCTTGATTGGAAGACATCGGAAATCCTTTCCTGGGATCCTTCCTGCTCCGGTACCTGTCTCCAAAAGGTACTCCCAGCTCGTCATTCTTCAGCCGATGCAGCAGACCTTCCGCCTCTTCCCTACCAAGAGTACTCAGATGTATTCAGCAAGTCTGGCGCTGATGTCCTACCTCCTCACAGACCGTGGCATTGCCCTATCGAACTTATCCCAGGCAAAGAACCACCCAGAGGTAGAACCTATCCTCTCTCTCTTCCAGAGACTCAAGCCATGACCAATTACATCAAGGAAAATCTGGCAAAGGGATTCATCCGTCCTTCGACTTCTCCTGCTGGCGCAGGATTCTTCTTCGTCAAGAAGAAGGATGGAGGCCTACGTCCCTGCATTGATTATCGCGGCCTCAATGACATTACAGTAAAGAACCGATATCCGTTGCCCCTCATCACCGAGCTGTTTGACCGTGTCAGCGGTGCAACCATCTTCACGAAACTCGACCTGAGGGGTGCATATAATCTCATCCGCATACGAGAGGGCGACGAGTGGAAGACGGCGTTTAATACCAGAGACGGCCACTATGAGTACCTCGTCATGCCCTTCGGGCTCAGCAATGCCCCAGCCGTGTTCCAGCACTATGTCAATGAGATTTTTCGGGACATTCTGTATCGTCATGTAGTTGTATATCTCGATGACATTTTAATCTATGCCAATAACATCACAGAACATCGTTATTGGGTCAAAGAGGTTCTGTCCCGGCTGCGAGCTAATCATCTCTACTGTAAACTGGAGAAGTGTGTCTTCGAGGTGAAGTCTATACCCTTCCTAGGGTACATTGTCTCCGGTTCTGGTCTTCAAATGGATCCAGGAAAACTGCAGGCCATCCAAGATTGGCCAATTCCCTCTTCGCTGAAAGGTATTCAACGTTTCCTGGGTTTTGCCAATTATTACAGAAAATTCATTCGTAACTTCTCGTCTATTGTGGCTCCCATCACTGCCTTAACGAAAAAGGGGTCTAATCCAGCGAAGTGGCCGGCAGAAGCCATCGAAGCCTTCCATCTGTTGAAACAGAGGTTCACTTCCGCTCCTGTTTTAAGACAACCTGATACCACCTTGCCCTTTATTCTCGAGGTTGATGCCTCCTCCGTGGGTGTTGGGGCAGTCCTCTCGCAGAAAGCGCCCGATGGTCGTCTTCATCCCTGTGGGTTCTACTCCCGTAAGTTCCTGCCTGCAGAGCGTAACTATGCCATCGGTGACCAAGAGCTTCTCGCCATCAAGTTGGCATTAGAAGAATTGAGATATCTTCTAGAGGGCGCTGTTCATGAGATCACAATTATCACAGACCACAAGAATCTTCTGTATCTCAAGTCTGCTCAATGTTTAAATCCCCGTCAAGCCAGATGGACACTTTTCTTTTCCAGGTTCCGTTTCAAGCTGTCGTTCTGTCCAGGGACACAAAACCGAAAAGCTGATGCCCTTTCCCGCTCATGGGAGCAAGAAAGTGAGTCCAAGTCCACACATCAACATTTCATTATTGATCCAGTGGCCTTCTCCGCAACGAGAGTTTCAAATCTCACGCCCCCTACAGGGAAAAGATATGTAAAGCCGGCTCTAAGAAAGAAGTTGCTCTGTTGGGCGCATTCTTCAAAATTCGCTGGCCATGCAGGCATTCAGAAAACTTACGAGTTTATCACCAGGTCCTACTGGTGGCCATCCCTCAAACAGGATGTACAGGACTTTGTTTCCTCTTGTGCTAAATGTGCTCAGCACAAGACCAGTTGTCAGTCTCCTCCTGGGCAATTGATGCCACTGTCAGTGCCACATCGTCCTTGGACGCATATCTCTATGGACTTTGTAACTGATCTTCCAGAGTCTGACAAGTTCACCACCATCTGGGTGATTGTTGACCGGTTCACCAAGATGGCTCACTTCGTTCCCCTCACCGGTCTTCCATCAGCTTCCAAGCTGTCCCAGCTCTTCATCAAAGAGATATTCAAGCTTCATGGGCTGCCTCTTGAAATCATCTCCGATAGAGGAGTCCAATTCGTAGCCAAGTTCTGGCGAAGCCTGTGCTCCTTGCTTCAAATCAAGTTAAAGTTTTCCACAGCCTACCACCCTCAAACCAATGGCCAAACGGAGAGGGTGAATCAGGACCTTGAAGCATTTCTCCGCACATATGTCTCTTCTTCCCAAGATGACTGGGCTCAACTCCTTCCATGGGCAGAGTTCTGCCATAATAACCAATATCATTCTTCATCAAATGTCACTCCATTCCTTGCCAATTATGGGTTTCATCCTCGAGTTCCTGACTTCACTCTGCAACCTGTGTCCTCTGTTCCAGCGGTCGACACGACCATCCGGCAATTCGTCAAATCCTGGAAGCTCATTCGTTCTTCACTTCTGAAGGCTTCAAGCAGGTACAAAAAATTTGCCGACAGGAAACGCAGAGCTGTGCCAGCCCTCCTTCCAGGAGTGCCATCGATGAAGTTCGCTCCCCGATATATTGGTCCTTTCCCAGTTGAGCGAGTCGTCAATCCAGTAGCTTACAAGCTCAAGTTGCCGCCCTATTTGAAAGTGCCAGCTACATTCCACATTTCGCTGCTCAAGCCGCTGGTTCTGAATCGCTTTCATTCCAAGCTCCCCAAGGCTCCTAAGGTTTGCACCCAGCGTGGAACAGAATATGAGGTCAGTAAAATCTTGGACTCTCGCATCCGATATGGTCGTCTGCAATATCTGATCGATTGGAAGGGCTACGGCCCCGAAGAGCGATCATGGACCAATGCCATCGATGTCCATGCTCCCAGACTCATCCGGGCGTTCCACTCCAAGTTTCCCCGCAAGCCTAAAAGGTGTCCTGGGGCCACCCTTAAAGGGGGGGGTGCTGTCACGATCCGAGCTGTCAGACAGACTTTCTTACCGGCTAAGTGCTTCCGCAGGTTCAGCTTGCGGTCCAGACGTCATCTCTGCCGGCGTCCTGTCTCCCAGTGCACGGCAATCCACCTGTCCGCCGCCATTGCTCCCAGTATCCAGCATGGTGTGCACAAACACACTTTCCCGCCATAGCAGACATGGGGGCTGCCATGTTCTTCCCAGTCACATGTCTGTGCTGTCCAATCCTGTTGGTTCTGATCTCCCTGTCATACTTCCTCGGCCAATCCTGGCCACCCAGTGGGGATAAGTATGCTGGGAGCTCTCAGAACCATTGCTAGTGCTTCAGTTGTCTCCAGTGTATGGTCAGCTGTCCTTGTCTCTGTACAAGTGTATTCTCTGCTGGTGTTGTCTTCCATGCTGCAGTGTGTTCCAGGTTGTTCCATCTCCTGTGAAGTCCAGGTTATTCCACCGCCTGTGATCCTGCCTCTCAGCCCAGCGACCAAGCCTAGCTCCGGGACTCTGCTCCTTCCGATGCTCCAGCATCATCCACCATTGATGTTTCATCGCTAGTCCGATATTCCGGATCTCCTGCTTCCGTCCGTCATTCCGGACCCACTGTCATCTCCCGTCCGTCATTCCGGACCCACAGTCTCCTTCCATATCCGATACCCGAATCCGATGTTCCCACATCATCATCGATAGTCCGATATTCCGGATCTCCAAGCCAAGCTTCCGTCCGTCATTCCGGACCCACAGTCAAGCTCAAGTCTTCCGTCCGTCATTCCGGACCCACAGTCTTCACATCCGATGTTCCACCATCGATCCCACATCACATCACATCTGTAAAGTATTGCAATCTGCATGAACTCTGTTATTTCTCCTGCATACTTTACTGTCTGTTTATATTGCAACCATCTGCAAATAAACTCCGGTTGTATTTTACCTCTGACTGCTTATTGGCTCTGGGTGCACTGTCGCGCACTCCATGAGCAAGGGTCCTCTCCAACCTCCCCGGTTCAGGTCCCCACCAGAGGTCTCAGTCTCGTCGACTAAGCCCCCTGGTGTGACACATTGGTTAATTATGACAGCTACTATTAGGGCAGGGGACACTAGTCGTCCTAAAAATAGTATCAAACTGTTATCGTGGAATGTGGAAGGGTTGAACACACCGCTAAAAAGGAAAAAAGTACTCCGGCATCTTAGAGCTTTTAAACCTAATGTGTGTTATTCCTTCAGGAATCTCACTGGAAAACGGGTGATCCCAATGTTTTAAGGGACAACTGGGTGAAGCATTTTAAATATGCCTCTTACAAATCGAAATCATGAGGGGTATTGATATTGTTTACTCAATATCTCTCTTATGAGATCACGCAGGAATGGGCTGACCTAGAGGGTAGATTCCTGTTTTTGAAGGTTACCCTGGAGGGCGAAAAATACACTTTGGCTTGTTTATATGCCCCTTCCGGCCCAAATACTGATTTTTTTTCTGATATATTCACACATAATTATTGGCGGGGATCTTAATTTCTGATATATTCACACATAATTATTGGCGGGGATCTTAATATCACAGTTGACCCGACAATGGATACTACTGGCGTTGGCACAGACGGGAGCAGCCGATGAGGGCCCCCTCCTAGTTACATAGTTACATAGTAGGTAAGGCTGAAAAAAGACTTGCGTCCATCTAGTTCAACCTGGTATAGATATCCATTGCTGATTTGGTAGGTTCTGGTATTTTACAGACAAATTATATTTCTTATTTGTACCCATGGATGTTTTTCTCCAGTAAATGTTTGTCCAACTTTGCCTTGAACGCATTTAATGAGCCAGCCATTACCACCTCTCTGGGAAGAGAGTTCCAGAGTTTGACTGTTCTGACCGTAAAGAAATTCTTTCTACTAGCTGAATGAAATCTTTTTTCTTCTAATCTATAATCATGCCGTTGCGTCCTAGATTCCTTTCTAGTAGAAAAGAGGGTGCATGACAGTTCCTTATATTGGCCCTTGATATACTTGTACATGTTGAGCATGTCCCCCCTTAAACGTCTCTTTTCTAATGTAAATAGTCCCAAATTGCTTAATCTCTCCCCGTAGCTTAAATTCTCCATTCCCCTAATAAGCCTTTGGACTTTTTCTAATTCTATGATGTCCTTTTTATAGTGTGGGGCCCAGAACTGTACTCCGTACTCTAGGTGAGGTCTCACCAATGCTTTATATAGTGGCATAATTACCCTCGAGTCCCTAGTTTCCATTCCCCTCTTAATACATGCCAGAATTTTGTTGGCCTTTTTTGTAGCTACATTACAATGGGCACTACATCCTAGTTTGCTGTCTATTTGGACTCCTAGATCCTTTTCAAGTATGGAATTACCCAGTTCCTCTCCGCTAAGGTTGTAACTTGCACACTGGTTGTGTCTCCCAAGGTGCATAACCTTACATTTATCTACATTGAACCTCATCTTCCATTTTTTTGCCCACTCATCTAGAATTGCAAGATCATTTTGAAGCATGGTGACATCTTCTGATGATTTGATGACTTTGCTAAGTTTTGTATCGTCCGCAAAGATGGATACATTGCTGAGTAACCCTATCCCAATATCGTTAATAAAAATGTTAAACAAAATGGGCCCCAAAACCGAACCCTGGGGCACTCCACTTAGTACCGGTATCATATCTGATACAGCACCATTCACAACCACTCTTTGTTCTCTATTACATAGCCAATTCCCTACCCATCTGCAGATATTTTCACCCAATCCTAGGTTCTCCATTTTATTAATCAATCTCTTGTGTGGGACAGTATCAAATGCTTTAGCGAAATCTAGGAAAATCACATCTACAGCATTTCCATTATCGAGGTTTTTGATAACCTCTTCATAGAACCCTAGTAGATTAGTTTGGCATGAACGATTTTTCACGAACCCATATTGGTTAGCACTGAGTAGATGGTGATTTAAATATTTCTGGATACCATCCCTTAAAAATCCTTCAAATAGTTTACCCACAATTGATGTTAAACTAACGGGTCTGTAATTTTTTCCTTTTTTGAATATTGGCACTACCTCTGCTATTCTCCAATATTTTGGTACTATACCTGACGATAGTGACTTGCTAAAGATATAATGTAGGGGGGTAGCTAGTTCATCCCTTAATTCCATTAATACCCTCGGATGAATCCCATCTGGCCCTGGTGATTTATTTGTTTTGAGTTTGCTTAGCCTCAGTATTATTTCCTTCGGCGTGAAATCCACAATGAGATCTGGCTTATTTGTCCCGTTTGTGGTAAATGTTTGTTCCACAGTCTGCTCTCCCTTAGTAAATACTGATGAGAAGAACTCATTTAACAGTTTTGCTTTTCCCTTGTCCTCAGTAACACTTTTTCCACTAGTATCAGTTAGTGGGCCTATGTTTTCCTTAATTAAACGTTTACTATTTATGTATTTAACCCCTTCCTGACAGAGCTAGTTTTTGCGTTCCTGACAGAGCCATTTTTTTCAAATCTGACATGTCTCACTTAAGTGGGGATAACTTTTTTTTGCTTTTACTTATCCCAGTGATTTTGAGATTGTTTTTTCGTGACACATTGTACTTCAAATTAGTGGTAAATTTGGGTCGATACAGTCTGTGTTTTTTTGTGAAAAATACAAAAATATCGTGAAAAAATGGAAAATTTAGCGATTTGCAAAATGTTAAATTTTCTGCTTGTGAGACAAATAATCTTACCACTCAAAATAGTGAATAACTAACATAGACCATATGTCTACTTTATGTTGACATCATTATTTCAACTTCCTTTTAATTTTTTGGGACACTAGGAGGCTTACAATATGAATAGCAAATTCTCAAATTTTCAAGAAAATTTCAAATACTGATTTTTTTAGGGACCAGTTCAGTTCTGATGTGACTTTGAGGGACTTGTATGTGAGACACCCCCATAAATGATGCCATTTCAAAAACTGCACCCCTCACAGTATTCAAAACAGCATTTTGGAAGTTTTTTAACCCTTTAGGTGTTTCACAGGAATTAAAACAAAGTGTAGGTGAAATTTCAAAATTTCTTTTTTTTTGCAGATTTGCAATTTTAATACATTTTTCTAAGGAACACAGTACATTTTACTAGAGAAATGTGACTGAAAATTGATTCCCCCAATTCTTTTGTTTTCATAAATATCCTATATGTGGCCCTAGTGTGCACGGTGACCAAACCACAGGCTTCATAATAGAAGGAGCACCTACTTGATTTTGGAGCCTCCTTTTTATGAGATTATTTTTTAGGCACCATGTAGGTTTCTAGGCACCATAAGATGCTAAAAGTTAGGAACCCCCCCACAAGTGACCCCATTTTGCAAACTACACCCCTCAGGGAATTCATCTAGGGGTATAGTGTACATTTCAAACCCCCAGGGGTTTCACCAATTGTGGTACAACTGGGCAGTGAAAATGAAAAATTATTTTTTTTACACAAAAATACAGTTCTGGCTCCAAATTTGTCATTTTCAGAAGGTATGAAGGAGACAAAGCACCCCAAAATCTGTGCCCCAATTTCTCCCGAGTACGGCAATGCCTCACATGTGACCAAAAAATACCAGTTGGGTGCATGGCAGGACTCAGAAGGGAAGGAGTGATTTTTGGATTTTGCAGCTCAGATTCTGGTGGAATTTTGGTGGGTGCTATGTCGCATTAGCAAGACCCCCAAAGCACCAATACAGTGGAACCCCCCCACAAGTCACCCCATTTTGAAAACTACACCCCTCAGGGAATTCATCTAGGGGTATAGTGTACATTTCAAACCCCCAGGGGTTTCACCAATTTTGATACAAGTGGGCAGTGAAAATGAAAAATTACATTTTTTTACACAAAAATGCAGTTCTGGCTCAAAATTTTTCATTTTCAGAAGGTATGAAGGAGAAAAAGCACCCCAAAATCTGTGCCCCAATTTCTCCCGAGTACGGCAATGCCTCACATGTGACCAAAAAATACCAGTTGGGTGCATGGCAGGACTCAGAAGGGAAGGAGTGATTTTTGGATTTTGCAGCACAGATTCTGGTGGAATGAATGGTGGGTGCTATGTTGCACCAATACAGTGGAACCCCCCCACAAGTCACCCCATTTTGCAAAGTACACCCCTCAGGGAATTCATCTAGGGGTATAGTGTACATTTCAAACCCCCAGGGGTTTCACCAATTTTGATACAAGTGGGCAGTGAAAATGAAAAATTACATTTTTTTACACAAAAATGCAGTTCTGGCTCAAAATTTTTCATTTTCAGAAGGTATGAAGGAGAAAAAGCACCCCAAAATATGTGCCCCAATTTCTCCCGAGTACGGAAATGCCTCACATGTGACCAAAAAATACCAGTTGGGTGCATGGCAGGACTCAGAACGGAAGGAGTGATTTTTGGATTTTGCGGCTCAGATTCTGGTGGAATTTTGGTGGGTGCTATGTCGCATTAGCAAGACCCCCCAAGCACCAATACAGTGGAACCCCCCCACAAGTCACCCCATTTTGAAAACTACACCCCTCAGGGAATTCATCTAGGGGTATAGTGTACATTTCAAACCCCCAGGGGTTTCACCAATTTTGATACAAGTGGGCAGTGAAAATGAAAAATTACATTTTTTACACAAAAATGCAGTTCTGGCTCGAAATTTTTCATTTTCAGAAGGTATGAAGGAGAAAAAGCACCCCAAAATCTGTGCCCCAATTTCTCCCGAGTACGGCAATGCCTCACATGTGACCAAAAAATACCAGTTGGGTGCATGGCAGGACTCAGAACGGAAGGAGTGATTTTTGGATTTTGCAGCTCAGATTCTGGTGGAATTTTGGTGGGTGCTATGTCGCATTAGCAAGACCCCCCAAGCACCAATACAGTGGAACCCCCCCACAAGTCACCCCATTTTGCAAAGTACACCCCTCAGGGAATTCATCTAGGGGTATAGTGTACATTTCAAACCCCCAGGGGTTTCACCAATTTTGATACAAGTGGGCAGTGAAAATGAAAAATTACATTTTTTTACACAAAAATGCAGTTCTGGCTCAATTTTTCATTTTCAGAAGGTATGAAGGAGACAAAGCACCCCAAAATCTGTGCCCCAATTTCTCCCGAGTACGGCAATGCCTCACATGTGACCAAAAAATACCATTTGGGTGCATGGCAGGACTCAGAAGGGAAGGAGTGATTTTTGGATTTTGCAGCTCAGATTCTGGTGGAATTTTGGTGGGTGCTATGTCGCATTAGCAAGACCCCCCAAGCACCAATACAGTGGAACCCCCCCACAAGTCACCCCATTTTGCAAACTACACCCCTCAGGGAATTCATCTAGGGGTATAGTGTACATTTCAAACCCCCAGGGGTTTCACCAATTTTGATACAAGTGGGCAGTGAACATGAAAAATTACATTTTTTACACAAAAATGCAGTTCTGGCTCAAAATTTTTCATTTTCAGAAGGTATGAAGGAGAAAAAGCACCCCAAAATCTGTGCCCCAATTTCTCCCGAGTACGGCAATGCCTCACATGTGACCAAAAAATACCAGTTGGGTGCATGGCAGGACTCAAAAGGGAAGGAGTGATTTTTGGATTTTGCAGCTCAGATTCTGGTGGAATTTTGGTGGGTGCTATGTCGCATTAGCAAGACCCCCCAAGCACCAATACAGTGGAACCCCCCCACAAGTGACCCCATTTTGCAAACTACACCCCTCAGGGAATTCATCTAGGGGTATAGTGTACATTTCAAACCCCCAGGGGTTTCACCAATTTTGATACAAGTGGGCAGTGAACATGAAAAATTACATTTTTTACACAAAAATGCAGTTCTGGCTCAAAATTTTTCATTTTCAGAAGGTATGAAGGAGAAAAAGCACCCCAAAATCTGTGCCCCAATTTCTCCCGAGTACGGCAATGCCTCACATGTGACCAAAAAATACCAGTTGGGTGCATGGCAGGACTCAGAAGGGAAGGAGTGATTTTTGGATTTTGCAGCACAGATTCTGGTGGAATGAATGGTGGGTGCTATGTTGCACCAATACAGTGGAACCCCCCCACAAGTCACCCCATTTTGCAAACTACACCCCTCAGGGAATTCATCTAGGGGTATAGTGTACATTTCAAACCCCCAGGGGTTTCACCAATTTTGATACAAGTGGGCAGTGAAAATGAAAAATTACATTTTTTTTACACAAAAATGCAGTTCTGGCTCAAAATTTTTCATTTTCAGAAGGAATGAAGGAGACAAAGCACCCCAAAATCTGTGCCCCAATTTCTCCCGAGTACGGCAATGCCTCATGTGTGACCAAAAAGTGGCAGGACTCAGAAGGGAAGGAGTGATATTTGGATTTTGCAGCACAAATTCTGGTGGAATGATGGTGGGTGCTATGTCGCATTAGCAAGACCCCCAAAGCACCAATACAGTGGAACCCCCCCACAAGTGACCCCATTTTGCAAACTACACCCCTCAGGGAATTCATCTAGGGGTATAGTGTACATTTCAAACCCCCAGGGGTTTCACCAATTTTGATAAAACTGGGCAGTGAACATGAAAAATTACATTTTTTTACACAAAAATGCAGTTCTGGCTCAAAATTTTTCATTTTCACAAGGAATGAAGGAGACAAAGCATCCCAAAATCTGTGCCCCAATTTCTCCCGAGTACGGCAATGCCTCACATGTGACCAAAAAATACCAGTTGGGTGCATGGCAGGACTCAGAAGGGAAGGAGTGATTTTTGGATTTTGCGGCTCAGATTCTGGTGGAATGAATGGTGGGTGCTATGTGGCATTAGCAAGACCCCCGAAGCACGGTGAAATTATGAACCTAATATTCCATAGATGTGTGGTATATTTTAAAACACTCCTTTATACATAGGCCGGGTTTGTCGGGGCAAGTGTCACACTGGAAAATAGTTTGCTTTCTTATTCCCTTTTTATAGCAAACTTTGCACCTTTTTTGTGTCCTGCCCTTTTTTCCAGTTTGAGGGGATTTCATCAGGAAAATGCTGCCCTGGTACAATACGGGGGCCAGTACTAGAAGTACTGGGGCCCTCTGCCTGCTGGTTCCCAAATATTAGGCCCTTTATGACTTCCTCTTGAAAGTGCATAAATGTCCCCCTCTGGCCGGTAGAACGGAATAGCACGTAAGCGTTATACAGTGCCATCTGGATGATATACACGGCCACCTTCTTGTACCAGATTTTTGTTTTCCGCAGGGCACTGTACGGCTTCAGTACCTGATCTGAAAGATCCACTCCGCCCATGTACCTATTGTAATCCAGGATACAATTAGGTTTGGAGGTGTGGGTACTGGTACCTCGTACAGGGACGGAGGTGGTACTGTCTCCGTGAATTGTTGTCAGTATAAGGACATCCCTCTTGTCCTTATATTTGACCAACAACATATTTTCGTTGCATATTCCCCTGCTTTCACCCCTTCTCATTACTTGGGCAATGTGCGTTTTTGGGAGGCCTCTTTGGTTCTTGCGCACAGTACCGCAAGCTGCTGTACCTCTTGAACCAAGGGCCTTAAACAGGGGGATGCTAGTGTAAAAGTTATCCACATAGAGGTGATAACCTTTATCCAGGAAGGGGTGCACTAAATCCCAGACAATTTTCCCACTAACACCTACGAGGGAGGGGGGGCATTCTGGCGGTTGAATTCTTGAATCCTTCCCTTCATAAACCCTAAACCTGTGGGTGTACCCTGAGGTGCTTTCACACAGTTTATACATTTTTATGCCATACCTTGCCCTCTTACTGGGAAGGTACTGGCGGAATTTAACCCTTCCTTTAAAATGTATAAGGGACTCGTCGATACAAATAAATTTTTCAGGGATGTACACCTCTTCAAATTTGGCACTGAAATGATCAATGACCGGCCTGACTTTGAATAGCCGGTCAAAGGTGGGATCATCTCTGGGTGGGCACTGTGCATTATCGGTGTAATGTATAAATTTAAGAATTGTCTCAAATCGAGTCCGGGGCATGGCCATACGGTAAAATAGAGTACTGTACAGAACATCTGTACTCCAATATTGCCTAATTTCTGGCTTTTTTACTATGCCCATATGAAACACCAGACCCCAAAACGTCATCATCTCTACTGCATCTACAGGGGTCCACCTAGCAAATGATGACGTGGGGTTTTGAGCAATAAACTGCTGGGCATATAAATTAGTTTGGTCCACCATTAAATTTATAAAATCATCAGAGAAAAATAATTTGAAAAAGTCAATTTCTCTGAGACCTGTGGAATCAAATTGGATTCCTGGCATGGCCAAAAACTCAGGAACCTGGGGCTCAAAATTGTCTGGTGGTGGGGTCCATACTAGATCAATTATTGGGGGGGGAATCTCAGCTGATCTACGGGGGCGTCTTTGAGGGGGTCCCTCATCACCAGAGGAGGAAGAGGAGCTTAAGACGAATCCTTCAAATTCCCCGCTTGCATCACTGCCTGTGTCAGAGTCAGAGGCAAGCATGGCATATGCCTCCTCCACTGAATACATTCTCCTGGATGACTGGGAGGACATTTGGGAGGACATTTGGGATGCCATTTGGGATGCCATTTTTATTTTTGTGTTACTGGTAGTGAAATGTTTCAACACGTGTATAGTGTAGGGGGGGGGTACAAACTTTATTTCAATCCGGGGGGTATGTAGTGTGTATGTGGTGCAGAAAAAAAAAAATACTTTATACCAATAAAAAAAAAAAAAATGAAGGGGTTAAAAATAAAAAATTGAAGGGGTTAAAAAAAAAAAAAAAAGGTCCTGCGCCAAAAATTGAGCACAGATGTTGGTCAGTAACGTCTGTCACTGAACAGCGCTCAAAGGCAACAGGAATCTGATCAAAAAAAAAAAAAAAATTGATCAACCCTGTGCCGAAAAAGCTGATCAGTGATGTACGTCACTGATCGGCGCACAGTGGCCACAGGACACCCACAAAATCAGTGTGTGTAAAAAAAAAAATTAAAAAAAGACCCCACAGCACTCACAAAAAAAAAAAAAGGTGATCAGTGATGCGACACTGATTACCAGCAGTGAGGGACAGCAGGTGCACAACCTTTGGTGCAACTGACAGTGCAACTGGCAGCAACTGACAGGTATATATATAAAAAAAAAACCTCTGCGCCCCCAAAAAGTTGCTGATCAGCACAGATATACTGATCAGCACAAAAGGGGGGGTAGCAGACACAAAATATACACTCTCTATCACTCTCTGTCACTATCTCTCTCTATCTCTCTATCTCTCTATCTCTCACTATCTCTCACTCTAGGACACTGCAGCAGCAGCACTGACAGTTATATGTATAAAAAAAAAACTGCACCCCCAAAAAGGGGGGGTAGCAGACACAAAATATACACTCTCTATCACTCTCTGTCACTATCTCTCTCTATCTCTCTATCTCTCACTATCTATCACTATCTATCACTCTATGACACTGCAGCAGCAGCACTGACAGTTATATATATAAAATAAAACCCCTGCACCCCCAAAAAGGGGGGGTAGCAGACACAAATCTCTCTATCTCTCTACCTCTCACTATCTATCACTATCTATCACTATCTATCACTGTATGACACTGCAGCAGCAGCACTGACAGTTATATATATATATATAGAAAACCCCTGCACCCCCAAAAAGGGGGGGTAGCAGACACAAAATATAGCTCTCTCTGTCACTATCTCTCTATCTCTCTCTATCTCTCTCTCTATCTCTCTATCTCTCTATCACACTGCAGCAGCAGCAGGAAGTCTCAGGAAGTCAGATCCAGGAAGCGTCCAGCACGCTACAAGCAGTGATAAGGTGATCAGGTAAGGTATTTGCAAGGATCAGGTAAGTATTAGCAAGGATCAGGTCGGTATTCACGGCAGGCAGGCACGGTGACCGTTCTGCACGCTATTCCAGACCGGAATGGCGTCTGCAGCGCAGTCACCGTCAGTTTAAATGTCGCGCCTTGGCTGTGATTGGTCCGTGGGTCCCACGGACCAATCACAGCCTTGGGGGCAGGTGGGGTGAGGGTGGGGTGAGGTGTCATTGTCACCGATGACCCCCTCATGCCCCCTGACGCCCGGCGGTGATTGACACCTGTGTTACCGAGCGTCCGATTCGCTGGTAACACAGGAAAACGCTGTGAATGGCTGTTCACACTGAACAGCCAATCACAGCGATCGCCGACGGGGGGGCGACATCGCAGCCCCCCCTGGGCATGCAGGGACATGTCTGCTGTCAGGGACAGCAGACATCGTCCCTCTGTCACTGCGTCTCGAGACGCAGTGACAGTTTAAACTCATGACGTACATTTATGCCATGTGTCGGGAAGTACCTCCCGGCCATGACGTAAATGTACGTCAAATGTCGGGAAGGGGTTAAAAAACTTCTTTGGGTTGGTTTTGCTTTCAGTGGCTATGCACTCTTCATATAATATTTTAGCTGCTTTGATTACCCCTTTACATGTTTTGTTTGATTCTTTGTATTTTGCGAATGCCTCCTCATTCAAGTTATTTTTATAGAATTTAAAGGCTCTGGTTTTATTGTTGATAGCTGACCTTACTTCTTTGTCCAACCATGGTGGCTTTATTTTGTTGAATTTACCTTTAGTTACTTTAGGAATGTATTCAATAGTTAGTGAATCAAGCACCTTTTTTAGAGTTTCCCACATTTCCTCTGCATTTTTTACCTCCATAACCGTTTCCCACCCAATTCCTGTTAGGGCTTCCCTGAATAATTCAAAGTTCGCTTTTCTAAAGTTTAGTATTTTTGCAGATCCTTTTTGATGTAATTTACTGAAGTTGATTTCCAGTGAAACCATATTGTGATCACTGTTCCCTAATTGTTCAATTACTTTTGTGTTTGAAACTAAGTCTGTGTTATTTGCTAAAACTAAGTCCAAGAGTGCCTCATCACGAGTTTATCACTACTCGTTGATACCTTCCAATTGATAAATCCTTGGAGGTTCCTACACCCTACCTCTAGAGAGTTTACCTTTTACTCCTATCCCCACAACTCTTCCTCTAGACTGGATTATTGGTTCATTCCTAGATCAATGTTGCATAGAGTTTCTGCTGCCGTAGTCGAAGATATCTTAATATCAGATCATGCACCCACATGGTTCACCATAGATGTGGCCAGCCCAAGATCTTCCTCCTTTAACTGGAGATTCCCTGATTATTTACTAAACTCTGTGGACTTTAAAAGCCCCCGGAACCAATCTTTTCTTAATTACATTAATGATAACAGGGCACATAGTCAAGATATCAACCTGTTATGGCAAGCATCGAAGCCAGTCATGAGGGGACATATAATTTCCTATGTCAGCCACCAACGTGGAAAACTCTGCACTAAACTTCTGCAGGCTAGTTCGAAAGTTAAAAATGCTTATACCACTCCATTGAGAGCCCCTACAGAACAAAATAGGGACCTCTATAAGGAGGCTAAATCACTGTACGATGTGTTGTGCACTGAAAAAGCTTAAATAGACATCAATGACCAGAGGAATAAATATGTTTGGTAGGGCAGCAAATCGGGGAAACTATTGGCAACCATGACGTGGACGGCTAAGGATTTTAAAAATATCACCTCAATAAGACCCAGTAAAACCACTACAGACCCAAATTAAATTGAGGAGGCCTTTCTTAATTATTTTAAGTCCCCATATTTAAGTTTACCTAAAGACTCATGAAGACAAGATGGGAGCTACTGCTGAACCAGGTGAGCCTCCGTAAATTGTTACCTACTAACAGAGAACGGCTGGTATCTCCCATATCGGAGTTAGAAATCACCTCGATTGTTTCATCCCTGCCCACGGGAAAATCTCCTTACCCAGACGGTTATTCTGCAGCATACTACAAACTGCTGTCCCCCCTGCTGACGCCACATTTACATACACTTTATAACTCTATTCTCAAAGGTAATACTAGTCCTGCCCATTTCAACGATGCCCGGATCATCCTTATCCCCAAGCCAAATAAAGACCCCACTGACGTCTCTTCTTACAGACCCATTTCTTTGCTCAACCAGGAAACCAGGAAAATTATGGCGCAAAGACTACAATTAATTCTCCCTGATATTCTCCACCCAGCAGAGATAGGCTTCGTCAGAGATAGGCACTGTGTGCATAATATTCGTACACTTATAGCAGCCATTACTCATACGCAACTGTCAGGAGGAGTTTATAATATGGTCTTTAGCTGCGATGCGGATAAAGCATTTGACCGGATTTCCTGGTCTCACTTAATTCGGGCATTCACACATCAGGAATTTGGTCCTGAGATTATCCACATTTTTAATATGTTGTGCAGAGACCCTAAGGCATTTCTCACTATAAATTCCCTGAACTCCCCGACCTTTCCCTTATACAGGGGGATGAGGCAGGGGTGTCCATATCCCCCCTCTTTTTTAATTTAGCATTAGACTACGTTACCTTGAGTCACTACCTGATTGGACAGGCATAACAATTGGCACAGACGATATCAAATTCTCGGCTTTCGCCGACGACTTACTTCTGTATTTCTCTAACCCTAAACAGGCTATCCCCCCATTACTAAATGCATTGGATAGATTCTAACTCGTGACAAGCTTCAAATTGAATTACTCTAAATCAATAGCATTGGCTTTGGGACCTAATGCCAGTCTGGGGTGGAGGGACAAGTTTCCATTCTTATGGGCGGCTCACTCTATTAAATACCTAGGCCTCACTATTCACTCTGACATCAGAAACTGTATGAGCTCAATTTTACTCCGATATTTGCTAGATCCTACCAAGATTTCCAAAAATGAAAAAGTTTGCCCCGTCATATGTGGGCCGCTGTCATCTATACAAGATGATTACTTTTCCGTGCTTATTGTATCCGATACAGATGCTACCTCTCTTGCCCTCAAAGCATGACCTAAAACTGTTCACTAAAGCCCTGTCCAAATTCATCTAGGGGGGTAAAAAACCCAGAATTTCGCTGTTTAATTTTAAAAAATGCAGGGAATTGGGAGGTATAAATTTACCATGCCTTCGGGATTATGCTATGGCAGCCAATTATAAAATTGCGCTGGATTGGGTCAAGGGCAACAACACTTACACTAATAAGGCCACAGAACAAGCATTTAGTCCACAAAGGGACTTGGTAATGCTATTACATACGCGTCCCGGTTCCATTGAAAGACATCTGAGAGACAATGTATTGAGGAACACAACATGTATGGCCTGGCGGCTTTTACGCTCCAGTCAGAAATTGAAGAAATATTCATCCCTGTTCCTGCCGCTATGGAGTAACCCTAACTTCGCCCCATACTCTACACACCCATGCTTCCTTGAATGGTACAGAAAAGGAATAATACCTGTACCAATTCATAGACCTTGGACAAAGGATGATCTCAATCCGGACTCACAAATCCTGCGCAATTTAATAAAAATTCAATAGGACAGCTGCTAGTGTAAAGTACACAAACCCCCTTTCGCCTCTTCCCAGTGGCGACAAATAGTAACAGAAAGGGTAGGTACCAAGAGTACCAGGTGGGGGTCGATACTTAATACCAGCGCTACTGATAAGACAAATGCACTTCCCTCAGATTAGGGTAACGCTCCTCTTCTCCAACAAGTAAATAGCCTGGGTTTAAATCAACCGCTTCCCGTTCCTTACTGCATACGTCCAATCCCATACATAGAATCCACTCTCCCTCATGAGAAGAAACAGAAATATATATGGTGCAGCACAGACTAATTTATTGGGACAAAAAATGTACATAAAATATGTAAAAACATCCAGGAGATATAAAAAGGGTGGAATTTACCGCAGGGGGTGGAGAACCTGATCGAACTGGTTCTCAAATGGGCATGGATGCGGCGATCTGAACCCGGGTCGGTCACAGCATGCAGTTCCACAGGCAGGTAAAAAGTCCCCTTCTTGAAACTCCTGACCAGACTGCAGTGACAGCGAAACGCGTTGGCTACCAAGTGTGACCCCCTGTGTATTTTATCCTGCTGAATCCTTCTGGGACTTTAAGAACCACCTTTTACAATTGTGAGGAACAACTTTACCTCCAAGGCACAGAGCATTTTCATTACAGAAGCCTCCCCGCACTTATCCGGATTGGGGTAAATAGATCACGGCTTGCTTGCTACAATTTGGAGTACCTCACCCATCTCCCAACTGCACTATATCCGCACTTTAGAGAGGATCCCTACAAGCAACATCAATTGCCCCATTGGGCCAGGGACACCTCCAGCGACCTTTGGGATTACAAATTGGGACTCTATTTTGGACTCCAGTGCCCGTTTTCGAGTGGTTATCAACCAGAGCAAGTTATATATATTTCTTACACAATTGGTCCACTTGCTGGTTTTAATAGATATTCATTTATTTATACATGTAATTATTTGCGCAATTTTTATTATTATTATTTTTCATATGTATTGTATATTTATGTGTTATTTACATTGAGAAATCAACTCATTAAAATTTGAGAGCGCTGCAACTGTCCTCCTTTTTCTTTGCAAGCTTTACCAGGGATCTGACTAATCCCTTGTTGCAGCAGCTCACCCTGAGCAAAACAACCAAGACCAGCGCTCTAAACAGCTTTTGCTGCTCTTTCTTTACTGGCAGTGCAGAGCACACACCACCAGAGAGCAGAGCAGACAGTGGCACTAGTAGGCACTGGCAGTCGCCCAGCAGCAAAAAAAAAAACACAGCTCCCTAACCTACCTAACCTAACAAAGCTCCGCACACAGACTATCCCTACTCTCTCTAACAAGCTCAAATCACGAGTGACAAATGGCGCCGGATGCTCGCTATTTATATAGCGGTCCAGAACTCATGATAATCTGGCACCGGGCAATTACGTTTTGCCTGCGCGCCCGGATCGGAGTCAGGCAGGAAGCTCCGAACGCCGCTCAGGTCTGGGGTTGGATTGATGACGTTTGTGCGGGCTCGGATCTGGGAAATCCGAGCCCACACATCTCTAGTATATAATATACAATATTTTACAAGTTTGACAGTTTTTAAGAAAGACCCAATAAAGAATTAAATTTAATTACTTATACATATATATATATTTCAACTTACCTCTGTGCGCCAACAAAAAAATACATTCTTTTCTGTCCCCCTCATTTGTACTATATTTTGTCTTTGGCTGCACCCCTTCTGAGACCCACATAGCTATATTGTCTCGTTTGGGGCTTAAATAGGTGCTGAAGCACCAGCCTGTGCAGAATCTCCATTTTCCCTTTTCCTTGCTAATATGCCAGAAAAATTATTATTTTGATGGTACACTGTTTAAAAAAAAAATCCTGTTGTATAAGTATTAAATTGATGTTTTGACCTAAATGTTTATTTTGTCAAAAACGTAAGTTATTCATAGGCGGGTAAAGAATTTCTATTGTTGTTTGTCTTATTTATGTATATTTATGTGTTGTAAATGTATGTTTTTATGTAAGCACTGGGTGCAGTAGTCTACAGGGGATAAATTCTAGGTATACAGTTGTGTAGTTGGTTGTGGTATGGCAGTCTGTAAATGGGACCTGACGGTCAGTATCCCGACATCGGACTTGCTGCGCTCGCCTCGCTGCAGGCTTGGTGGCTTGCTTCGCTTGCCACAGGTTCTATTCCCCCTCTATGGAGATTATGGACTCCCACAAGGGAGAATAGCCCCTGTCAGTCAGGATTCCAATGTCGGCGTACTGACCGTCGGAATCCCGACTGTCGGACAGTCATCCGGCACCCGTGTACTTAGCCAATAAAGCTAGTTCTGATTCATAATTTCATCAGCCCGAGAATGTTGTTCCTGGGATGGCTTCTTTAGTTGTATTTTAGAAAAGTCTAATCTGACCATACTATTCTTGTGGTTTTTATGAATGGTTTGCACCTTGTGGGGAACACTCTGTATCAGTGTCGAAGTGGGGCATGAAGGGCCCACTGGGGAAAACAGAGGTTTGGCTAAGCATTAGAATGTGCATGTCCAGGCCCCTGATATGTATAGTAAATACTGCTAGTGCATGCGTGATAATATACTATATTAATAATATAAACACACTTTAGACAATACAGCATAGTACTGTGCAGTATAACGATTCCTAGAAGAGGAGGTGGGGGCCTCAGGCATTGAGGCCCACAAGGGCTTCTCCTGTACCCCCAATGGGCCAGTCCAGCTCTGCTCTGTATTTGTTCTTTGAAAGTCTTCTCTTTATGGTAGACTTGGATCATAATTTTCCTACCTCATGGAGAGTGTTCATTACGTGGCTTTATATTTTGAAGGGGTTTCTCTTTACCGTGGAAAAGGCACTGGGATCATCCATCATTGTGGATTTCCAGGCCTTTTTGTGTTGCCACAGTCACCAGTGCATTCTTTTTTTTCTCTCTCAGAATGTTCCTGTCATGATCCAGGTAACAAGACACATATTTACAACTCAATTGTCTCTGCATTCCAGATCCGACAATCATCTGTGCTGCTTGTGTGCGGTACACAGAATAGCATCTCCACAGTCGCTCCTGAGTTCACCTGGTGCCGCCGAGCTCCGTGACTATGCATCATGGTTCAGTGGCGTAAGTTCATCCCAGTTGCCCGGAAGCAAGATAAGTATTGGTGCCCCCCCAAATTGCTCAATCAGTAAGGTTTCTGTCTCCAGTAAGGTTATGGGATCCAGTGGCGGATTCAGGGGGGGGGGCACCCAGGCACGTGCCCCCTGTCATTTCAGTTTGTAGCTGAGGACCAGGGCTTTCCAACGAGCCCAGCCCCGTGTCTCTAGCCCCCCTGGAACCAGAGATATCGTCTGGCAAAGCTGTAACGTTTTTGCCCTATAGGATAATATGGGACCCGTCAATTCCAACCCCCACCCGGGTCCGACGGCTGCCAGTTCCCCCACTGGCATCACAGAAGCTTGTGGTTGATTTCATTCAATTCCAAATCGCTGGACCTCTAATATGATACCAGGCTGGTCCATATCGGTCAATCGGTTCCAGAGATATTACGTGTAAATTTTTGAAATGTAATTTCATGGCTGTTCATGTTCTTTGAGGGCAGATTACTCTGGAACCAAACGTTCCAGTTTCACTGGACCAAAATCATTCAAAGCCCACTCAAAAGTTCTCAATATAATACTTGTCTCATGTAAATGGATCAGTTGGTTCCGAAGATATAGCCGGTTAAATAAGCTATCTGGTTAAAGAGGGGGAGGGGTGGTTTTCTCTCCCCCTCACACCAGAAAATGCAGGGACTAGGCTGGTGTAAAAGGGGCCAACCTGGGAATGCATTTTCTGGTGTGAATGGGGTATTATTTCAAATAGCCGGGACCTGCAGTGCTCTGAATACAGCCAGGCTCTGCCACTGTCAGTGGCTATCACTTCTGCCTGGCGGCTGTCCCCCATTTACCGCGAGCATGTATTCCCCTTGGCAATGAGCATGTAATCCCACATGGCAATGAGCATGGAACCTCTGGCAATGAGCATGGAACCCTTGGCAATGAGCATGTAGATAAGCAGCACTTATTTAGCATAATTTTTAATAGGCATTATGGTGTTTGACATAATACATAATGGACATAATGGCGTGTAACTTAATGTGTAATGGACAATGAGTGTAAATGTTTAATGCGCGCCTTTGGTGGACAATGTTCCTGTTTATAAAACGTATTGTGAATTTTGGCTTAATCTGTGTGGCATTATGTGAATTCTGGCTCAATCCGTGTGCCATTATGTGAATTTTGTCACAATCCGTGTGGCATTATGTAAATTTTGTCTCAATCCGTGTGGCTGGCATTATGTGAATTTTGGCTCAATCCATGTGGCATTATGTGAATTTTGACACAATCCATATGGCATTATGTTTATTTTGGCTCAATCCATTTGGCATTATGTGAATTTTGGCTCAATCCGTGTGTTATTATGTAAATTTTGGCTCAATCCGTGTGGCATTATGTGAATTTTGACACAATCCATGTGGCACTATTTGAATTTTGGCTCAATCCATGTGGCATTATGTGAATTTTGGCTCAATCCGTGTGGCTTGATGAGAATTTTGACACAATCCATGTGGCATTATTTGAATTTTGGCTCAATCCGTGTGGCATTATGTAAATTTTGGCTCATTCCATTAGGCATCATGTGTAAGGGGCAAGTATAATGGGGTCTAGTATTTTGTTGCATAATGTGTAGAAGTTGTATATGGTGTTGTACACTACACTCAAGGAGACGCCCCCTTTTGAGTGGCCACACCCCATTTTCCAGAGCGCGCCTTCGGCGCGCGCACAACTACATCCTTCACTTTTGTCACCATGGTGGGCCTGCGTACTTTAAATGCCAGGGCCTATTTTTAATCCCATTCCCACCCTCTCTCTGCCGCTCTCTTAGCATGTACACTGGCACCACTAACACCGCCCCTCCCCCACCTAAACCCTCTTTTATCATGGTGCCCCCCCTGTCATTTTATCCTGGATCCGCCCCTGATGGGATCTAAGACAGGGTGTGACACTTGCTGTTAGAAGGGGGAGTCAGCCACATTACCAATATCAACTGCTTTCAATTAACTGATTCAAACTTGCAGGGTAGGAGAGGTGCCCCCTTGGGAGCAGGAGCCCGGTGGCAGATGACTCCATTGCCTCCCAGAGTTCTGCCTCTGTCATGGTTCTCCTTTTATCATGGATGTCAATCTATGCTCCTCGCAGTCTCTGCAGCTGCCACCATTCCTGTAGGCCCAAAAAAGCTGTTTCCAAACAGACTTACCCACCAGGTCCAAACATGGGTGTAGTCATATTTGGGTAAGTCACATGGCTTACTACAGTCAATCTGCAGCACTCTGCAGATCGGTCAGCCAATACCTGCTTCCTAGCAGGTATATGTTTCTAGTACTTCCTGGTCATAAGTGCTATGGTTGTCTATCCTGTTATAGTTGTCTCCATCTCTGCTGTTGCTGTGTTCTGTTTCCAGCTTCCAGGCTAACCAGCACCAGCGCATTCCAGTCCCTGCTTAAAGAGACCTGCACCTATTTCATCCACGGTGACGCCTGACTCCAGTGATATTCCAGCATCATCTCTGGGATCACTAGTGTCCCGCCATTGATACGCCTGCTCCATCGGTGTTCTGCTATCGATACACCTGCTCCATCGGTGTTCCAACATTGAGAATCCTGCACCATCGATGTTCCACCATTGACACTAATGTTCCATCGATGTTCTGACATCGTTACTCCTCTCCATCTGTGTTCCGCCATCGATACTCCTGCTCCATCTGTGTTCTGCCATCAATACTCCACAACATCAGTGTTCCACCATTTATACTCCTGCTCCAATGGTGTTCCGCCATCGATATTCATCACTGCCAGTATCTTCACAGTCTTCAGCGGTCATTACGACAGTGCAAAACATCCACTGACTCATCTACTGTTTGCAATGCGAAATTGGGACTTTATCACTGTTCCCACACTGCACCTATATTACATCCTACCATCAATGTTATTTGCTACAGCATTGCCTATACCTCTGAGCCTATGATTACCTGTCTGCCATTACTCCTGATATTAAAGTGCCAAGTCTCATTACCATCTGCCGCTGTTTGTCAGCTTACCTGCGTGCTAAATAAAATACTTTTATATTCCATCTCCTCCTTTAAGAGCCTAATCCAGGCTCCCAAGTTCAGTTTCCCATCAGTCCCCACACCTGACTTTTTCACCAGCCCAGGGCAAACTTCAGATGGTTCCCGCTTATATCTCTGATCAATTCTTTTTTTTTTTTTGCAGTGTAAGGATGATCTATTTAACTTCCAAAAGATCACATTTGACTGCATGTTGTGCAATCACAGCAATAGATTCCAAATACAAAACAACTTGGAATCAACTCCAGACCTTTAGCCTGCTTAACCCGACAGTTGGATCATAGTGACCTGGAGCGTTTTTTAAATTATCTGTATATTTTTACTTAGTTATGTGACATTGCCAAGACCCCTAACTACACATTTCCTTCTGCAACTCCGTCAGCTTGTGTCAGTAATGAGAACTGGAAAGGAACAAATTCCAAAAAGATTAGTATGACCCAACCTTAATGTCATGATGACATCTTATTAGTTGTTTGTTTTTGAATTGTTTGAATTGTCAAAGATTTCATACTTAAGTCAATGAAAGTTTCATTTTAGAAGAACATTTTATTTTTTTGTTATGATATTAGTAATAACCTTTTAAGTACTGCCCTGACTTTTTATCTGATCATAATACCTTATTTAGTAGTTAATTGTTCCAAATATATTATGAACTTCTAATATCATTTTTAAAATGTCAAAAGCATTCATGAACTATACCATGGTCATAGTGTGACCCACCTCAACATCTGTAAAATGCTGGGTTTATTGGTATTGAAATTAAAAAAAGGTATATGCCAGGCCTATACATGAAATAACTTTTACGTCAATTGTCAACTTACTTTTGTTGGCTGATTCTGGAATACGCGCAGTGATCCGAATCTGGACCCTGCCCCTATGGTCAGTTTTGCGCATTGGCATTTCTGCACATGTGCAAACCCCAACTGTGAACAGCCGTGGCAAGTTGCTCACTCGCTGGGCAGTTCACAGAGGGGAGGGAGGGAGGAATGGGGGCAGTGGCAGGGCTGGGTCATGGGAATACCCTGTGTTTTTATGGGCAACCCCTATGACAACACTGGGTGTTCCCATGGGTATGTGGGCTGTCACATGAAGTCAGTCGCCTGCCCTTCGTCTTTGTCTTTGTCCTGGGCGCCAAATAAGAATGATTGCAGTCCTATCTTAATTTTGCCCTAAGGGCTTTTACTTGTTCTCACTTCTTCCTGCACTATTCACAAGGAAGCGGGCAGAATGTAGCGGGATCCATGTGACTCGCCTACCCTTCTGGGGCTGCAGAAGACTACTCCAAAATTGGTAGCCTCTGTCAGCTTCCGGGAGTGTTGGCAAGTATGATTCAGAGATTGCCTTAAAAAATATAGTTTAGTTTCGGTACTTGTGTATTATCACGGCGCCCATCGTATGCCATCGCATACCACTAATTAAGGGATGCGATGGGACCCGATTTTTGGGTCGTAAGACCAAAACTGTACAATAAAATATCATATCGCATGCCATTACAATGGCATGCGATGCGATCCGACCCGATTTTTAATTGTACAGGCACCCTGATGGGTGATTACTATGTTAAATGCACCCCCATTGTTAACGCCACCCCCACTATCAACGGCAACCCGAAGCGTGGTGAACGCAGCGAGCCACCGAGCCCGAAGCGTGGCGAGCGGACGCGGAATACATGTGAAGTAATCCACGTCCCCTCGCGGGGCTCGCTGTGCTCACCACACTATCTAAAATTAAACTCCACGTCGACGTGGATAGTAGGGGTATGAAAAGGTCGTAGGATGCGTACCGATGCCCCTCGCGGGCTCGCTGCACTCGCCAAGCTTAGGGTTGGCAGTGATAGTGGGGATGGTGTTAACAATGGGGATGCATTTAACAAAGTAATCACCCATCAGGGTGCCTGTACAATTAAAAATCAGGTCGCATCGCATGCGATCGGATCACATGTGATTCGATCCGACCGATACGATGCCCTACGATGGAAATCTTGGGCGCCGTGATAATACACAAGTACCTTAGTTTCTTCTACATTATCGTACCTGAAACTGACTAGACTGTGAGTAGATCAATACAAAATATATATTCATCCCTCTACTGCAAAAGCTTTAAGTATTTATAACAAAATGTCTGTCTGAGGAGCATTATTTCCATTCTTCCCTACCACCTTCATGCAAATGTATTCTTATTTTTCACAGATACTATACATACTTATTATATTATATTATTGAAATTCCTTTCTGTCAAAATGGAGGGAAAACAGACCATTAAAGAGTTGGAACATGTGTTGGCACGGTCTCTATTGCAGAGATCCCAGCAGTACTTTTCTCATATCTGACACAAGCTAATGAAGTATGAGACTTGTGATGTACATTACTATCCCATTGCTATGAGTTACTGATCTGTCGGTATACTGTCTGCTGGGTTCCTTGTTCTCAGGTCTGTTATTTCATTTCTGACACGTGGAAAATATTCACCAGGTGCGATCCCTGTGTGGTATTGTAGTGACACGACACACGTCTAAGAGAATAAAGCATGTCTATTGCCATAGACTGCAAAAAGTCTTGTTGCAGATATCATGAGCGTCTCTTCAGCATTCTACATAAAGTTTATTCTTCACTTCTACTTTTGAAAAAGCATGTCAGGGAGATTGTTAAGGTTGCACCAAGAAGTGCCGTTATGTCTGTGAAATAAGGGAGATTTGTACACTCCAGGGAGAGGAAGATTGCTGCTATTTCAAGAAGTCTCCTGCAGAATGCAGGAGGGTAACTACCTATGCCAGTGGTGTAGCGCCACATTTTGTTGGCCCTCTTACCCATCCATCTGCCCCCCCTGTCTTACCTGTCCACGTCACTCTGGGGCCTGGGACCTGCAGATCTACTTTGTCTGCATCCCGGTGCTCCTCCTGGCTCCTTATGACAAAACGGCCGTCCCTTTACAGCAGATCGTTTTTAAGGATGCTAGAGGAGGCCGCTGCTGCCTCCTCTAGCATCCTAAAAACTGTCTGCTGTAAGGGGGCGGCCATTTTGTGAGGGAAATTTTGTCATAAGGAGCTAGGAGGAGGCTAGAAGTGCCGGGACGCATACAAGTAGTTCTGTGGTCCCGACTCCTGTCCACGGACACAGCAGCGGGATAAGGCAGGTCAGGGCAGTGTAACTATAGCCCCCGCAGACCCCTATGCCCACATTACTCAGCACCTCCCCGCCACCGCAGGGTCTGCAGCACTATTGTTACGCCACTGAGCTATGCACCATTTATGTCATGAAATTTTGGGGTTATATTGTTTTCTTATTTTGATATTTATGGGAAAATTTACTAAGATCAAATGGTCATATTCCTACCCATGCAATGTGTAATACGTAAGTATTTCACACATCAGCAAATTTACAAACGTGTGTACGATTTGTATTTTTGTCATTCGTACTTTTTTTTTAAAATATGAATGGATACACCATCGATAGAATACAGCCATTAAAGCCAATTCTTTTCAATGGGACTGACAAATTTACTAATGATTTGAACTGGATATGAATATGAATATGCATCACTAGTAAATATGAATTACAGATAGATCATGTTTTTGATCAGATCCATGCAGGTTTCTTAGTCTAAAACAAATGGAATAAATAAATAATGAGAAAAAAAATGGCGTGGGGTCCCCCACGGCTAAAACCAGCCCGGGCTCAAAGAACTGGTCCTGGTTTTAGAAATTGAGGGGCCAAAAATGTTGGGTTCCCCGGATTTCTAAAATCAGCACCAGGCTCAAGGGCCGGTCCTGGATTACAAAATACATACTTCATGTTAATGAAGTATGTATAATGGCAATGTAGCTAGGGATGTACAGTACTGTCATCTTAATGATTGTAATATTTGTATTTGCTAAAGCGACATTATACATAATTTTTATTCTTGAAATCCTAGTATATGATGACGATGAAGTATGCTATGTACATATATACCGTATATACTCGAGTATAAGTCGACCCGAATACAAGCCGAGGCACCTAATTGTACAACAAAAAAACTGGGAAAACTTATTGACTCAAGTGGGACCCTAACTTGAGTATAAGCCGAGGGGGGCTTTTTCAGCATAAAAAATGTTCTGAAAAAGTAGGCTTATACTCGAGTATATATGGTACCTGCATATTTCATAGGTCCAGGGCTTATGGACATGTTCATATGCATGTGATAATATTTGAAACTGTGAATTAAAAACCATGCACCAGAACTAACTTCTTTCAACTCAGTAATACATTTTGGATGTGTACCTAAAATTTAAAGCAGAAAAACAGGAACTTTTTGAATTTTCATTTTTTTGACCAAAACGATAGGTCCGGGGCTTATGGAAATGTTTATACTGTATGCATGTGATAATATTTGAAACTGTGGATTAAAAACCATATATTCATGTATGTTTGCAAGGATATTGATTGTTCCCTGTGATCTATAACTGCAAGGTCCTCGTATTATTTTTATTGATTGCAAATCTGCAATTTGTCAAAGACCAGCCCCCTTTAACCAATCATTCAGGATAAATGACTTTCCACTGAAATGGGGCTGTTGATTTAAGGAGCAGCTGAAAACACCAAATTACTATTACTATTATAGGGTCAGTCCAATCCCCTGTTCATGTTTTCCAAATTGCTAAATTTAATTATCATTGACCATTTTTTTTTTATACTGCAGCCCATCCCATTGCTGGAGAAGGGAATTACTCACTCAATCACCATGTCACAGGAACAGATATCTTGTCTTCTGGCCAATACTTTCTTCTGCATTCCCACGGAAACCAAAGTCTGAGTATGCTATATACCCTGATATAAACTTCAACAGGTAGTTGTCACTCTCCTTTTTTTCCACCCACATGGACAGATTTATCACAATCAGTGATAAAATCACGCCAATCCACACTTGCATGAAAGCTCTATGCCTGTGAATGCACTACGCAGCCTTATGTATGTATGCAAATAATATATATAGATTTTTAAAAAGGTCATCTGCTTGTAGTCTATGTAGACACACTGTCAGAGCGGAAAGCGGATCCAGTTGTTGGAGGCAACCTGTGGATAATTCTGTCTCTGATATTTTTTTTCACAATTGTTTTTTGTAAATTTTTATATTTCATATTTTTATACATATATTCTTCACTCCGCTTTTATCCTGTTGGTCAATTTTTTTTGCTCCTAGTGTTATGTAGGGTACACACCAGGTCGACCTGCTCACGATGCACATCGTGAGCGGGTCGTCAGTCTCATCCGACCCGCTCACGAGAAGTGCACGACCCGCTTAAGATGTGCACCGATGGCGCCCTGCACCTGGGTGTATGGTCGTTTCCAGATCCTACCTGCTGCAGGTAGGATCTGAATAAGACCGTCCAACCCGCGGGGCCGCGCATCAGATCGGAATCGGATCAGAAAAGGGCCCAATACCACACAATCTACATCCAATCGGTCGAAATTGGATCTAGATTGATGGGATCGGACCCTTGTCATCCTGGTGTATACCCAGCATTAGCCATGTTAAATGTGGGGAATTCACCTTTGGTGGAAGACATTTTTATGATATGAAAGGTATTTGGGTCTAGGGCTGATACATTTTGGGTATTACATACTGGGGGAAATGTACTAAGATGTGAATTCTATTTCACATGTGATGTTGTTATGGGCAACCAATCAGAATCTACTTATTTATTTAGCACCCTCTAGAAGATAGTAGACAGTATCTGATTGGTTGCCCATAGCAATATCACATATGAAGTAGAATTCACATCTTAGTAAATTTCTCCCACTGTGGGTTTCGTTTGAACCTGTATTGAGGACCCCAGGGGCATATGTGTCAGTGATAGGTGCCATGTTCCACTCCTCTCAATCTGCTCAATGCCTTCATATGGCATTCTGTGGTTCTCTGTGCATGCCACAGATTACCCTGTGCATGCCAAACCCTGCATTGCCTGTTTCCAGTTTGACTGTGCGGCAGTAGAGCATGGGCACAGCCACATTGACTCTCATCATGTGATCACTCCTGTACCTATCCAGTTCCTTAATTATTCCACATGATCACTGCTGCCTATCCGCTCCCAGGACAGCCTATTTAAACCCTACCATTTCACCAGTGCACTGCCAGATCAGCTTTACCTGGGGTGTAACTTTGTTAGCAACATGTTTATCTATGCTCCCATGTCGTCTGAGGAAATTTTATTAGTTTAAAAAAAAAAAAAATAGCATTGTTACAAAATGACTAAATTATATAAATGATATAAAAAGATATTCAGAAAAATATGGTTTGAGGTAACATGTTTAAAAAAGAGGCAGACTAGATGGGCCAAGTGGTTCTTATCTGCCGTCAAATTCTGTTTCTATGTTAAAGCAATCTATCATACAAAATAAACGATACTGTATAAAATGAATGTGAAGAAGTAAAACGCAATAGCGCCTCAAAATACATCAAAATTAAAGGGGGGGGGGTAGGGTATAAGGGTAGAGACAATCTGTCTAGATTAAAAAAATTCCCATTTCTTGTCAAATTTTTCTAAATTTTTCTCAATATCAGGAATAGTCATAATATAGTCATATATCATAATATAGAATTTTAATACATTTTTGTTTAACCTCCGATAGGGAGGGGATCAGTGTGATGAGTCCAGTGTATTAAAATGATCTTCTTGGCAACGGTGATAATCACTACCAACAGACAAATCTTAAAGTTCTTATCAGGGTTTAGATCCGAATTCTTAAAATTCCCACAAATACACGCTAGGGGATCGGGGAACAGGTGTGTGGAAAACATGGAATTAATAAATTAAACTATTTTTTGCCAAAATTTTAAATTTCTTCCTTACTCCCATACACAATGTGTAAAACAGACCTATTACATTTAATACCGGCACCCATCTCAAGGGTCGCCCTATGTATCATCCTAATATGAACTTCCTGGAGATACCTAAGTGTAGAATCGTATTGGGATAAAAGATCCGGTAATAACTTGATATTGGTGGCATCTAAAGACCATTTGTGTACAGTAAGATTCCAATAGGATGAGGCCAACAAAGAAGTCAGTGGTACATACAATAAACTGTTCTATAAGGGATAGAAGATATAAGGTTAAAAAGAGAAAGGAAAAGAGTTGCTGTATTGTCAGTTACAGGAGTGGTTAGCAACTGAATATAATGCCTGACTTGGAGGTACATATAGAAATTATGAGCAGGGAGTTGATATTGCGATTGGAGGGCAGCAAATGGAAGTAAGTAACAACCAGGATCGAGTACTTTTGCAATTGCGGCCAAACCTTTTTCCTTCCAACGAGTTCATGTAACATTAGACAATGATGTGGGGAAGGCCAGGTTACCCCCATAACGAGATATATGGAGATTAAAGACGATTAAAATTAAACATTTTTGTAATAGCGATCCAGGCTTGGTAAGTATCTATGAATAATGGATGTTCCTTAATAAAAACTAGTAAGTCCGACTATTAAGAGTGCAATAGCCCATTTGGAAAATAAGGAGCAAATAATGCAGAATCTAACTGACTAGTCAGTAGTCGTACTGGTAAACTTTGCATATTGGTAACTCTGCAATTTGTGCTTTTTTCGAGTTTATTGACCCTCTAAGTGTCTATATGGCCTTTGCCCGATAGGGGATGTTACAGCTGTTTATATTGCTTATAATCACATTTTCGATCAGGATTGGTTAATCGGGCATTTTTAACATGGTTAATTTCCCCGATCCTTCAATGAATTGCAGGACATTGCTGGTAGATGATCGGGGTGGTGGAACGGCATTGATGGTGGGTCAAGGAATCGGGGTATTGGGGGATTGTGCCTGCTGATGCGTGGGGGCCGTAAGTCAGTTGGTTTGATGGAACTGTGACCATTACTAAGGTCCTGCAGTAGGACTGAACATTGATTTTGGATATGATTTTTGTATGATGTAGTAAAGACTCACATCCTCCAGAAAATGTTCAGAGCTTGGTCACATAATCTCACTCCTATATTACAGGGATCAACGTTTCGGTACACCTCATGCATCAGGACAAATCAATGTAGATCATGTCCTGCAATGCTGCTGACAGCAGTGGGCGTTAATGCCATTGTGTGTACTTAGGTATTGGGCATGAGACATGTAATCAAGTTACAGATTCTTCTGCTCCACACCACTTCCAGTTACTGGAGCCAGTTCAGTGCATTACTTGCTAATAAAATGTTACATTGATTAATAGGCGTGGCTCTGGCAGCCAATATAATGCTTCCTAAGACAACCTTGTAAATTCAATTAGATCATATAAATGGTAATAGAAATTTCTGGAAGGATTTTTGGAACGTTGTGCACAGTATTTGTTTCTTCAAATACTGTGAAAGTGTCTTTACTGTAAGTCTGAAATGCTCTGCAATGTAGATGAGAGACTGGCTGATTTACATACTTGCCCAGTATCCAGTGAGCTGTAGAAATTCAATTGACAGAAGAGATTTCACCGATTGAGAGAAAATGTACGTGACATCCGACTTGACTATAATTAACCTGTTGAGTTGATATATGGCTCCAAAAAGTCTGGTGGAATTTCTTTTTTGGTTGTAACTGTTAAGCAAACCAGACAGAAAGTAAACCTGCCCTGTTCAAATCTGCGATTGAATTGCAAAAATGTTGCTATCCTGTTGGACATCCCTATGTAATTCATAAACCATCCAATAATTTCTCCTCTCTGTGCAAATGTGAGTAAGTCTGACCCTTCCACTACTCCACCATAGATACAGGCTGATCAAGGCCTGCACTGACGTCACACGCCCTGCCTTAAAATGCCTGCGCACACCTGCATTTTTTACACTCCCATAAAATGGACGGTTACCACCCCCAAATGCTGACATCCTGTCAGTCAAATTGCGGGGCGATTGTGATTAGATCCTATATTTTTGTCAATATTTTGGCTAGTGCATGTACGGCTACGATCAGTACACATGTGCACTTGTTCGTTATTTGAACAGATTGTGAATTTGCTCACCTCTGAATCAAGCCCTATATCCACTAATGGATGAAGTAACATTAACCCCTTCCCGACATTTGACGTATATATACGTCATGGCCGGGATGTACTTCCCGACACATGACGTATATGTACGTCATGACTTTAAATTGTCACCGCGTCTATAGACACGGTGACAGTTTAAACATGTCTGCTGTCCCTGACAGCAGACATGTCCCAGCATGCCCAGGGGGGGCGGCGATGCCTCCCCCCCGTCGGCGATCGCTGCGATTGGCTGTTCAATGTGAACAGCCAATCGCAGCGTTTTCCTGTGTTACCGGCGAATCAGACGCTCGGTAACACAGGGATCAATCCCCGCCGGGTGTGAGGGGGTGTGAGGGGGTCACCGGTGATGACCACACCTCACCCCACCTGCCCCCAAGGCTGTGATTGGTCCGTCGGACCGACGGACCAATCACAGCCATGGCGCGTGATTTAAACTAACGGTGACTGCGCTGCAGACGCCATTCCAGTCTGGAATTGCGTGCAGAGCGGTCACCATGCCAATCTGTCGTGATATACTGACCTGATCCTTGCCTGATACTTACCTGATCACCGCTGGTAGCGTGCTGCCAGCAGCTGGATGCTTCCTGGATCTTGTGACTTCCTGTGTGCTGCTGCTGCAGTGTCATAGAGTGAGAGATAGTGAGAGATAGTGAGAGATAGTGAGAGATAGTGAGAGAGAGTGAGAGAGAGTGAGAGAGAGTGAGAGAGAGTGAGAGAGAGTGAGAGAGAGTGAGAGAGAGTGAGAGAGAGTGAGAGAGAGTGAGAGAGAGTGAGAGATAGTGAGAGATAGTGACAGAGAGTGATAGAGAGTGCTATATTTTGTGTCTGCTGCCCCCCCTTTTGTGCTGATCAGCAACTTTTTGGGGGTGCAGGTTTTTTTTTATATATATACCTGTCAGTTGCACCAAAGGTTGTGCTGCCTGTGCAACTGACTGCTGCCCCCCCTTTTGTGCTGATCAGTATAAATTAACTGATCAGCAACTTTTTGGGGGTGCAGGTTTTTTTTTTATATATATACCCTGTCAGGTTGCACCCACAGTTGTGTGCCTTCTGCCCCTCACTGCTAATCAGTGTTGCATCACTGCATCACTGATCTGCAGTTTTTTTTTTTTTGGAGAGTGCAGTGGGGTTTTGTTTTTACACCCACGTTGCTTTTGTGGGTGTCCTGTGGCCGCTGAGCGCTGATCAGTGACGTACATCACTGAACAGCATTTTTGGCACAGGGTTGATATAATTTTTTTCAGCAGTTTTTTTTAAATTGTTTTTTTTGGGAAAGTGCTGTGGTTTTTTTTTTTTTTTATTGTTTTTACACCCACGGAGCTTTTGTGGGTGTCCTGTGCCCGCTAAGCGCTGATCAGTGACGGACGTTACTGACCAACATCTGTGCTCAATTTTTGGCGCAGGAGCTTTTTTTTTTTTCTTTTAAACTAACACGTGTTAAAGCACTACATACACACTACATACCCCCCGTGTTGAAATAAAGTTTGTACCCCCCCCTACACTATACACTACACTTAAAAATAATAAAAATGTCCCAATCATCGCAAAGACTGTTTTCAGCGGAGGAGGCATATGCCCTTCTTGCCTCTGACACTGACACAGCCAGTGAAGTAAGCGATGAATTGGCATTTGTCTTAAGCTCCTCTTCCTCCTCTAGTGATGATGGACCCCCTCAAAGACGCCCCCGTAGAGCAGCTGAGACCCCCCCCCAATGATTGATCTCGTATGGACCCCACCACCAGACAATTTTGAGCCCCAGATTCCTGAGTTTTTGGCCAACCCAGGAATCCAATTTGATAGTACAGGCCTCAAAGAAATTGACTTTTTCAAAGTCTTTTTCTCTGATGATTTTATAAATTTAATGGTGGACCAAAGTAATTTATATGCCCAGCAGTTTATTGCCCAAAACCCCACGTCATCATTTGCTAGGTGGACCCCTGTAGATGCAGTAGAGATGATGACGTTTTGGGGTCTGGTGTTACATATGGGCATAGTTAAAAAGCCAGAAATTAGGCAATATTGGAGTTCTGTACAGCACCCCACTTCATCGTATGGCCATGACCCGGACTCGTTTTGAGACAATCCTTAAATTTTTGCATTACAACGATAATGCACAGTGCCTACCCAGAGATGATCCCACCTTTGACCGGCTATTCAAAGTCAGGCCGGTCATTGATCATTTCAGCGCCAAATTTGCTGAGATGTACATGCCCCAAAAATTCATTTGTGTGGACGAGTCACTTATACATTTTAAAGGAAGGGTTAAATTCCGCCAGTACCTTCCCAATAAGAGGGCAAGGTATGGCATAAAAATGTATAAGCTGTGCGAAAGTACCTCAGGGTACACCCACAGGTTTAGGGTATATGAAGGGAAGGACACAAGAATTGAACCGCCAGAATGCCCCCCCTCCCTCGTAGGTGTTAGTGGAAAGATTGTCTGGGATTTAGTGCACCCCTTCCTGGATAAAGGTTATCACCTCTATGTGGATAACTTTTACACCAGCATCCCCCTGTTTAAGGCCCTTGGTTCAAGAGGTACAGCAGCTTGCGGTACTGTGCGCAAGAACCAAAGAGGCCTCCCAAAAACGCACGTTGCCCAATTACTGAGAAAGGGTGAAAGCAGGGGAATATGCACCGAAAATATGTTGTTGGTCAAATATAAGGACAAGAGGGATGTCCTTATACTGACAACAATTCACGGAGACAGTACCACCTCCGTCCCTGTACGAGGTACCAGTACCCACACCTCAAAACCTATTTGTATCCTAGATTACAATAAGTACATGGGCGGAGTGGATCTTTCAGATCAGGTACTGAAGCCGTACAGTGCCCTGCGGAAAACAAAAATATGGTACAAGAAGCTGGCCATGTATATCATCCAGATGGCACTGTATAACGCTTACGTACTATTCCGTTCTACCAGCCAGACGGGGACATTTATGCACTTTCAAGAGGAAGTCATAAAGAGCCTAATATTTGGGAACCAGCAGGCAGAGGGCCCCAGTACTTCTAGTACTGGCCCCAGTACTTCTAGTACTGGCCCCCGTATTGTATCAGGGCAGCATTTTCCAAACAAAATCCCCTCCACTGGAAAAAAGGGCAGGACACAAAAAAGGTGCAAAGTTTGCTATAAAAAGGGAATACGAAAGCAAACTATTTTCCACTGTGAAACTTGCCCCGACAAACCCGGCCTATGTATGAAGGAGTGCTTTAAAATATACCACACATCTATGGATTATTAGGTTCATCATTTCACCGTGCTTCGGGGGTCTTGCTAATGCGACATAGCACCCACCATTCATTCCACCAGAATCTGTGCTGCAAAATCCAAATATCACTCCTTCCCTTCTGAGTCCTGCCATGCACCCAAATGGTATTTTTTGGTCACATATGAGGCATTGCCGTACTCGGGAGAAATTGGGGCACAGATTTTGGGGTGTTTTGTCTCCTTCATTCCTTGTGAAAATGAAAAATTTTGAGCCAGAACTGCATTTTTGTGTAAAAAAATGTAATTTTTCATTTTCACAGCCCAGTTGTACCACAATTGGTGAAACCCCTGGGGGTTTGAAATGTACACTATACCCCTAGATGAATTCTCTGAGGGGTGTAGTTTGCAAAATGGGGTCACTTGTGGGGGGGTTCCACTGTATTGGTGCTTCGGGGGTCTTGCTAATGCAACATAGCACCCACCATTCATTCCTCCAGAATGTGTGCTGCAAAATCCAAATATCACTCCTTCCCTTCTGAGTCCTGCCATTTTTGGTCACTAATGAGGCATTGCCGTACTCGGGAGAAATTGGGGCACAGATTTTGGGGTGCTTTGTCTCCTTCATTCCTTGTGAAAATTAAAAATTTTGAGCCAGAACTGCATTTTTGTGTAGAAAATGTAATTTTTCATTTTCACAGCCCAGTTGTACCCCAATTGGTGAAACCCCTGGGGGTTTGAAATGTACACTATACCCCTAGATGAATTCCCTGAGGGGTGTAGTTTGCAAAATGGGGTCACTTGTGGGGGGGTTCCACTGTATTGGTGCTTCGGGGGTCTTGCTAATGCGACAATGCACCCACCATTCATTCCACCAGAATCTGTGCTGCAAAATCCAAAAATCACTCCTTCCCTTCTGAGTCCTGCCATGCACACAAATGGTATTTTTTGGTCACATATGAGGCATTGCCGTATTTGGGAGAAATTGGGGCACAGATTTTGGGGTGCTTTGTCTCCTTCATTCCTTGTGAAAATGAAAAATTTTGAGCCAGAACTGCATTTTTGTGTAAAAAATGTAATTTTTCATTTTCACAGCCCAGTTGTACCCCAATTGGTGAAACCCCTGGGGGTTTGAAATGTACACTATACCCCGAGATGAATTCCCTGAGGGGTGTAGTTTGCAAAATGGGGTTACTTGTGGGGGGGTTCCACTGTATTGGTGCTTCGGGGGTCTTGCTAATGCGACATAGCACCCACCATTCATTCCACCAGAATCTGTGCTGCAAAATCCAAAAATCACTCCTTCCCTTCTGAGTCCTGCCATGCACCCAAATGGTATTTTTTGGTCACATATGAGGCATTGCCGTACTCGGGAGAAATTGGGGCACAGATTTTGGGGTGCTTTGTCTCCTTCATTCCTTGTGAAAATGAAAAATTTTGAGCCAGAACTGCATTTTTGTGTAAAAAAATGTAATTTTTCATTTTCACAGCCCAGTTGTACCACAATTGGTGAAACCCCTGGGGGTTTGAAATGTACACTATACCCCTAGATGAATTCCCTGAGGGGTGTAGTTTGCAAAATGGGGTCACTTGTGGGGGGGTTCCACTGTATTGGTGCTTCGGGGGTCTTGCTAATGCGACATAGCACCCACCATTCATTCCACCAGAATCTGTGCTGCAAAATCCAAAAATCACTCCTTCCCTTCTGAGTCCTGCCATGCACCCAAATGGTATTTTTTTGTCACATATGAGGCATTGCCGTACTCGGGAGAAATCGGGGCACAGATTTTGGGGTGCTTTGTCTCCTTCATTCCTTGTGAAAATGAAAAATTTTGAGCCAGAACTGCATTTTTGTGTAAAAAAATGTAATTTTTCATTTTCACAGCCCAGTTGTACCACAATTGGTGAAACCCCTGGGGGTTTGAAATGTACACTATACCCCTAGATGAATTCCCTGAGGGGTGTAGTTTGCAAAATGGGGTCACTTGTGGGGGGGTTCCTAACTTTTAGCATCTTATGGTGCCTAGAAACCTACATGGTGCCTAAAAAATAATCTCATAAAAAGGAGGCTCCAAAATCAAGTAGGTGCTCCTTCTATTATGAAGCCTGTGGTTTGGTCAACGTGCACACTAGGGCCACATATAGGATATTTATGAAAACAAAAGAATTGGGGAAATCAATTTTTAGTCACATTTCTCTAGTAAAATCTACTGTGTTCCTTAAAAAAATGTATTAAAATTGAAAATCTGCAAAAAAAATTTAATTTTGAAATTTCACCTACACTTTATTTTAATTCCTGTGAAACACCTAAAGGGTTAACAAACTTCCAAAATGCTGTTTTGAATACTGTGAGGGGTGCAGTTTTTGAAATGGCATCATTTATGGGGGTGTCTCACATACAAGTCCCTCAAAGTCACATCAGAACTGAACTGGTCCCTAAAAAAATCAGTGTTTGAAATTTTCTTGAAAATTTGAGAATTTGCTATTCATATTTTAAGCCTCCTAGTGTCCCAAAAAATTAAAAGGAGGTTGAAATAATGATGGAAACATAAAGTAGACAAATGGTCTATGTTAGTTATTAACTATTTTGAGTGGTATGATTATTTGTCTCACAAGCAGAAAATTTAACATTTTGAAATTTGCTAAATTTGTCCATTTTTTTACGACATTTTGGTATTTTTCACAAAAAACACAGACCTTATCGACCCAAATTTACCACTAATTTGAAGTACAATGTGTCACGAGAAAACAATCTCAAAATCACTGGGATAAGTAAAAGCAAAAAAAAGTTATCCCCACTTAAGTGATACATGTCAGATTTGAAAAAAAGGGCTCTGTCAGGAAGGCAAAAACAGGCTGTGTCGGTAAGGGGTTAAAAGAGTAGGTTCTCAAACTTGTTCCTCAGAAACCAAATACCGGAGATCATTTTTTTCTAGGTCTCCTCACAGAAACACAACTAAAATAATTAGCTCCACTCATGGTTCTTTTAATTTGTGTCCAAGAGTAATGAATATACCTGTGCACCTGCTAGGAAAATGTGATCTGTTTGAGGACCTGAGAACCACTCATTTAAAAGTTATAGCAACTTGAAAAGAGAACCCTTTTGCTATATCTACTGCCTTTTTTTTTTTTTGATACCTACGCCTAAAGCTGACCTAATAAACATAACCTGCCGCAACCAAATCTCAGGTGAGGTGATCTATTGCTGGGTCAGTAATTCTCCCACTTGCTTCTGCAGACAGAAACTCTCAAGCATGACCTAATCCCCCTTTCACACTGCAGCTATAACGCGGTATTTTGCCGATTTTAAACCGTTTCAAAACGGTTAGAGCTGCAGTGTGAAAGCACCAGTTTTACATTACCAGTTCAAGAAAACCGGTAATTCAAAATGGATAAAAAGAAGGATCCTACGTGGTTCAGACCCATTATTTATGCAGTATGAATGGGTCTGAACCGGTATTTAGTTCCCCACACCAGTTTCCCCCTCCCCTGGTACTTGGGCAGCCAGCACTAATCCAGAAGGGTCCAACCCCCCTCCCCTGGTAACTGGACAGCCAGATGCCTGGATTACCACGCTGGCTGCCCAGGTACCAGGGGAGGGGGGGAATTGGACCCCACTGGATTAGCGCTGGCTGCCCAGGTACCAGGGATGGGGGGGTTGGACTCCGCTGGATTAGCACTGGCTGCCCAGGTACCAGGGGGAGGGACCTGCCTTTGTCTAGATGGGGCGGAGGGTTGTATGGAAGGGATGGTTGGCTGCCTGTGTGTGTGTGTGTGTGTGTGTGTGTGTGTGGGGGGGGGGGGGGGGGGTGATAGAAGGTGAAAGGCTGCAGGGCATGAAGTCACTACCCACAACCAAAACTGCGTATGGGTGAAAATGGGTTCAATGTGAAATGTACAAAACCGATAATGAACAAGTAATATACTCTGTACGACATGCAAGGTGAAAGGGGTTTAACTTGCTCTGATCCATTTTTAGAAACATTTAAAAAACCGGGTCAAAGCAGGTTTTGCAGTGTGAAAGCAGCATAAGTGGGAAGCTGGAGGCTTGAGACTGGAAGCCAGTAATTAAAATCAGGCTCAGCCAATAGGATACATAGGGAATACAAACACCAGCATCTCAAAGGAGGAATTCTGCCAGGTCAGATAAGTATTCTTATCTTCCACCTACCTTCCTAAACCTCCTTCTCTGCAGCATAATCCTAACCCCCCACCTCACTCGCACACACAGGGGGGGTTCCAAGTATCTAAACACCCCGCCCAGCGATCTATCGTTTCTTCTGCCCGACAATACAGCAGTGTGTGGAAGCTGCCTCCTGTTATAGAAAGACAGGCTGCCACTGTGTTGTCTGACAGTAGGGGGAGCTAGCAGAGAAATCATGCAGCTCCTACCATGCAGTCCTCCGTGTGGCTGAGGGAGAGAGCTTGCCAGGGGACTTGGGGAGGCTCGGAATGTTCTCTAAAGCTGGACAAGTGAGTGTGTTATATTCCCCAGGGTGATATGCTGGCCGGGGGAGTCAGGGACAGCTGTGCCAAGTGCCGCCATTGATTGACTGCTCAGTGGACCACCCATTTATGATGTCAGTCCCAACAAATTTGGCAGTGTGGTTGGAGAACATGCTGCCCGATCGGTCTGTAGATATATATCTGCAGATCAATTCATCTGCAGATATAGCTACTAGTGTGTACCCAGATTTAGAACATGATTCTTATTGCAGAGCATCTGTCAGTGAAAGGGTTATCAGAATTTAAACATTTCTTTTATATATATTGAGTAAACTTTATGGGATCTAAACCTTCTGTTCTGTCTGCGCTACAGTATTCTGTATGCCTAAATATCTATTAAAAGATCTCTGATTTGATTAGTGTTGATCCCCCTGAAAGATGGAACAAGGAGGATAAACAAGTCTCATCCTTGGCTGGCAGTTACCTGTCTCCTTGTTATATTGGAGCATGGGTACGTGGCAGCTGACAGAAGCTCTTGCAAGACAAAGAAATAAATATGGATCTGACTCACTGAAGGAAAAATCTCTCCTGACAGTAATTTGTCAGTGACTTCATTTCAGAAAAAGCCTGGTCTTGCTGCTCAATGTATTTATCAATGTCCCTTAATTGGAAATATTCTGAACATTTGAATTTCTTCATTCAGGAATCCTGCAGAGCAAACATCAGGGGATGGGAGGGGGAGTGTTCCCTGCCAGTAGCATACACCTCACAATAAATATAACGTTAGTCTACATTTCTAATTCCATTTGACATGCGCTGTAGAAAATAATTTATACTGTAGTTTGCAACTGTTTTGAAGCGTGTCATACATACTGAAATAGAACAAGTGCGTTCCTCAAGCTGCACTCCAGTGGAAGTTACTATGAGTTCATGCTTTCCATCGGCCCAGAGTGTTGCAGTTACACATGTGCTTGGCTTAAGCTAATTGATCTAATGACAGTGGGCTGCTATGGAGCCTGGTGACTGGCGGGGGGGGGGGGGGGTCATGCTGCACCCTCTTCACTGCTGCCTCACCTGGTATAGGGCAGGGCAGTGTCTGTTTTCTTACTGGGAGGGAGGAGGAGCTGCTTGTTCTAGAGAATCTGGAAGTGTAGCTGCGCCTGCAGTAGCGCTGTAGGTGGTGTGTGTCAGTGTCAGATCCATTATCTACGCTTCCAGATTCTCTAGAACAAGTGGCATCGCCTCTCACTTCCTTCCAGTAAGTAAACTACTGTGCTCTGAACCTAAAAGGCAGCAGTAATTAAAAATAAAGAATAAAACAGTAAATTAAGAAAATAAAAATTATAATGCTAAAGGGTGTAGTGTGATTGCCTTCGGGGCCCACCCAAGACACTGGGCCCCATAGAAGCTGCATCTTCTGCACCATCTATAGTTAGAGGTTCTGGCCATGTCTGTCCATCTATGCCACATCCCATCTGTCCATCTATGCCCCCTTCTGTCTGTCTATCTGCCTGTCTAGACCCCCATATGGTGCTCTGTCTGTCCAGTTGTTCATCAATGCTGCTAACGTCCATTTATGTCCCTATATGGTGCTCTGTCTGTCCATCAGACCCCCCCATGACCTTGTCTGTTCTTCCATTTGTCTATGCTGTCTAACATCCATCCTTCTATACCCCCATATGGTATAAACATATGCCTGTTTATGCCCCCACCTTTGTGTTTGCATGTTTTGTTTAATTTGCCTACATGCAATGTTACAGTTTGCATGTCCCATAATTCCTGGATAGAATGATTTCCCTGAATACAGTACACTTGCTTTGTGTTCAAATAGCTTACTGAGGAATGTGGTTAATACTTCTCTATTTTTCTTTAAAGCTGAATATTCAAATACTTGAGGTGTGAAATTCTCATACACATATTTCATTTCTTTTAGTTGTATTCATAAGGTACATTTGGTTGCTGATATCTGTAGCGCAACCACTTGGATGAGAGCGCTGCCCGGGCTGAAGATGTAAAGGAGAATTTCTGATCTGGATCTGGCACATGCACACAAGAAACTGTGGGACACGCTTTTAGGGATTGCATTGGCTGCAGCCCCTGACAGACAAAACTGTGTCCTCCTGTTTACCCACAGCACAAAGGGCCTTATTTTGGTTCACTCTTTCTGACAAAATACTTCTTAGATGGACAAAACCATGTGCACTGCAGGGGGGCAGATGTAACATGTGCAGAGAGAATTAGATTTGGGTGAGTAATTTTGTTTCTGTGCAGGGAAAATACTGGATGCTTTATTTTTACACTTCAATATAGATCTCAATTTGAAGTAAAACCCCACCCAAATCTAACTCTCTCTGCACATTTTACATATGCTCCCCTGCAGTGTACATGGTTTTGTCCATCTAAGAAGGATTTTGTCAGAAAGAGTGAACCAAAATAAGGCCCAAAGTTATACTTCCGGATCACTTTCTGGCTACCCACAGCTACTTATCCCAACTTCCCGTCAAAGTATATGAATAGTTTTTGTAAGAAATAGCTCCTTCCCACTTGCAATTATCATTATTATTATCTTGAATATGAGTGCTTCCTGTCTGTTTTTGTTGGGAGCCGCACTGCCGGCTGCCATTCATGGCGGAGGGGTACCGGAGTGTGCGTCCTTGCTGTTGCTAAGCAGTCGGGACATCGGAGCACTTCCGGGCCTGTACTTCCAGCTGCCGTTGCTAGGCATCTGGGAAGCTTCTCCTTCCCAGACTCCCCGCTGCGGTTGCCTATTCGACGGGGACACCAGGCAGCCGCGGGCAGGTGGGAAAATCAGCTTTTCAGCTGATGTTAAGTTATTATGGGCAGGTCTTGGACCCGGTGATTGGATCCATCCTCTTTATAGCTTTCACTCTGAGGGCAGCCCAAGGCCGGATATAGACTCTGTCTGAGGTTTTGTCCTGACTTCTCTGTTTAAGTATCTGTTCCCCTCTGTTACTCCAGCCTGCGGTTAACCCTTTATAGGTTACTCACAGTAAACTATTTATACGCCAGTATCCCCAACCTTTCCATCCTTTGGTACTTGTACTTATATTTGTATAGCATTTCATTAAGAACTTTTCTGCAGTCCTACCCGCAGTGTCACCCCTGCGGGGGACACCTGCGGGGGACTCCACTAGTTAGGCCATATATTCGGTCTCAGTGTATATAGCGTGTCGTTCCCCCTGTGTTCCACTTCTATTCCTTGTCGTTGACACTAATGTTGTCTGCCTGTGTGTTCCCTGTTTTAGTCTGTCTGTCCATTGTCACGTGCACTAGCCCGGTGGTCCTCGTCCTTAGTGTAGTAGGCATAGTTAACTCTCTCTGCACCTCACCTCTCGCCGGTAGCTTGCCCGGGATCATTGAGGGTTAAGCCTGCACTGCCACCTGTCAACGTAAGTCCTGGCGGCATATCAGTACCTGTAGATGTGTCCAGCCTTATGGGAAAGGGGCAATAGGCAAGAAGGCTCGCTGGTGTGCTCTGTGGGCTTAGGCCAAAGCAACTGCCCAGAATATTACCAGAAGATTTTAGGCCGGCACTCAGCACTATTTGTATCATCCCTCAGCAGCTGCGTGGACTCCTCCCGGAATTCCTTTGGGATCCTGTCACCTACCACGTTGAGCATAACCGTTTTACTATGAAGTTTACCCAAACCATTTAATTCTTATCTTTAATTGTTTTTTTTTTTTACTATTTACTTAACCCATGCTGGCAGTCGGACTGTGGGCACACAAGTAAATAAGAGGTCTCCAGCATGACTCCAGAAAATTGTTGTGAGATGTTAGATTGGTCACAAGCTCTGTAGCCCAAGGTGATATTTTGCGCTATTGTTGGAACCATTGTAAGGACATCCTGGCTTTTCATGTTACTGTGTGTGCTCGGGAAATGCTTTTATCCCCTGCTGGAATCCTGGGGCAAATCTTTGTGCTAATGCAAGTCACCAGTAATGTGTTGAGCTACTCTTGCTTTAAGCTTGAACACATAATGTATACTACAGGTTATTATGACCAGGGATATGTACTGTGCGGCTTGGATTGTTCCCCACCAATGGCCTGCAGGTCCTGAAAGGCAGACATCAGAGCGAATGCAATGCACTAATAGCTTTCATGTGGCAATAGCTGTTCTCCCTATTGGGGATGTGCAGTGTACTGTCAGTAAGTCTGTAATGTGCACACTCTGCTATACACATTTATATGGGGTCTGATATTATGGATGTTATTCTCACAGGAAGGATTTTCTTATGTAACCGTGTTTAATGATCAGATCCAAAATAATACAATAATAATTATAATGCTCATTGCGCAATAGCAACTTTTTTTAAGCACAGATAAGACATTTGGCATATATTATGAAAACAGGTCAGATACACTGCACTTGGTCCCCCAAGTACTGCAGGTATATTAGTGAGAAACATCTGATGCACAAAGTGTAAGCAGCTTTACATGTTCAAATATCCATTATATTTGACAAAAACATATCTGAAAAGTATGTGTCTGATACCATTACTGCATCAATAAGAACCTCTGTATTTTCTAAAGAATGGTGTTATTGTTAGAAGACGAAGTAGATCAACAGTCACCGTGAACATATGCAAATAATCAATGGAAGCTTTTTCTCTAGATTGAGAGTGCATAGTATTTACTTCTTACTATACAGCACAACAATATATTCTTGTATTTGTGGATGCCAGAACACATCTACATAAGGGTTGCCTATATTCCTGGAATGGCCGGGAGGGTTCTGGAAATTAGGTCAACCTCCCGGCCCCCTGCATCACTGTAGCCCCGCCCCCCACCATTCGATGCCTGAAATAACGGCATTGCGCGGCAGCGAAGACACGATCGTGTTGGCCACGTCTCCACACTGGTGATCCGCTGTCCGTCCTGCCCCCATCCTGCCCTGTCAGTGGCTCCGCCCACCCCTGCCTGACTGAACTGGCTGCCAACATCTCTGTGAGAGATGTGCAAAATTTCGGCAAAAAAATGCCAGCGACGCTTCATTTTTTTTATATAAATTCACATAAAAAATGTTGTGTAAAAAAAAAAAAAAAAAGGTTATATTTCCTATTTAAGGTAGACATTACAGGCAATTATCACACCTAGTTTGACAAAATCACTTGACACTCAAAGGGTTAAATAAATTGGCATGTGTGAGAGTGGAAAATGATTGCTCAGGGCTCATTTATTTCTCTTTGCTTTACTGGTTTACATTTTTCCACCCTCATGGTAATTTAAATAATGTTTTTTTTTCACTGTTTGTACTTGTCCAGAACTATGTTTCAGATAAGGAATTGCCGCTGTGTATTCGATCTGAGTGTCTTGACAGCTATCCATGTATTTGATGCTTTTCCGCAGCCGCTGTAATTTAGTAATGCCTTGTACTTCAGCACCACATAATAAATTCCCATTCCAAGTTATTTGACAGGGGCAGAGTGGTCCCTGGGACCTATTCTCCCACCGTGTGTTGTAGGCCAGTGATCCTTTTCTTATAAATGACACCAAATCATATAGCATGGACAGCTAAAGGCCAATAGGTTTAGTTGTTGATGTGAGATTGATAGATCTGTCTTTGCAAACTATGTTTATCAGGGTATGGAAGTGTGATATGAAATTTAAAGACTTTGCTGTCGGTTGTATGAAGAGCTTTTAGTTTTTCACTGGGGTATGTTGGTTTGTTGTTGTTTTTTGCAGCCACTTTTCCTATCATATACATATAAGTGCTTTGCTGTTCAGTTTTTTTTACGTATGTACAGTATACAACTAGCCATGCCCCCACAGCGGTGGAAAACAGGGGCGTGGCCCCACGAAATGATGTGATTTGTAGGCCTCGCCCCCTTGTCGCTAGACCTTGACCCCTAATATTGGCGATGCGCCTTTGGCACGATGATGTCCCTCCCTGGCTGGATCTAAATTTGGGAGGTACTGTATGATGCACCCATAATGCGGCAGAATCCCTGCATGCAGCCTTTGATCATGTGGTCACAAAAAAACAAGGGTGACATTGCCAAACACCCTCCCCATACAAAATGATAAAAAAATTCCTACAGTACATGCTCGTTTCCAGAGTTGCAGGCACTGAGCTCCCCTGACAGGCGCTAGAGATCCAGTAGGCCACTTTAGCTGAATCCATATAGACATCAAGACCTCATGGAATCTGCTGCAACCAGAGCCTGGCTGGTAACCTTTTAATCTGGGGAACATGTGCAAACAAGTGGCCCCCGGCATTTCACTGTCCACCTCAATTGGCAACTCTGGCCATTTCACTGTCTACCTCAAAATAATCTTCCCCTTCAGGAGTAGAAGGGATGGTGCAGCCTCACACTACTCATGCACAGCACCATATGCAATGCCAGTTGTAGCTGCCCAGCGACATCGGAGGGTCTGGCTGTCAACCATTGGTTAGCCAGCACGTACTAACTCCATTCAAAATTACAACACAGTAGCACAATCATATACATATTGCATCACATGTAGTGCCCTTATTTCATATTAAATCTAGGGATGTGCACTGGCCACTTTTCGGGTTTTGGGTTTTTGGGTTCTGATTACCTTGAGGTTTTGGGTTCTAATGGGTTTTGGCAAAACACCTCCTAAGTGTTTTGTGTTTGGATTTTTTTGGTTTTGGGTTCTGATTTTTTTGTTAAAAAAGAATAAAAACTGCTAAAATCACAGAACTTTTTTTTTTTTTGCTCCTACGCTATATTAACCTCAATAACATTCATTTCCACTCATTTCCAGTCTATTCTTAACACCTCACAATATTGTTTTTAGGATAAAAAGGTTGCACCGAGGTAGCTGGATAACTATGCACAAGACAGGTAGATACGTCAGCAATACTAGTATACCAGCAGAATTTATAATAATTAATTTTATTATCAGGTACTGCTTGGCAGTGGCACACATCAGTGCACCAGCAGCATGGAATTATTTTTTACAGTCCCACACAGCACAAGTATTATTTTTTAATTAAATTAGATATAGCAGCCTAGTATGTAGTTGTACTACTAGGTAGGTACACTTAGGCAGTAACACTGCCAGTGGCAACAGTGGACTGAGTAAATAATACTGGCAACCTCTATTCACAGTATTCAGTGCAGGCAGCACCAGTGGACTATATATAATTCAATTAATTAAGTATCAATAATATAGCAGCCTAGTAGGTAGAGAAAATAAACTACTAGGTAGGTACAGTAGGTAGGCAGGCAGGCAGTAGCAGGCAGTAGCACTGCCAGTGGTCACCACAAAAGGTAGTTATATTACACACCACCAGTAGCTTTATGCAGTGCACCAGCATTATTAGGTACTGCTTGGCAGTGGCACTCAGTGGCACACGTCAGTGCACCAGCAGCATGGAATTATTTTTTACAGTCCCACACAGCACAAGTATTATTTTTTAATTAAATTAGACATAGCAGCCTAGTATGTAGTACTAGGTAGGTACACTAGGTAGGCAGTAGCACTGCCAGTGGCAACAGTGGACTGAGTAACTAAATAATACTGGCAGATTCAGTGCAGGCAGCACCAGTGGACTATATATATATAATATAATTAATTCATTATTAATATATAATATATAATATTACAGGCACAGCACAGCACCAGAGGTAGGCCCCAGCACAGAGGAGACAGTAGTACTACAGGTACACAGTTAGACTGTTCTCCTAAGCAGAGAGGAGAACAGAGTACACAGCAGCACTGAGGGAGACAGCCCCAGCGAATAAAATAATTAATTACAGCACAGCACACCAGAGGTAGACCGCACAAAGGAGACAGTAGTACTACAAGTACACAGTTAGACTACACAGCAGCACTGAGAGACAGCCCCAGCGATTAAAAAATATTGCGGTCAAGCTCAAGTTTAAGCCCCAGCAGCAGCACCAACACACCCTCTCCCAACCCACTACTAGACTGGAGTGAAGATGGCGGGCGCAGCAGCCGCTTTTAAAGCCTCGTGAAATCCGTCGCCAGGAGATGATGTTCTGACCACGTGGATGGACCCGAGTCAGGCGGGAATCTCCGAGCGCTGCTCGGAACCGGGCTAGGAATGATGACGTCTGTGGGGGCTCAGATCTCTGGAATCCGAGTCTGCACATCTCTAATTAAATCACACAGTAGTGCCCCGTATACACAGAATGTACACAGTTGTGCTGCTTATACACATCTGTCGCTGTCACTCCAGCAGCTCACTGTCCAGGTCCCTCATCAGCTCCATGCCCTGTGTCCCTCAAGCAGCTTCCCCACCTCTGAGTCCCTCCAGTCTCCTCTCACCCTGTCTTCCGCAAGCACAGAACCTGCTCCTCTTAGTGGCTCTTTTTCACTTCAGCAGCGCTGGTGATGGCATGACATCACATATACCATGCCAGAAGAAGAAGCCGCTGGGACAAGCTTTTCTGTTTAAATTACTGGTCAGGGCTGTGGCAGAGGTGGAACTCAGTTCCGCCGTACCATTACCATTTACTAAAGCTTCTAAAAATAAAAAGATGTGATGTTGCCCATAGCAACCAATTAGATTTTGTCTTTCATTTTCTAAAATGCAATAACGAAATGATAGACAACATCTGATTGGTTGCTATGGGTAACATCACCTATTTTAATTTTAGAAGCGTTAGTAAATGTACCCCTGAGTCTAATCCTCCTAAAACAAATGCTGGACATTTCAATTACACCTAATATAATATTTGATCCTGTGATTTCATTTTTATTTTTAGATGACATTGTACCTTCTGCAGTAATATCTATGACAATTTTTTTGTTCTGAAAGTACTTTTTTTTCCTCCTCAGTTCACTTCAGCTTATTAAAGTGTTTTGTTAATGAATTATGGTGATACAGTGTTCTATCCCATTAATGGAAACGGTCATTTCATCACCCTTATTATGGGTCTGGCTGGCTTCCATCTCCCTCCTTGGGCCAATCCTCTCCTTCTGCCACACTCGCTCTTCCCGATAAATTACATTCCTTACGACAGAGGCTTCGTGACTCAAGCCTAATGGATGGAAAGATGCATCTTTAATCTGCACAAGAGCTTGAGATATTAGCACGAAATTACATTTGCTGTGATTTTGCTGCATCTGCTTAGCATCAGCTGGGTAATGGTTATTACAGGAGTCAGTCCTCAGACATTTTACAGCTAGAAGATGACTGAGCAGGAGCTCTGGCAAATGTCTCCTGCATTGAAGGGCCTAGGTACCAAGGTTAAATAGTTTGCTCTACGTACATTTCTATTGCTGATTGCTTATAGCCAATTATGTGGTGTTTGCAGATAGATTATTCGCCGGGGCGCTCGCACACAACAGTACGGGCAGGGGGTGGAGGGCGGGCGGAAATGCGCCCATGGGCACCCGCAGATCTGAGACCCCATAGGGGTTTGACAGCTGGCAGAGAAGTCTCCCATGTAGATACAGCCATTGCTGGAAATTTCATATATGCTGTAGGGAATCCATAGCACAGATATTGATAACTTCTGTACTTAACTATTGGGATTATTAGTTTGGTGCCTGAAGTTACCAGATAGATTTATGTATACATAGTAACATTTTACTGTTTCTTATTCCTCCCCTTTACCTTTTCCTGTGATGCAGTCTAGTACAGCAAATGGGACTTGGTTAAGAATTATTAGGCAACCTTGGATTTATTCATACTGTAGCTATACATATAAATATCTATCTTTTGACTTCTACGTGTGGGATTTGTTACTTTAATTCTATTGTGACAGAGGTTCCCAAACACTGTCCACTGTCGCTATGACCCCTGCACACGGGGTGTTGTAGGGGCATTTTCAAAGCGATCTAGCCCTGAAAATGCCCCGTCTGTAGACCCTATTAGCCTTCCCACTTTATGTCATTAGACTATAACTTCCTATTGTTTGGTATGGGAATCTCCCTGCTTATGTAAAACAGCGAGTACCCACAACACAATGTCAGGAGCCATACCTCTCAACATGACCTTCTCCAGGAGGGACACAATTCTCTGTTCCTTGACTTCCCTCCTAATCTATGATTGCCATCACCTGTGTTAAAACACCTTTCTTTTAAATTAACCTGTTCAAAACTGTGTAGTATATATATATAAAGATAGTTTATGTGCATTAGCTAGATAAGTTAGTACTGTATCTTTTTAAGAATCTTGCTGTAGAGAGCAACATGTGACCAGGAAGTAAGGAGATAGAGAAGAAGGAGAGCAAGCATGTGGGGATGAGGTCTAACTGTACTCATGCAAATATCACTTATAAATAAAATACTTAATCTTCAGATTGCAAGATTATTGAAATAAACGAAGGTACAACAAACAGGTGATGGCAATCATAGATTAAGGGGGGTATTCAATGTCAGGGGCACGGCTGTCGAGCTAGTGCGACAGCCGTGCCCCTGTCCCGTTCTTGCTTTGCTTGCCTGGAGCTTGGCACTTGGGATTTAATGTCCCGGCCGCCGAGCGGCGAGAAGGGGGCTTTTCTCGGCAGAACGAGCCCGACAGCTTGTGATGTCGGGCTCATTCTGCCGTGAACCCCTGTTCAATGCTGTCAGGGAATACAGCATTGAATAGGGCCCCGCAGCCATCTCCCCCGTCGGGAGATGGCTGCGGGAGCACGACACCCATTGAATACACCCCTAAGAGTGAAGTCCAGGAGCAGAGCATTCTGTCCCTCCTGGAGATGGTCATGTTTGGAGGTATACAGGAGCTGCATGCAGCTGGTACTACTGTCCACAATGAGGTAATGAGGTGTGCTTATAGATATGCTGGAGAAAGGTGGGAGCATGCAACAATGTGTTTTTTTTAAATCTGTTTTTTATTAGTTTTGTGGACACAAATCCGTGTATGAGGTTTTCTGTAGTTATGGCTTTTTCTTTTTGTGTCATCTCTCTGCGCTCAGCACATCTGGCAGTATAAAAGAGAGAATAAAGGTGAATATATATTGTATAATAAATCATTAAATGACACTAGGAACAATAGACAACCAGTAAGGACATGTACTGTGTCAATGTGTTATTCAAATACAATACAAGCAAACACACTGATACATGTCCTCACTGATTGCCTATTGTTCCCAGTGTCAACTAATGATTATTTATGAAAGTGTTGAGATACAGTGGAACTTTAATTCCATATTCAAGTATACTGTATGTATACTATATGTACAAAAAAAGCATTTCCGGATCAGTGGAAAAAGGTGCCGGTATGCTATACCGTTGCATACCGGCCCACTTCGACCACTGGGTTTAACATATAATTGACCAGATGTACTGTATATAGAATGTGTAAATAGAAGTAAATAGAATGAAAAATTAGCCAAGTGTCAGATCAGATTCCTGGGAGAGTTCATCTGAAGAGATTTACAACTTCCGATACTGTATGTCTGCGTAGTGGATGGGGGCTTAACTCTGGGAGACAATGGAGTCATTTGCCTCAGAACTGTTGCTCCCAAGGGGGCACCTCTCCTCCCCTGCACTTTTGTATCAGTTAACTGAAAGCTGATACTATCGATTCACTTAGCTGTTCTTGGGGTTCCAGATATTCCTAAATGATAATGCCAGCTGTCCTCAAAAATCTTTCAATAACATAAAGTCCAATGAAGAGATGTCTTCTGTCTAAAGTATAATATTAACTTGAAATACTAGTTCCTTTTATGCCCAAGGCATTCAGAAGGGGGGTGCCTTGGGCATCTGACTGAGCTCTGCACTGCCTAGCATACACTGCAGCAACTCTGCCTGGCCTCTTGCAGTCTGAATAATCACAGGGTGGTATTTGTGTACGCTACAGTCATTTAAAAAAAAAAAATAGGCTTTTATTGTGATTTTATGCCCGATAGTCATTATTGCACCCCTTTTTTGTGAGAAAAATCAATCATTTTACACACAAAAACACAACAGGATACACAAAAAGCCACAGGCATACAGTATGTGTTTTTTTTTTTTAGCAGTGAACATGGGAAATTTGCATACATATTGGGGATTAGGTTTTCCCTGCCTGAGATGGCTGAAAACAAAATTCTTGGTATGGGGGCTAATAGGATGGCCCTAGGTCTGTCAATTAGCTGCAGCTAACTGGATGCTGACCCCTGTCTCTTACAAGACTGTGACTGTAATGAAGCTACTTTGGAGCCACTCTAAGGGCCAGATGTATCAAGCTACAAAAAGTGATAAAATGGAGAGTGATAAACACACAATCAGCTCCTACCTGTCATGCTACAGGATGGGTTTGAAAAATGATAGGTAGGAGCTGATTGGCTGGTTGTTTATCACTCTAAATGTTATCACTTTTTGAAGCTTGATACATCTGGCCCTAAGGGTAATGCTGATCTGCTGAGTACTGGAGCAGAGACAGTGTGGGGGCCTTGGGGACACCCAGCCTATAATCTGGCCCTGTTTAGTAATAATAGCTAAATGTGTTATTGTAACCATGGTTCAGATCAAAGAAGTGAAAGATTCTGTCCAAATCTTATAGTATTAATTATTACTTAAATAACTTGTAGGCTTGAAATATGGATTGCTGTCCCCAGGGCATTCCTCTGCGACCACGTTTATGCTGGTGTTGTAAAGACCCCTTTTAATCAGCCTTATAGCTGCGTTGTGTGCCGTGTGGAAACATTGATTTTCATTACTCCTTTCCGCTGGTAAAATATTTGTCCATGTAAAATGTAATCTAATCAGTCAGCAACTCCGCCTGAGAAGTTCATATCCATTTCCCGGCTATTGCTTTGGTTAAGATGAATTTTGTTTTGAGGTCTTGCGTGCCTTTAATAACCGCACATCAATCATCCAACCAATCAATCGTTCTTATAAGAAATGGCGGAAAACAAACTAGGTACCCAGAACCTTATCCATTTTAGGAATGCGTGTGACAGCTTAATTGGTGTAGAAGTTGCTCTAACAGTGACTACATTTCAGGTCTGACCAGGAGAGCTCCGTCATCCTACCAGCTGCGTCTGTACTTACAGTAGTCAGCACCAGGCTGCTTACAGACCAGGATGGGATAGAGTGTGGATGGATTGGCCTCAGCTCACACATATTTTGAAATACATCCTTTTGTTTAAATGAACTATACTCTATTGTCTTCTATTCTATTAAGCCATTTCCTGAAACTGGCAAACTATTTTATTAATCTTAGAAAATCTTCTTAGTTATTCTCAGTGGGCGGATGTGTCACTGTGTGTGGCAGATCCTACACATACCACAGCAATGTTTCAGCTTTTATGTGACTGATATTTACACACATTGGGCTGATGCAATGCTGACTGGGAATCGGGGTAAATTCTCCCACATTGCATGCACAGAAATAAGGGCAAAATGCATTAAGGATCGCAGCAACTTGGCGCATGCAATCCCTAGCAATACAAATGCTGGAGGAGGTGTACACCCATCTACCTTTATTTTCTCTTGCAAAAACCACGATGTCCGTCCGCGATCACGACAATCCAAGGCGGTTTACGGCAAAACGGGCCCGACAGTTTTAAAGTCGGTCCCGTTCTGTTGATCTGCCTCTTCAATGCTGTTGGGACAGATGACGATTGGCAGACTGGAATAGATTGTGTGAAAGGTTTTCCATTTTCAGAAACCAATAACATACTGTAGTCCCTGTGGTTTTCATCCTGTGACCTTTAAAATCCCTTATAAAATATGAAAATCATTCTACATATAAGTTATCCGATGTTACCCAACAGATCTTTTACATTTAATGCATATTAATGTTAACTGTGGTGTAACAAACAAGTACTTCACATTAAAAAAAAAAAAACTATTAGTTTTTTTGGACCTCTTTTCTATAAAGTACCCTAGACAATTGCTGAAGATGGGGATATAGATTGATCAGGTAATGTATGGCTATAAACAAAATATAACATATTGTCAAAAACAGTCAAATTTAATTGTGTGTGTTCTTGTAATTCAATTTACTTTAAAATTTATGGAAATGCATTTTAGATGAATATTTATGTAGGCTAAAGGACTGTAGGATAAAACATTTTAATAAGGTCATGGGACACAAACATACAGAGGGTCATAAATAGTTGCCACGGGGATGATTACAGTCTCTAGAGGGGGATACGTTAGTTCTAGATTGCTGGTGATAAAGCATTGTGGTACACAGGCGTCAATCTGGTAATGATCTTGTCATTGGTAATGAGAAATATGAAATAGTGAGAATCTGATGTAATGCACCATAATTCTTATTTGTAATATATATGGCCCTTATTCGAGTTCACTCTTTCTGACAAAATCCTTCTTAGATGGACAAAACCATGTGCACTGCAGGGGGGCAGATGTAACATGTGCAGATAGAAATAGATTTGTTGATTTTTTGGTGATTCTTTGCAGGGTAAATACTGGCTGCTTTTTTTTAACACTGCAATATAGATCTCACTTTGAAGTAAAACCCCACCCAAATCTAATTAGATCTGCACAAGTAACACCTGCCCCACCTGCAGTGCACATGGTTTTGTCCATCTAAAGGTGCGTACACACTGTACAATTTTTTTGACCAATTTGGTTGAAAGACATTTCCATTGAACCCAGTGTCCTGGACAAAAGATGTTGACAAAAGATATTGTCAACAAACAAACGATGAATGATGATGCGCATACCCGCCAGTTGTTCATCAAGATTGTTCATCAACTGTGCATGCAGCTCAATTTGAATATCTTTCAAAAAGAGCCTATAAACTGTAGCTAGTCCTTTCTTCTTTCGTCTGTCGTCAATATTTTTCTTCAACATCTTTAGTCCAGGACACTGGGTTCAATGGAAATGTCTTTCAACCAAATTGGTCAAAAAAATTGTACAGTGTGTATGCACCCTAAGAAGGATTTTGTCTGAAAGAGTGAACTCGAATAAGGCCCATAGTTATCTACCTGCAACTGATATCATACACGTGTGTGCTGTATATTTTCTATTCATCTGAAGAAAAAAAAGGATCTATTTGCTTCCTCATGTATAAACAGTGCAGCATATGTTGGATTACGAGTCAGAAACCCAACGATAAAGCTGCATGAAACTGGCTTGTTCTCTGGATCCACTGGGTGGCAGTTTCTTCCTCTGGAAAGGCCGACTTCTAGCTGCCAAGCTGTTATATTACTCTTGCAATTCTTTTTTCTGTTTGAAGTGTAAAATTCCCAACAATCTAAGCGAAATATCTCATATTCATTGGAGGAAATTTACTATGATGGAATTCTGTTTCACATGAGATGTTGCTATTGGCAACCAATCAGATACTATCTATTATCTTCTAGAAGGTGCTAAATAAACAAGAAATAGATTCTGATTGGTTGTCCATAGCAACATCCCATGTAAAATAGAACTCCCATTTTAGTAAGATTCCCCCATTGCTTACAGTATTTCTTTAAAGGTAGCTCGCCTATAATTCTGTGACCACACAATACATATGTGGTTAAGTTTGTCCAATTAACACTAACTTTACAGTGCATTTGATAGTCAAATTCTGAGAAGGTCAGAGAGTGATGCCTTTTTCCATCACCAAGTGTGTGTGTGTGTGTCTGTGTTAAGGTGCCCATACACTTGTCCGATTTGGGCTGCTTTCGCCCGATCCAGACGGATCGAGCAGAGAAATTGGCCCACATTGGATGTGTTTGACGTCCCCACAGACCCGATGCGCGGTTCTGTGCGCATTGGGGTTGGACCCTGCAGACTGAACCTGTTGCAGTTTCAATCTGTCGGATCGGACCCATCAGCAGTACATTGTGGATGCTTTTTAGCACCCACGATGTATTGGTCCGATCCCTAGGTGTGTGCCAGCAGTGAAGCACCGCTGTCAAACACCTATGTGCAGCAGCGGGGTCTGGGCAACGGCAGCTGGGAAGCAGCGTCCGTGCAGCACGGGGCGGGCAGCGGGGTCCCTGCGGCGCTGGGCATTAAGTCAGCAGGTTCGTTCGGCGGATGGGAACTGAGTAATGGTATTCGCCACGCGGCAGCGTGGGAAGCGCTGCTGAATTTGAAAACACTGGCTGGACGTTGATTGGCTGAATCTCTGGACCCCGCTGCCAGCCCCACAGACCCCCTGCCCGCCCCCCTGCCGCTGACAGCTCTCCAGGGATATACATGCAATAAATCACATGCGATTTATTGCATGTATAATTTGGCACATCATGTGCCAAATCGTAAGCAGCCTCCCAGGGAGCTGCCGAAGATCTTTCAAGGGCAAACTGGGACAAGTTGGACTAGTGTATGGGGGCCTTTACAGTAGGTCATTGTTCCTAAGCATTGCTGAGGTTCAGTTGCCCCATAAAGGCCCACATACAGTATATCAGCAATGAATTGGGACAATTTGGCATTTTGCAGATGAGTGGGTGAATAAATTTACAGTGTATGGGGTACACATATCTCAGATTCTGTCCAAAAGTAATTGGAAATGGTAAATCTGTTTTTTCAACATGCTAAATTTCAAAGATCAACTCATGCTGCAGGTTGTGGGCCAGATGCACTAAGCTTCAAAGGGGATAAAATGGAGATTGATAAGCAACCAACCAATCAGCTGATACCTGACATTTTTCAAACACAGTCTGTGACGTGTCAGGTAGTAGCTGATTGGTTGTTTATCACTCTCCATTTTATCACTTTTGAAGCTTAGTGCATCTGGCCCTGTGTATGGGAGCAATCAGCACGTTTTGAGATCATTACTAGCTTTAGGCAGCTTCTAGTGCATCAGGATCTGTGGGGTGCCACTGAGTCTGACTAACACTAAATGAGGAAGACACCCTTGATGTACTTAGTGCAGATGGAAGCTGTGGAACTTTTAAGATCACACCTTCACTTGTATAGCTGGAAAGTGGATATTGGTGGCAGTAGGTTGAAGCTTTGCCTAGGGTGCCAAGAAGCATTACACCGGCCCTGAATAATTCACATTCACACATAATCATCCACACAACCAAAGCTGCAAGGAATGTTTAATAGGGTACTGCTTTCCAATATTACCAATCACATATTGGATTTAATTTGCACCTATTACAATGCTAGCATGGAGAGTAGCCTTGTTTGGAGTATGTTACCAGTCATAGAGATTGCTTAATTTGATTGGTTTCTAATCTTGGTCAAAGTTGGCATCAGGATAGACTTTAGACTATTCTTTACCTAACCGAAGGACGTGGGGCAGAGTTGCTCTTAATATTGAATGGCCAATTGTCATCATATAGTTTTTGATCTTTATGGAGTTCTGCCTGTGTTGCTATATATATATACATATATATACAATGTAGCAAAGGCTTCACTCGGAGACTTACTTGCAAAAACTTCTATGCTTTATTAAGCAATAGGTGATATCACCTATTGCTTAATAAAGCATTGAAGTTTTTGCAAGTAAGTCTCCGAGTGAAGCCTTTGCTACATTGTATTTCTGGACCCTGATGTCTAAGGAGGGCACCGGAGCAAGGAACCAGCATTGTAACCAGTGGAGTGCCAGACCCTGTATCTCCTATATATATATATATATATATATATATATATGTCCTTTAACCGGCACTCCTCGCAGACCGAGCACAACTTTCACCCAGTGCATACCTTCCTGGCAATTGCTGGACACATAATCAACATCTCCGGTTGCACACTTGGGTTTTGGCAAGAATAACTGACTTCCACACGTGGGGTAACGGCTTCAAAGCAACGTTTCAATGTTTAATAAAAAAATTTCAAGAGGAAAAAAGGTCGCACCAGGGAATTCCGAGATCTCAGAGTGGAAACCCTGCTTGTTGTGGGCTCAGAGCTGCAGAGAGACCCCAGGCTGCTGCTACTGCCGCCGGGCATCTGAGAGAGTTTGGGTGACATGCTGTGGACCTTCTACAGATCCAGCACCTGGGTATGAGATCACAAATGAGACGGAGAGACTTTTTGACAGACTCATGGGAGTGATTTCACAAAACTAACACAGAGTGGTTGGAAACCACTATATATGGTACACCTTTTTGAATTTGGGGTGTTAAATACCAGTGGTGGAGGTGTAGTGTGTACAGTACACCATTTAATACTACACTAGGAGGCACTTTTTTTCACCCTATATTTTCCAGATCATTTGAAGTGGCATATTGAACTAGCTGATTGGAAAAGAGCAGCCGCCCTAGAAGAAAGGGAGATTGTCATTTTGAAAGGCAATTTGTGCATAAAAAGGACTGGAGACTTTTTCACTTAGGCAAATTTTTTAATCTAAATTGGTTTAGCGCAGGTACCACCACGATTTCTATATATCTATCTATATCTATCTATATATATATATATATATATATATATATATATCGGAGAAAGAGGGGTTGTGGCCCCGTCCTGCGCTTGTAAGTGAGCAGCACTACTCTAAAGACCCCGCCGCTAGTGGGAGTCTGATGTGAAGAATAGGGAAGGAAGATATAGAGGTGCGCTCAAGGGGTGGTTTCACCAGTCCACAATTTGTAAAAATACAGAAAATTTATTTTTTACAATAAAACAGTTTAAAATGTACAAGTCTTGAAATCGTTTATAACTTATAAACGATTTCAAGACTTGTACATTTTAAACTGTTTTATTGTAAAAAATAAATTTTCTGTATTTTTACAAATTGTGGACTGGTGAAACCACCCCTTGAGCGCACCTCTATATCTTCCTTCCATATATATATATATATATATATATATATATATATATATATATATATATATATATATATATATATATATATATATATATATATATATATATATATATATATATATATATATATATATATATATATATATATATATATATATATATATATATATATATATATATATATATATATATATATATATATATATATATCAAGAGAAAAGGGGGGTTGTGGCCCTGTCTGCGCTCTAAGGTTCGCAGCACCTCTAGATACCTCGCTGTTAATAGAGGTATATGATAGACATAAAGACAAGAAAAAGGTATAGAGGTGCGCTGGTAGTTTCACAGAATGTGTGTACACACAAATGTATAATGACACATTTAAAAAATGTATTTCATAAAATAACATAAAACATACTGAATAATACACATGATCCTAGTAGGATAAAGTACATGTGTGACACACACTTTCCAACAGATTGTTATTATGATACAATCAAGTTCTTATTTTCTCAGTTGAAGAACCCTTTTTCTGAAAGACCCTACGCGTTTCGTCCCGATGGGACTTCTTCAGGGGTGTTAGGGTATCTAAGGAGGTGAAACAATGCCGAAGAGAGGTTTTTAAAAATTCAGACTGCTTAATAGGCATATAATAAAACTTAGATATGAAGGTTCCCTAATATAGGGTTGACAAAAAGAGGATAGCGGAGGATGAGTGGAATGAGGAGGAGGATGCTGCATAGTCGGTGATGGAAGGGCGGAAGAGAAGAAAAGGAGATTGATATGGGTACCTTTATTCCCAAGCACCTGAGTGTTTATATATAAACATGAATGGTTAACATACCAATCGACAAGTGAATTCAAATAGACCGGTTGGATGGAAAAAGGGAATCTGTGCCCTGACCGGAGTGGATACTGTCAAGGTATCTGAAATAATTCATATGGTTTCAACTAATTAAGATCTTCCTATAGTTGTTACATAATACGGCATGAAGCTAATGCCCAAAAGGAAGGAAGGCTCTATGGCCAGAGCAATTTCAGTATATGTACATACCATAGATCCAGAATAAAAACACAAGCCAACTGCTGTGGGCATCAAAGATATAAATTCTGTACTCCTCAATACCGTAGGTAAGGTACACGGTGAGGATTCTCCTAAAGTGGGTAAGAGAAGGGGTTTTCAAGGGGCTTGCCAAACTCGTGGAGCCTTTCAGATTAAGACATGAAGAAGTGAGATGTATAGCTCATAATAAACAATGAACCAAAATCTTTAAAGGGCTTTCTTAGTGGGATTGCATAACCCATAGATTCCAAAAAATAATAATAAGTAGCTCAATGATATGCATAACATAGGACCCTCCAAAGGACCCTCATATGGGGTCAAATACATATACAGTAAAAAGAATAAAAAGAAAACAGTCTGTTTACAAATAATTGCTAGAGCTTGAAGTGTCAACAACTCTCCAAAATGTGTCACCATAGGGACCCATGGAGTGACCATCTCAGATGGGAGGGCATGTTTAAAAATAATTTTTTGGATCATATACCAAAATTCAAAATTCAATATTATAGATGGTCTTAACATGTACAATAAATAGTGGAGGTCAAATACCAAAATCCAATACCAAAATTCAATATTATAGATGATCTTAACATGTACAATAGAGGGTATACAGACAGTGGCCTATCAATATAAGACCAATGCGGCGCAACCGAAAAGATAATGTGGCTTACCTCTGGAAGGATGAGTGTGTCTCAACAGTCAGAAGGCGAATGACTACTGACTGAATGGGAAGGGGTTTATATACCCTGGTAGGGTGTGACCTCACTTCCTGTGTGTGCCAATAGGTGGATCGGGTAAAAATGCCGTACTCACTGGTTATAAGCGAAGTGCACTAAATATACATGTTATCCGTCTCCCAATATAGATGGAGTAGATATACGAGGCGTCCAATATGCCTCGGTTTCTCCCCTAGAGAGATCCGAATAACGGAAGCCCTAATTTCCGGGTGTGCGGTGCATCCCAATTATGCGTTCCACCGTGCTACTTCCGGCGGGGACAACGCCATCAGACGGGTGTGCTGTGTGCTCAAGTCCGGCGCACAAACTGATGGAAGTCCTAACACCCCGCAGTACTCAGCGCACCTCTCACCCCGCAGTAAACAGCGAGTTGGTATATCGGACTTAAGCGCACAACACACTTGTTAGATAGTTTTTGTTCCCGCCGGAAGTAGCACGGTGGAATGCAAAATTGGAACGCACCGCACACCCGGAAGTTAGGACTTCCATCAGTTGGTGCGCCGGACTTGAGCACACAGCACACCCGTCTAATAGCGTTGTCCCTGCCGGAAGTAGCACGGTGGAACGCATAATTGGGACGCACCGCACACCCGGAAGTTAGGGCTTCCGTTATTCGGATCTCTCTAGGGGAGAAACCGAGGCATATTGGACGCCTCGTATATCTACTCCATCTATATTGGGAGACGGATAACATGTATATTTAGTGCACTTCGCTTATAACCAGTGAGTACGGCATTTTTAAACATGCCCTCCCATCTGAGATGGTCACTCCATGGGTCCCTATGGTGACACATTTTGGAGAGTTGTTGACACTTCAAGCTCTAGCAATTATTTGTAAACAGACTGTTTTCTTTTTATTCTTTTTACTGTATATGTATTTGACCCCATATGAGGGTCCTTTGGAGGGTCCTATGTTATGCATATCATTGAGCTGTCTCTACTTATTATTATTTTTTGGAATCTATGGGTTATGCAATCCCACTAAGAAAGCCCGTTAAAGATTTTGGTTTATTGTTTATTATGAGCTATACATCTCACTACTTCATGTCTTAATCTGAAAGGCTCCACGAGTTTGGCAAGCCCCTTGAAAACCCCTTCTCTTACCCACTTTAGGAGAATCCTCACCGTGTACCTTACCTACGGTATTGAGGAGTACAGAATTTATATCTTTGATGCCCACAGCAGTTGGCTTGTGTTTTTATTCTGGATCTATGGTATGTACATATACTGAAATCGCTCTGGCCATAGAGCCTTCCTTCCTTTTGGGCATTAGCTTCATGCCGTATTATGTAACAACTATAGGAAGATCTTCATTAGTTGAAACCATATGAATTATTTCAGATACCTTGGCAGTATCCACTCCGGTCAGGGCACAGATTCCCATTTTCCATCCAACCGGTCTATTTGAACACACTTGTCGATTGGTATGTTAACCATTCATGTTTATATATAAACACTCAGGTGCTTGGGAATAAAGGTACCCATATCAATCTCCTTTTCTTCTCTTCTGCCCTTCCATCACCGACTATGCAGCATCCTCCTCCTCATTCCACTCATCCTCCGCTATCCTCTTTTTGTCAACCCTATATTAGGGAACCTTCATATCTAAGTTTTATTATATGCCTATTAAGCAGTCTGAATTTTTAAAAACCTCTCTTCGGCATTGTTTCACCTCCTTAGATACCCTAACACCCCTGAAGAAGTCCCATCGGGACGAAACGCGTAGGGTCTTTCAGAAAAAGGGTTCTTCAACCGAGAAAATAAGAACTTGATTGTATCATAATAACAATCTGTTGGAAAGTGTGTGTCACACATGTAATTTATCCTACTAGGATCATGTGTAATATTCAGTATGTTTTATGTTATTTTATGAAATAAATTTTTTAAATGTGTCATTATACATTTGTGTGTACACACATTCTGTGAAACAACCAGCGCACCTCTATACCCTTTTCTTGTGTTTATATATATATATATATATATATATATATATATATATATATATATATATATATATATATATGTATGGCAGAGATGTGTAACTAATATTGCAAGACATTGTACATACTGTACAGTAACTGCAAATGCTAGCTAAGACAGTAAAATGGTTCTGGGTGTGAATATACACAAAGAATCAGAGTTAGGGGGCTATTCTGATTCACATGCAAAGGCAAATTCCCTCTATAATGGACAAAACCATGCGCACTGCTGCAGGTGGGGCTGATGTAACATGTGCAGAGAAAGGTAGATTTGGGTGTTATTTTGTTTCTGTGCAGGGTAAATACTGGCTGCATTATGTTTTTTTTTTTTTTTAAATCTTTTTATTAGATTTTTCAATCAGAGCGTTACAAGGGTTACACATAAGAAAATGGTAAGACATATTACAATGTTTGGTCATCACAATCAGAACATTTAAATACATTATATTATATTATCTATGAATACAGTGTTTCTGACTGTTTTCCAAATATACTATCCTTAATAATAACAAAAGGCATCAGATTCAACACAAGCTGGCATTTGGTACAAATAATTATAATATCGTACGACCTTAGCCTTTACATATCTAAACCTATTATTTTAACTAAACAATATAAACATATACACGTAGACAAGATGGGGAGGGTGGAATATGGGTCTAGGGAGGGGGGGGGGGGGGGAAGGGTTTCCCATTCCTTTGAAGTTATTAATATATATATATCTCTTTTGTTTAGATCATCTGCACAAAGTGCATCCAATAGACAAGACATTGAAGTCTGGCCAAGGTGTGAGACATACTCATGATAGCCTGAGTCACACTAAAAGGGGAGAAAAAAAAAAAAAATAATACCATACCCCTATCTCTATCGCCTTAGACACTTTTCAGCTTATCCTGTATATATATAAAATATTTACAAGGAGTTAGATCTACATTATTTAACTTAAATTATTTTATATTATATTAAATTATGTTGTATTATATTAAAGATTTTCTGCATCAAACAGGACATGTGATTTCGTGCTTTCATCCAATGTGTTTATAAATGGTGACCATTTTGTATAGAACCTCCGCAATCCGGACTGCTGCTCTAAACGTGCATACTTTTTTTCAAAATACATTATCTGCAGTAGTTTCCTTTTGACATTGTCCAGAGTTGGTGCAATTTTCTTGGTCCAGTTAAACAGAATGCATTTCCTTGCTACTGTAATTGTAGTTATTAAAATATGAAAGTCTTCTGACCTAATAGAGTCCAAGGGCCAGTAATCGAATGATATTCCCATACAGGCCGAGGGGTCTACCATCCAACAAACTGACAGCATTGTGTTGATTAAACAAGTAACTTTGCACCAAAACCTCCGTAATTTGTAGCAGTCCCACATGCAATGTGCATAATCCGCCTTAGTTGTGCCACATTTTATGCAGGATCCTTGTTCAGCGGGTACCATATGTCTTCGCCTATACGGCGTTATATATGCTCTGTGTAACGTGCGGATATGTACTTCCTGTAAATAAACTGATTTAAGTGACTTCAGTACTCTTATATGCGAATGAACCAGTTGCGAAGCAGTCCGGATATGCGGTATATCTGCATTCCACCTCTCGGCCAACAGTCTCCATTGACTAGTATCCGCAAACAACTTTGTAATTAAAAGTTTATATAATAAGCTTAGTTTATATGCTTTAGTATTTATATATATTAACAACAATTCAACACTTTTAATTTGCGAACCATATAAGACCGAAGGAGGGTCTGTTTTAGTAATCTTACTGCGGACCGAGAAGTGTCTTGCCTGATAATACATGAATAAGTGATTATTGGGAAGATCATACTTTTGGGATAATTCTTTAAACGAAAATATGCGGCCCCCAGGGTCAAATAATTTATTGGCTAGATCTAGGCCTTTATTTCTCCAAATGGAGAATCTATTATCCAGAATGGTGGGAGGGAAGGCAGGGTTTCCACATAATGAAATATAATGGGTTTCACTAGGATTCTCTTGCATAATTTTATTAATTTGAAGCCAGGCTAAGTATGTCTCTTTAAATAATATGTGCTCTCTGACCTCTGATGGCAGATCTTTTGACTTCAATTGCAGGAGTGCTCCAGGTGAGTATGGATAGAAAACGCTCCTTTCTAAGGCAATATCCGTATAGGTGGACTTATTTAAAAGCCAGTCCCCTACATATCGAAAGTGAATTGCCAGGGCATAACTCTGTAGGTCAGGATACCCCAATCCTCCTTCAGATGTGGGTGACTTGAGTTTTGTCCTGGCAATTCTAGGGCGCTTTCCCATCCATATAAATTTAAAAAATAGCGCATCCAATTTTGCTATGTCCGACTTTTTCACAGTAATAGGCAGCATCTGTGCACAATACAGGATTTTTGGTAGAATTATTGATCTTATTACCGCCAATCTCCCCAATAATGAAATCGGTAAATCCTTCCAGCTCTCGAGCTTCGTCCCCACCTGTGCGATTATAGGGCCGTAATTAAGACCATACAATTTATTTATATCATTACTAATTTGCACTCCTAAATATTTGAAGTGTGATTGGCAAACAGGAAAGGGGGAGTCCAGGGATTGCAGTAATTGGGGAGTTGTACCACCTAATGGTAAAATTTCAGATTTAGTGATGTTGACTCTATACCCTGATTGCTCTCCAAACGATTTTATAAGGTGTAAAACAGCTGGGAGGGTATGAGTGGGATTAGATATAAAAATAAGGGTGTCATCCGCGAACAATAAGATTTTAACCTCTTCATTATGTACCTTAATTCCCTGTATAAGAGGCGATGTACGGATAGCAATGGCAAATGGTTCGACTGCCACCGCGAACAAAAGCGGCGAAAGTGGGCAGCCCTGACGGGTACCCCTTTGCAACTGGAAAGGGTCTGATAAAAGACCGTTACATGCTATTACTGATTTGGGTGATGTATAAATTATTTGTATCATATCTACAAATCTAGATGGGAATCCAAAATTTTCTAGGCATCTAAATAAATGCGGCCATAATACCATGTCGAACGCCTTCTCGGCGTCCAGCGTGAGGACCAAATTATCAACTCCGCTGGACGCCGACAAGGCGCCCGAACTTTGAATAGCTGCCAGTAATTTTCTTACGTTAGTGACCGAGTGCCGAACTGTAATAAAACCGGTCTGATCTCTGTGAATGATAGCTGGTAAAATTCCTTTCAGCCGTTCGGCCAATATTTTCGTGAACAGTTTATACTCTGTGTTCAGGAGGGAAATGGGCCTATAAGAGCCCGGCAGATTTAAATTGCGGCCCTTTTTTGGTAGGACCCTAATTATCGCATCTGAGAAGTAGGCAGGTAATTTGCCATTATCCAAAATAGCGTTAAAGCCTGCTGTAAGTGGTTTTACTATCTGAGTTGCCATCATTTTAAAAAATTCATTGGAGTACCCGTCAGGGCCTGGTGCCTTTGTGAGTTTCAATTTGCCAATTGCCCACATCACCTCTTCTTCTGTAAAATTACTAATCAGGCTATTCTTTGGAGCCTCTGGTACCTGAGGGAACGGAAGTGAATTCCAATAATCGCTTGTTAATGGAAGGGATTGTGTGACTGCTGGTGTCTGGCCATTACCTGCATAGGCTCGTTCTTCTAAATTACCCCTAGGAACAGAATATAAATTTTCATAAAAAAATTTCAGGAGATCTGCTATTTGCGGGTCTGAGTTGGTCAATGTTCCGTCCTCTAAAAGTAGAGGCTGTACTATCGTTTTATGTCTAGATCCCTGTAAAAGATTGGTCAACATTTTTCCTGTTTTATTTCCGAATTTATAAAACTTAGAACTGACGTTAAAAAAATATTTATCTCCTATAGTCTCCAAATATTCACTGCTCTGGGTTTGGGCCATTAAGAACTTGGCTTTAGTTTGGGGATTAGGTAATCTCTTATAAATTTGAAATGCTTCTGAGAGTTCTGTCTGTATTTCTATATATTTCTTATTTAGCTTTTTTTTTTGTCTAGATACATAAGAAATAACTTCTCCCCTGATGACAGCCTTTGCTGCCTGCCAAAATATCATAGGATCTTTTGATTGATAACTCTCGTTATCTTCCTGAAATTGTGTCCATATCTTTTTAATATGAGTTTGGAGTTCTTTGGATTGTGCTAAATGCGACGGAAACCTCCATATCGGACTCGACCCACTAGACGCCCGGAGCTCCATCATTAATGACACCATGCCATGGTCTGATAAAACTGGAGACTCTATCTCTGGCTGTGTCACTCTAGTAAGTAATGGTTCTGCCACCAATATGTAGTCGATTCTTGACCACGAATTGTGGGTAAGAGACAGACAAGTGTAATTTTTTTCAATTGGATTGTGAATCCTCCAGGCATCTACTAGGTTAAGAGCCTTGCACAGATAGGGGACTCCTATGCGTGGGAGATGGGGTGTCGTTATATGTATTGATGATCTATCTAAGCTGATCGATGAAATAAGATTTAAATCCCCACATAATATCAGCTTGGTCGGATCTAATTTGTATAGTTGTGCTAGTAACTTAGTAAAAAAGGACTTCTTATATCCTGTAGGAGCATAAATATTTCCTAATGTAATATCTAATCCTGCCATTACAATCTCTAAGATCACTATTCTGCCATCAGGGTCAGAGAACACAGATTTAACCTGCAAATCCAAAGATTTCCTAGCCAAGGTGATCACCCCACATGATTTAGAACTTAATGACGAGGAACCCAACACCTTCCATCCCATCATCTGGAGTTTTTTGACCTCTGGGGGGAGCAGATGTGTCTCTTGGAGACAAATTATATCTATTTTCTGTTTATTCAAGTATGATAAAAGCTTTCTTCTCTTAACAGGGGTATGAATTCCCCTTATGTTAAGCGAAGCAATTTTAAGTGCCATCATAGGTTCTGACTCTATTAGTTAAAGACCTAATCAAAGAGTTGCAGTTAAGGGATTGGGGAATGGAGTGGTAGACACAAAAGGGATACATCAGACGAATAAGGACATACAATAACTTGAACTGAGCAGCAATCTGGAATTGGTTGATAGACTTCCGGGTTTCAATTAACATGGGGGAGCCTAAGGACCCCATGTTTAAATTATGTTTACCTGAAATTTTAACAATCAATTCCGACAGGCTCCATTCAACCACCTGATCAAATATAAAGTTTTATTTTATGTATTTTTTTTTTTAAATTTATTATTATTTTTTTTTTTTTTTATATATATATTATATTATATATTTTTAATGTTTTTCTACTATATTAACTATGCTAGACCGTAACCTGAACTTCTAAATTATGACATTTAGCTGCAATAAAGCTTTACAGCTCCAATTCTAAGTAGGTAAGCCAAACTTAAAAACCAAGAGTAGGGAGCAGTCCATGGGAAAGACCTTTTATATAAGATACCTTAAACTGGAAACCGTCTCAAGAGCAGTGCATTTGTCCACAGACCAACAGACTTATCAGTCTCAGAAATAAATACCTCTGAGAAAGTTATCGAGAAACTCAAATGGGGACTTATGCTTCTTCATCCAACCGCAGACGATGTATAATCTGAAATGTCATCGGCGTTAAGCCCATTCAAATCTTGCTTCAGGAAATCCTCTGCTTCTTTTGCTGACCTAAAATCATTGAAGCTATTTCCTGAGAAAATACGTAAGCATGAGGGGTACATCATATAAAACCTCCGATTCGCCTTTGCCAATTCAGAGCAGACATTGGAAAAAGATCTTCTTTCCTTAGAAAGAGCAATTGAGAAGTCCTGAAAGAACCTGAGGGAGTGTTCCTCCCATTTCACAGGATTAATTTTTCTGGAGGCAGACCAGATAATCTGTCGGTGCAGAAAATTCAGAACTCTGAAGATCACCACACGTGGTCGGTCTTTTTTCTGAGGGTCTAGCTGGCCTACCCTGTGTACACGTTCCACTACCATGTCAGCACATTGTGTGTTGATGTCTAGTAGCATAGGAATAGTGTTTTTTATAAAGGCCTCTAATTGCGCTCCTTTCACAGTCTCAGGTATTCCTGAAATCCTCAAATTGTTGCGTCTAGCTCTGTTGTCTGCGTTTTCCAGCCCCTCCCTTAACGAATTTTGCTCTTTCTCTAGTTTCTGGACAGTTTTCCTCAAAGTAAGCAGCTCGCCCATATTGCTTTCTATCTGTGTTTCAGCGATGTCTAAACGCGTATTAATCCTCCCCAGCTGCGCTGTGATTTCCCCAACAGCGTTTTGTAATAAAGGCTGCACTGCCGCTTGTATGATGGCTGTGAGGTCTTTCTGCGATGTTAAAGACATACCTTGCAGCTTCTGTATTTCTGTTTGTTTGCCTCCGTCCGCAGTAATAGGCTTTTTTGCTGCCGGAGTGCCTTGGGCGTTGTCCGGATCAGACGCCATGCTGTGCTCCCCCCTCCGCTTGTCCTGGCGCTGATGTAATGGCGCTGGGCTGCTTTTTCCTCCGTGCTGCGGGCTCTGAGCTGAGTCCATGTCAGCGTGAGGGCGGCGAGGTGATCTGGAGCGGTTCCTGCGTGTCGGATTCAGGGTGAGATCCAGCTGTTTTCAGGTGGGTGACGGAGCGACGGAGAGAAGCTGCTCACCTCTCCATGCCGGAACCGGAAGTGGCTGCATTATGTTTACTGTGCAGTATAGATATCAGTTTGAAGTACAAACCCCACCCAAATCTACCTCTCTCTGCACATGTTACATCTGCCCCACCTGCAGTGCACATGGTTTTGTCCATTAGAGAGAGAATTTGCCTTTGCCAGTGAACCAGAATAACCCCCTTAAGGAGGGCAATACTACCATAAAACAAAAACATTTGCATTCCTTTAAATAAAACCATACAATTTGATTTCTGTAGACAAGACCATTTACCTTTCTGCCACATGAAAGTCAGTGATAACTTGTTAACTATTTAAATCTTACTGGGAAATATGGTAGTAAACAGTAAGAACGGAGCGCCATGCAATGTAAGCAAAAACATCATTTTTCTCTCCTGAAAAGCCGTAAGAGAGTTTACACTCATTTTAGTAAAAAACAATGTCGTATAATGTAATGTATTCTTAGATTACATATTTTATGCAAGCCTTGTTTAAATATAATTTACAAGCTAAATGAGCAAGCTAAATCACATGAAGGCCTTTAACACCCATTCATGTAGAGTTAATCATCATTGGACTATACATGAAGGCGATGGAGCTTGGCTAAATTAATAGCATGGTTAAATAGGGTCTTTTAACTACCGTTTAGGCTATCATTACATATCAATCATGGGGTGATCAGAGGTAATTTATCTTTATCATAAGCAGTTACAAATAGCTGGAACACATTCAGTATTTTTGTGCACGAACAACAGAAATGACAAATGAAGGGTCTGATGTTCACAGTTGTATTGGTAGTGTAACATGGCATATGAAATCTTAAAATCTTTTGGCAGGTTTACATACAGTATTACATGTATCATTAATCTTTACTTCCCTACTGTGTTCTTCCATACTGTACATTCAGTGGTCATTAGGTTTTCCTGAACTTTAATCCAAAAGCTAATCAGTCATTCAGCACATTCTCAAAGCTATAAAATTATGCAGACATAGTGAAGAGGTTCCGTCCTGCTGTTTAGACCAAGCACCAAACTGGCCACTATTGTCTCCAGAGGAGAGATGAGAGTGGGCAGTTTGCAGGGCAGGGCTGTGCTGTCACCACTGTAGGCCCTGGTCCCACTATGTATTTTGGGTCCACAGACAGGGGGTGGGGCTTGATGACACATTGTGTCATTAAATCCCGCCTCCTCCATATGGAGCGTATGATTACAGTGATTTTTCTCTACATGCTGTCCTGGCAGGATGCTGGAGGTGTGCTTACTCTTCCGTGGTATGGAGGACTAAACAAAAATCCAGGAGCCCCCCCACAACTTTCGGAAAATAGTGCAGTAGGCAAGTATGGTCAGTAATAAAGATGATCTAAGTTACTGTTAACATTTTAAAAATGATGCTGCAGTTATGGTAGGGACTGGGAGGCAAAAGACAATGGGGTATAGTCAATGCTGATCAGGCAAGCTAGGGTGGCGAGGCTTGCGGTCATATGCAGCGGGCTTGCTGCATTAGCCGTGAACCTCGCCATTCGAGGATATACTCACCGTCCTTTGACAGCGGGGATTCCCCTGCAAAATACAATAGGGCGAGCGTCCAGAAAGGGGGTTAATCGGCGAGGATGGCTTGTCAATCATATCTATTTTACTCACTTGCTCAGAACAGTAGATTCCAACTGGTCTTGTTGTCCATGTATGCAGACAAGGTCGATTGGCTCTTCATTAAGGGGTTGTTTGAGCATATGGGTTTGGGTCCATGTTATCGTCATTATATATTGTCTTTATACAAATCCCCATCTGTGGAAGTTAGGGTTAATGGTACCATTTTGGAGCCATTTCTTATTCATGAAAAGTATAAATATAAGGGTGGCAAGTGGCAGCCCTGCCTTGTCCCTACAAGGCAGGACTGCCACTTGCCACCCTTATATTTATACTTTTCATTGAGGCTGTGGTGAGGGTCGATTAGAGTGAATGGACAAATTCAGTGGGTTAAGATTGGAGACTCGGAACGTTAGGTTGCTCTAATATCAGATTACCTTCTGGCCTTCATTTCTAGCCTTGTGATCTCTCTGGCCGCTCTTCTGGAGTTCACCAGATTCAGGTATTTCTCTAATTTTAAAATGAACTACACCAAGTCATTGGGGCTAAATCCAACTACACTTGCTCCAGTGGTTCCAGGACTTCGGGAGTATTTCGATTTTGCTGGCCCCCTTTACAATTCTGATTTCTTGGAACTACCCTCATGGGTATCAACTGTTTCTTATTTGGCCTTTATTTACTCCCATTATTACCCAGGTTAAAGTAAGATTTTCGGAAATGGTCATTACTGCAGCTTTCCGGGCCAGAGAGAAATAATACTATTAAACGGAACATCTTTTTTCAGGCTCTTCCTATTGCAGTTTATTTTACAATTTCTTTAGGGATCTCCAGGGAATGGTGGAGATATTTGTCTGAGGTGGCCTAGGGCCCAGTCATTCCCAAGTGGGGTCCTTTTTACTTCCTAATTTCCTAAATTATTACCATTTGGTGCATTTCGCACCAGGTGAGATGTCTCGGACACCAGCCGTAAAACAGTGGCCCCTTAATCGAAAGTTAGTCTGTACCTTTCCCTATATCGGTACTCCTCTGGCTAGCTGAGTCTTCCTGAGTTCAGAATCCAACCCTTGGCCAAATGCTTGCCATCCCTCGATTTTCTCCTGGGGCATACTGTCTGTCTCCTATAACACATAACCCTTAATTCATCATGGGTCTTCCTCCAACATTGCTCTCAACCTGGTCCATGGAGGGAACCCTTCTTCTGGGCCAGAGGGATGTGGTACTTCTCAGATATCCAAGGTTAGTTTGCATATGTTCACCCCATATATTTTGAATGTGTCCTTAGCTCTGGCACTTTATTAACTCATTGTCTTCTGAAGGCTTACTTCAATCCCATTTGAATCTCTTTGTGTGATGAAATCTCCCTCACACATACCTAATTTCTAAACTTTATCAACTATGCCTGGATGGTCTGTCTGACTGTACCTTCCTCCGCAATGGCATGCAATATTGAGCTGAATACGCAACTCTAAAATGGAGCAACTCTAAAACCCAGATTTTTCTGAATATTTTCATCGGCTCCTCCATCCAGATATTGGAGACCAGTATAACATACTCTAGCTGGTATAGGTGTTGTGCTAATCTCAATTTGATGTTTTTGAACATCTTAAACCTCTGCTGGCATTGTAACTGAGTACACCACTACATATTTGGTGGCAATGTTCTTCCCTGGTTGACTTTCAGAGAACATCTCTGGGATTCTATTGCCATTTACTACTGAGTTATTGTTCAATAATCATATACATATACTCTTCTCCCAATTTAAGACATCATTAATTCAACAACTTCTGAAAGCTGGAAGAGCACCACGCATCTGTCAGTGATCTGATGTTCTATTGGCGCTTTATAATAACACTATAAAGTATTGAAACTCCTGCGATTCCCATGCCATTAGCTGGAACATCGGTAAGCTCTAACCGCTATTGAAAATATAACCAACCCCCTGTGGTTATCAGAGCTATCCACATTTCCGATCATTATTGAAGTCCTACCCTGGCATTTTGCCCGTGATATTTAGGTTTTTAAGTGAAGATCTGAAAGCAAAAGATTCAGCACTTTCACATCTGTGTTTCTGTGAATGGCAAGCTGTATCTTTTACAACTGGGCCTGCTGCAGGCATTCTGTAAAGCAGCAGAGATAACTATTTAAACTCTTGACAATTTATTTTCCAAAATAAGCTGTCAGAAAGTGTTGGTTTTTTTTTTTTGTTCTATTTAATCAAGTTTCAAATTTGTTTGAAACTTGATTAAATAGAACAAAAAAACAACACTTTCTGACTGCTTTTTCGAAAAAAAAATGTGACAGAAATATACTTACAAACATACCACCGCCATGTCTAAATGCCCCCATTGTAATATAATTCCATTCACTAAGTAGAAATAGCCCTTCGAGTGTCAATAGAATTCCCAGCATTATCACCTTGCAATCCCCTACTGGTAATAGATCCCTGTGGAAGAGCCCCAACCCTCACTCCAGTATCAATGAACTCCCATTATTTAGTCTCCCACTTCCCATGTGTCTCTATATTGGTAATTATATATAAACATCCTTATTAATTGATGTGAGTGGAAGCTTGAAAGGTATAAACATCCTTATTAATTGATGTGAGTGGCAGCTTTAAAGTTGCCCATACACAGTGTGATAGGCACTGTGCATTTTGAAACAAATTGCATTGCATCTACTTCAAAATGCATGCGTTGGGTTTAAAACACTGGGTATTTTTGAACTATGCGATGCGATTAAAATGTCCCTGAAATACTTTCTCGAAAAAAGGTAAGTATGGTTAAATTGCATTTGGAAGTTATTGCATTGGCATCACATTTATTATCACATATAATATGCTGAGTTAGAAGAAAATAAATATCACTCCGGTCAAAGGGCCCCCTGGCACTGTCACCCTGGACCCCCCATTTAATCTGACTGGTCCATATATGGAAGTAGAAATGCCTTTTGAATGCCGCATGACACACCACCTTCAACGGGGCGTTGTGCGAAATTCTAATACCAAAGTAGGCAAGTATGAGTATAGTCCCACAGTAAAATAAAGAGTCCTGCTCTTCAGGTAATTCCATAATTATAAAAAACTTAGCATGTAAGACACATACAGGAAATTAAAGCATACTGAGCGGTATTCAATGTGAATACCGGTGACGTGCAGCGAATCCTGTTTAGGATTCGCTGCACATTCGCCACTGGTCGCCGAGTTCCGGAGCCTCGCCGGCTCCGGTATTCAACGAGTCAGGGGCTCGCTGCCCCTGACTGGCGAATATGAGCTCCTGCGGCGAACGACGCAGGGAGCCTGAGGACGGTGGCAGGCAGGGAGATGGAAGTCTCCCTGCCTGCTCCAGAACGTTTGTGGGTGGGAGGTGGGCTCCCCGGGTGCCAGGCAGCACAGGCTGCCCCCCAGGGGTGCCAGCAGGGGACCGGGTATATTCACTACACCCGATCATGCATATGTAATGATCGGGTGAAGTGAATATATGAATATGTAATGAGCGGCTCAGCTCCGGCCCCCTGCTGGCTGGTCTGTGTAAAAAAAAATATATATATATATATATATATATATATATATATATATATATATATATATATATATATTTTTATTAAATATATATTCATGTGCTTACAGCACATGAATAAAAATAGCATGCCCCTCCTCAGAATAAGATTCCAGATTTTTTGACACCAATTGTAAAAAACAAAACACTTTATTTAAAAAGTTCACCTTCCACTTCACCATAAAAAGATAGCGATTGCTACTCGGTGAATCATGGCGAAAAAAAACTTGAAATGTATTCGCCATCTGGTCATTGAATAGGGTGATTCACCGTTTTAGTCAGAAATTCACCTTACAGCACAAAATTACTATAAAAACCTGGTGAATCAGCCTCATTGAATACCGCCCACTGTATAAGCTTATCTGTCCATATGTGAAGTTCAAGGCAAAATGTCCCAATGTGTTTTGTCTCAACTTGGAGACATATATTTGTCACCCACAACTCTATTGGCTCCACCCAAATGCATTTTTTTCACAGGTGTACTAAGTCAGTCCACCTGACAAAGTCCTGACAGGTGGACTGGTAACTGTACATTTGGGCGGAGCTAATGTACATGCGGCATACTTGCCTACCCACCCAGAATGGGTCCCCCTCCCGGGAAGGTGGGCATGTCTCCCGCATTGTAGAAACAGCCCCTGCTCCCCCCTTCCCTGCGATATAAATTTCTGAATTCTGCTGGTCTACGGATAGGGGGCGGGGCTAATATTCAGCGAATTGCATCATTTTAGCCCATCCCCCATTCACGGACCCACAAATTAATGTGGATGCCAGTTGTGGGGGAGGGGCTTGGTGACAGCAGCCTCGCCCAGTCCCCTAAATGAAGCCTTGTCCAGCCTCCCTTTCACTCCTCTCCGGGCTTCTCCCAGAGAGGAGTTTTCAAAAGTCGGCATGTATGAAATGCGGTCATAGTCAAGAACGAGGCTTGGGACATGAAAGGAGGTAACGGGGCTCCGGCAGCAGCTGTGGACCATATTTTGTGTTACTGAGCAGTTATTGTGATATTATTGTGTATGTGATATGTTCTACAATATCACATACACTTATATTGCCAGCAGTGCGATCATGTCTGAATCATATATGGATCATAGTACTGCCTGAGTACAGGAATGCACTCAAATAATTCATTCTGCTGTCAGTTCCTTTTTAAATAGCCTTCTAATAGTGGCTCATAATCTGATGTTTGATCCAATTCTTACAGTTTAGTTTTGATATAAAGTTGCAAGGTGGCCTAACGCAACTTTATTCAGTGTCTCTGACGCAAACACTGTTGCAATGTGTTTACCATGGAATTAAGGAGGGGGGATTTTAGGTTCCTTTAAATGTATATTAGCATTGTTACTTGCTGGTTGTTTGCATCTAAATTTCACATAACATATTTGATTGATCCTGGAGATGGAATCCCCTCCCACGATTAGTGTTTGGCATCTCCTGCTTTGCATGAATAAATCATTGTACCTTTTAAAAGCTCAACAGAGAGGGGTCTCTAAAACAAACTGTCTTTAAATGAGTGGTGCTGTGTTCCTCACACTGGGTGTTCCCCACTGATGCTGTGTTTGGCCATAAGGCAATATGCTCTTCTTTGTCTCTGATCTTTTTTTGGATGTTCGTCTTCAATAAATAGATAAAAAATGCCCCAGTGGCAAACATTGTATATGAATACCATGCATAGTGCCTCTTTATATCATTTAGGTAATAGAACGTGATGTCTTCACCTTTTATTGCAAATACAGTACATGTGCTCATAAATTACTAAATGTATACTCTAAAGCTGGGGCGGCCAAACAGTCCTCAAAATCTAACAATAGCTCATGGTTTTTCAGGCCACCTGTGGATCTATATTAGGAATGAATGCAGCATGTTCAAAAATGTGACAGTTAGTAATGACTACAGCGCTGTGCCTGGTGATTTGGAAAACGTGGACCGTTGGTAGCACTTGAGGATCGGTTTGTCCACCCCTTCTCTAAAGTGTACATACTTTAAGAAGTATATTATACAGTATTTTATACAGAAGTTTACTACTTTTTTTTCCTTTTAAAAACTGTTTTTAAATATTTTTTATAGAAATAATATAAATAGCAATATTGTCTTTGCATTTGACAAGGATGTGTAAAAAGATGTTGTTTCATACGGGCAGACTAAGCTGCTCTTTCGAGTTGCAGAGAGCTATCCAATAGTAATTAAGAGTGCATATGTGATCCAGAGCAATGCAAATGCATGAAGAGGTGCATAACACCTCCTTCTGCAGTTGTGATTGCAACACACCCTTATTTCCGGAAAAGTTGGGCACCTCCGAATGCCTCTACATTCTAAAAATAACAGTGCAATTGCAGGTCCTGCATATGCCCAGATTCTCAACCCCCTGGAAACTGTGCTACTGATGGCTGCAGCGATCAGTCATGAATTAACCCAAATAGCTGCTTTGCGACAATCCTCTAAGCACTAAGAATACTGATAGTCGGGGCGTGACCACGGCGGTGCGTGAGCTCAGGTAAGCTCAGGTGAGCGGGAGCCTCCGGCACACGAATGATTTCTCCACGCTAAACCCCTATCTAGGCGGGCAACCAGTACCAGAACCCAGCAACCAAGCTCCAGAGGCTGTACATTTCTGTGATACCTGCCGCGATACCTGCCCGCCGACGTAGCCCTCACCTGAGCGGAGGTCTGGTTGGCTCTCTCCGTTGTGCTTCTGGCGTTCCGGACGGAGTTGTGAGTGGGAGGTGGCCGGAGCTCACAGCAGAGGGCACCGGTGCTCTGCATCACTAGGAGGACCTGCTGCTGCAAACGTATGAGCTTACAGCCCGGCGGCTTTGAAGCGCTGCTGCTCCGTTGGTGCCGTGATTGCGCCTACAGATTTGGGGTGCATCTGCCGGCAATTCCTTGTGTCTGACAGCCGGTCTTACAGATCTACATAGACCGCATCTATAGGACGCACAGCTACGGACCTCTGCCCCCGCCACCCCAGCTGATTACTGCCGGCGTCTGTATAGCCGGCTCCCGCTGATATTAACCCCTGGAACGGAAAGCACCCAAGCCCTGTCACTGTAGACAAAGACCATCCTGGCTGCTGACACCCTTTGAGCTGAGACCCCATCGGTGCCCAGATCCCGTTGGTGCCGACATATAGATCTGTAGCCCTACAGCCCTATAGGACTGTTGCCTGGGGTTCTGTAGGAGCCGACCTGTGTAATCTGCAGCCCCATATGTCTGTGGCCTGAGGACGCCAGACCCCTGCCGAGTGAGACGGCGAGCTGCGTCTCCCCGCAGAGAAGGGGGAGAGTGAGGGCAGTTGCCTGGAAATGAGACTGCGTCGTGTGAGAGACGGCGAGGTGCATCCATCCAGCTGAGGAGGGAGAGAACCAGGTTGGCTGCCTCGAGACAAGAGCGGGTGGCATCAGTATTGACAGCGGGAGCCAGAGTCACACTACCTTTCTTTGGACTGGACCCACAGCGTCTATGCGGGTAGCAGGAGTCAATTGGGAGACCAGACGTACATCCAGCAGCAAACCGCAACCATCCTCCACTCTGTCTGGTTCGAGACAGTGAGGTACCTTAACATTACTTCTAAATTGTGGCGTGTTTAAGCTTCTGAAAACTAGGTTGACCAGGACAATAAGGTGCTTTAATAACATTGTTAAAAAACAGTGCTGTGTTCCCGGCCTGCCCTTTGAAACTCAGTCTGATTGAGATACCAAGGTACTTTATCAACATCTCTAATAGCACAAACGCCGTGCTGTGCCCTAAACCGTCACTCCATTTTCTGTTTATTTGCTGTTTGTTTTTTTTTTTTTTTTTTTTTTTTTTTTTTGGAGTGTGAGTGTGACACTAAGGTGCTTCAATAGTATTTGAAAGCACCTCTAGAAAGAACTGGTCTGTGTTCCAGGGCCGACCACTATTATTCTGAGATTCAGTCTGATTGAGACATTAAGGAACTCGGACAGCATTTCTAAAGAAACTGGGGTGTGCCCAGGTCTGCCCATTCCCTGGTCTATCTACTACAGTAAGAAGAGTTAAAAAAAAGGGAAAAAAAAAAAAAAAAAAAAAAGGGGAGATACCCTGTGCAGACAGAGAATAACCCCTACGGAGGGAGCAGGCGATCTGGAGTACTGACTGAGGTGCTGCTTGTCCTTGAGTGGTATACCTAGAGGGTTTTCCGGCCAAGCAAAAATGGTGAAAGGTAACCAGAATACGGCTGCGGCCCGTTTGGAAAAATTTGCCCGCTCACAAACACAAGCAGCAGCAAATAACTCCCAACCTGCTACACCGCAAACAACACCCTCTAAAACACCCTCCAAACAAACCAGTCAAACTCCGGCCCCAGAAGTTACATTACAGCAGGTACTGGAGGCAGTGAATAACTGCGAAGTACGACTCTCGGAACAGATCAATAAACTACAAGCAGATATTATGCTGATCAGAGACGATGCTCAAAAAACCAGAGACAGGGTTACCGAGCTGGAGAAGAGAGTGTCAACAACTGAGGACACAATGGGTCCCCTACAGGCCCAAGTCACTGTAATATCTAGCCAACTGACGGACTTGCGCTCAAAGTTCACAGATATGGAAGGACGGTTGCGGCGGAACAACGTCAGATTCGTAGGATTAGAGGAAAGGGCAGAGGGAAGAGAGCCTGAAAAATTTCTTGAAGAGCTGCTAAAAAAAGAGTTTGGGCAGGAGAACTTCTCTGCCCAATTTTCCATTGAAAGGGCCCACCGTATACCTGCCCGTCCACCCATCCCAGGAGCATATCCCCGTACCTTCATTGCAAAGTTCTTGCACTTCAAAGATCGTGATAAAGTGCTAAAGTTAACCCGGGACAAAACTGACTTTGGGTACAATGGTACGAAGATATCTACCTTCCCGGATCTCCCTCAAGAGGTCCAGAGAGATAGAGCTAAATTCCGCAATATAAAAACCAGGATGAGAGAACTTGACCTCAAATACTCAATGTTGTATCCCTCGAAACTCAGAGTGATTGCAAATGGGGAATCAAAATTCTTCACAGTAGCATCAGAAGCTGCTTTGTGGCTGGATAAAACATATCCTGCTAGAAAGCAAATAGCAACTGAATAGATAGTAATTGTCGGTAAACTGGTATATGAATATTGTTGTAGTTCCTAAAGCTTACGGAGGAGGTAGCGGGGGAAAAGATCGCAAGTATGGAATAGGGTTGCCAGTCCTAGGAAGGGGGGGGGAAAAAAAAAAAGAAAAAAAGGGAAAAATTATATGTGAAAAGAAAGTGGAGTAAATATAATTGAAGAATAACGAGTTTTTTACTGCCGGGGGCACCTGCCGTGCTAGACGTGGTCACTAAGTAAAGAGCCCCCAATTGAAAGAGTAATTGTGGGGGTATAGATGGGGGGTAAGGATAAAGGTATGCCTCAATGGGTAGGTTATACAGGGAGGGGGGAGGAGGGGGGGTACATGTTAAATGTTGTTCGTTATTATTTTCTGTATGTCTGCAGTACTAAGGCCCCGCCCCGCTATCCCCACACCGAGATGGTGACACCGTGGGAAAATGTTAAACACAACCCTAAAATATACCCTCGGAGAAGTGAATTTCCAGATCTCCTAATGAATATTCCGTTCAAATATGAATGTATAGATGTCTTTTAGTATAAAACCAAAGTTTTTTATGAAGTCAGAAGAAGTGATGCTTAAGGGGGTACGTGAGTGTGGAACATCCTGTAAACAGTTAAAAAAAAAAAGTGGAAAATGGTTAAAATTATGACCTGGAATGTTCGCGGTTTGAACAACAAGATTAAGAGATCATTAGTCCTTAGGCAATGTAAGGCCCTAGAGGCCGATATAATATGTTTGCAAGAGACCCATCTGAGGGGAGAAAAATTGCTGTCCTTAAAACGACCCTGGATAGCACGAGCCTTTCACGCACCATTTACCACATCCTCACGGGGGGTATCTATTTTGATTAAAAAAACAGTGATGTATGAGCATATTTCAGTCCAGTTCGATCAGAATGGCCAATATGTGTTCTTGGATGGACTGGTTAACACAGTCAGGCTAAGCCTACTCTCAGTGTACGTCCCCCCTCCGTTTCGATTCGATGTATTAAGAGCTGCATTTGAATTTATTGCGGCCAGGCCTGATAACCCATGTATTTGCTTAGGTGATTTTAATAATGTGATGAATTACGGGTTGGATATATGGAGCCCCAGAAGGGGAAACCCAGTGGGGAGAAGTAATTTTGCCAAATTTATTGATGAAATGGGCTTGTACGAGGTCTGGAGAGAAAGGTTCCCAGAGAGGCGTCAATTTTCGTGTTACTCACCTACATTTAATAATTTTTCAAGAATCGATATGATCTTTTCCTCTAGAGATCTACTTAATAAAATAACACAAATTGAATATCAACCCCGTGGCATATCGGACCATTCTCCACTAGTATTACAAATGGACCCAGAACCTTCCCGAGGTCACCAGTACTGGAGGTTTCAGCCAGTATGGCTGCCTCAGCTTGGTGACTTAGGTGATGTGAGGACGGAAATTGACGGCTTCTTTGGAACAAATATTAACTCTGCTAAACCAGCAATTGTATGGGAGTCCTTTAAAGCCTTTTTCCGGGGTATAATGATAAAAAAAATCGTACAGGTTAAGGGTATACTCCATAAAACAGCATTGTCACTAGAAGCAAAAATGATTAACCTAGAGCAAAACTATTTTTAAAAACAAACTGAACCTAGTAAACAAGAATGGCTGTTGGCACAACGTGCCTGGGTGACACACTTGCAAGAAATGGCAAAATGTAGGCTTTTAAAGGACTCCCATCAAATCTATCTGAATTCAGATAGAGCAGGGAAACTTATGGCCCACATAGTTAGAGGAGACAAACCCCCAAACGCTATCCCCAAAATATGTACAAATACAGGTGAAATAGTCACTGAGACATCAAAAGTGGTAGACGTTTTTGTGACCCATCTAGCAGAAATATATAAATCCAAAAACACACTGGGGAATGCCGACTGTAATAAATATTTAAACAACTTAGAACTCCCTAGGTTATCTTCTGAAGCTAGTGAATTATTGGAACAACCCATCAGGCTTGAAGAGATCATAGGTGCAATAAGGGGACTTTCGGCCGGCAAGGCCTCAGGGATAGACGGTCTGCCAGTGGAGATATATAAGATATTTGAGGGTACCCTGGCATCAAGGCTATTATATTTCTTTCAAGAAATGGAAAACGAGAACACCCTATCTAAATCTATGACAGAGGCCGTTATAACGGTAATACTCAAAAAAGGGAAAGATCCATTAAGGGCCGAATCATACAGGCCAATATCTTTGTTAACAGTGGATGCAAAGATATTTGCAATGGTTCTAGCAAATAGGCTAAATAATGTAATTGATGAAATTATACATCCAGATCAGACCGGATTTAGGAGGGGTAAGTCCACTGCTATAAACTTGCGCAGGGTATTTACCTACCTACAAACTGGGAAGATCACTAGAACAGAGATAGCCGTGGCCTCATTCGATGCGAATAAGGCCTTTGATTCACTGGAATGGCCATATCTGAAAAATACACTAAAAGCATTCGGCTTCGGCCCTCGATTCATAAATAGGGTTTTTTCCATGTATCAGAGTCCTGCTGCCAGAGTATCTATCAATGGGTTTGTTTCAGAAGCGTTTCCCTTATATCGGGGCACGAGACAGGGTTGCCCACTCTCCCCTACCCTATTTGCAGTGGCTATTGAGCCACTGGCATGCAATCTCAGGAAAAAACTCTTAGACGCACAACTGGGGACTGGGGGGGCGTTGGGCAACCTTGTCTCTTTGTATGCCGACGACCTATTGGTGGGTATGTCCAACTATAAGGAAGATCTTCCCCAGGTAATGGCAACCCTTAAGGAATTCGGATCTTATTCGGGCCTGATAATAAACAGGGACAAATCCCACATGATAGTGGATGAAGTGATTGGTATATCGGAGGATATACCTAACGGAGATGGGAACATCCCTAGGGTAGACAAGTTTAATTATCTGGGTGTTGTGATCTCTAAGGACCCGAAAGAGTATGTTACAAGTAATATTGCCCCACTGATTGATGAAATCAAAACAAAATGTAAAAATTGGCTGAAGTTGCCTTTGACAGTTATGGGAAGGGTTAACCTAATAAAGATGATAATTTTACCGAAACTTCTCTATGTACTACAACATTCCCCCATACATATTAGTAACACTGTGTTCAGGAGACTTAACGGTGTGTTAATATCATTCATATGGAGAAATAAAACCCCCAGGATTAAGCTTGCCACACTTATGAGGCCGAGGGAACAGGGAGGACTTGCCTTTCCAGATTTTAAATCATATTATATTGCAGCCCAGCTGGCACATTTGCAGGAATGGCTTAAGGAGTCAGGCCATTCAACCGAATTAAAGATAATGGTCAATGTGACCATTCCAGGCCTTACCCCACTACAGGCCATCCTTGCAAATAAATGTAGTAAAACCTATCCCCAGATCCTAAATCAGGCTATAAAAATATGGAGATGGATTAGTAAGGAACAAGACTATAAAGGACTAGATCCAGAAACGACCATTTTCTCACTAACCCCATTTAAAAAACTAGAAAAACAGCAGGGTAGCCTAACATGGGTTGGGGCCGGTATAAAAACAATTGGCCAAGTTATGGATCAAAACAGAATGAAATCATTTACGCAACTCCAGGAAGAATATGGTTTGTCAAAATCCATGTTCTTCAGGTACCTTCAGATAAGGAGCGCCTTTGAGGATTATAGCAAAAACTCCCCAATTGAAGTGAAGGACAACCCTACAAAATGCCTCATCAGAAAAATGGGTACAAGTAAAACCATCTCGAAATTGTATAAACATATAATATCCATAACACAGATAGATCAGTTAGATGGCCTTTTGATGAAATGGGTTGGAGATATCCCGGAATTATCAAAGGGGGACTGGGAGAAGGCGCTCTCTAATATTAAACTATCAACAAACTCTTTAAGAGTCCAACAAATTCAGTATAATATTATTCACCGAATTTATTTAACTCCGGTTAAAATAAGTAGGTTTTCGGGTAAAGAGGCAGACAGATGCCCAAAATGTGGAGAGGGAGGATGTAACTTTTGGCATCTCATCTGGCAATGTAATCCAGTGCAAAAATTTTGGTATGACATCAGGGCCACAATGATTAGATTGGGAATTCCCCAACAAGAAATCAATCCTATTGCCCTGATATTGGGAGTCTGGTCCAGCACGGGAATGCCCACAGAAATGAAACAGCTGGCCATTAATTTAAGTTCAATAGCTAAGGTCTGCATTGCACGTACCTGGATGGCAAAAAATACACCGGGGATTTTAGAATGGACCAATATGGTTAATAATACTTTCGAACATGAGAAAGAAGTACACATCACAAGAAACAATATAAATACATTCTATAAAACGTGGGGTGAATGGTACCACTCAAAGTACTTTAAAGGAGCACAAAGCACATAAATAAACACAGGTTGTTAAATAGTATATATTATCACAAAGGAAATATAACACTAAAATAAAGAATAATAATAATTAAAAAAAAAATATTATAAAAAAAAATAAAAAAAAATATAAAAAAAAAAAAAAATCCACAAAATCTTAATAGAAAAGGATATAAGTATAAACTTATTGGAATATCACAAGTAAAAGTAAAAATATCACATAAAGGTTCACATAAATAAATTAAAATTTTCCTAAATTAAAAAATCACAACACGAAGATACGGTAGTATCTGCCACGATGGGAGAGAATTAGATTGTAATTAAATACAGATCTCATACTAAATTAACCAGGCAGGAATAATACTTGAATAAAGATAAATATTCCCTTATGTCGGTGAAACAAAATAAAACCAAGGGAGACTATTCGGGGTACTGAAGATCGATGAGGGATGGGTAGGGGGGAGGGGGGGCACGTGAAATAATTATAAAGATGCAGAATTTGTTGTTTGTCTTTGTATTTTTTCTTTTTTTTTTTTTTTTTTTTTTTTTTTTTTTCTTCTCTCTCTCTTTTTTTTGTTTTGTTATTCTGTATAAGTGTTGTTTGTATAAAGTTAATATTAAATGTAATGTAAGTAATAAGTAAGTGGAGTAAATGTTGTAGATAAATGTAAAAAGGGATGTGATGATGTGATGATGTTATTAAAAGAAAATGTCAAAGATAAATTAAAACAAGAAGACAAAAAAAAAAAAAAAAAAAAAAAAAAAAAGAATACTGATAGTCAAAAAATAATAACACATTCTGCAAATTAACATACAGTACAATTGAGGTTCTTAGGGTTCATGCATTGATGTGTACACAATGATATTGGCACTGTTATAGGTAGGTCCTTTATAATTTGAATTAAATTGTTAGTATTTGGGATGTAGAGTCCCAACTAATAGTGTTCATCTCGGCATGATGGTTGGGCCCACATTTTTAACTAAACATGTGCTAAGAATTTCAATAACCTCTATAAATGATTGGTTATGTTATACCCATTTTATATCTCTAAGCCGGGTCGGACCTGGGATCTCAATCCCAGGTCCGATGCTTTGTCAATAAACTTGGGTCGCCCATTATACAAAAGGCGACCTGATTTTAACCCTTCTTATAACCCGGGTTTAATTGCTAGATTGGCCAACCCAGGTTAACCCATGTAGATGAAATATATGAGAAATAAAGAGTTGAGCTAGTGTAGAAGCACTGGGTAATCCTCTAAGGCAGTGGTTCCCAACCCTGGTCCTCAAGTACCCCCAACAGTGCACGTTTTCCAGGTCACCCAGCAGCTGCACTCATTATTCAGACAAATTTGAAAAGATCCACAGGTGGAGCTAATGTTAGCACTTGTGATTCGTGTGGAGACCTGCAAAACATGCACTGTTGGGGGTACTTGAGGACCAGGGTTGGGAACCACTGCTCTAAGGGGTACAAAGTGAATCATTTTGGAAAAGCGGTCCCCACCACCCAGATTGTATTGTAACCATTAGAGGAGGAAAGGTCCGTGATAAAATCCATGGACAATGGTCAGAGTGGTATACAGTAGGTAATGGTTGGCACTACTGGAGATTGGTGAGGTGGGGTGGATTTGTTTGGTATAGTAGCAAAGGTAATAATCAGATATGGGCTTGTCTCTTCCTTGATTAAAGAGAAGGAGTGTGACAATGCATCAGCCTTAGTATTTTGGGTCCTGGGTGAAAAGTAAGCTTGAACTGAAATCTTGTGAAAAACGAAGACCATCAGGCCAGTCAAGGGTTCATGCACTGGGCGTTTCTCAGGTATAATAAATTTTTATGATCCGTAAAGAACGTAATCGGGAACTGAGCACCTTCTAAAATGTAACGCCACTCCTCCAGGGCTAGTTTTATCACCAGAAGTTCCTGATCCCCAATGGCATAGTTCTTCTCGGCAGGGAGAAATTTCCACAAAAGGAACCCACACAGATGCACGACTCCATCTTCATAATACTGGGAAAGAATAGCTCCTACTGCTTCAGAAGATGCATCTACTTGAAGAATGAAAGGACAGGTGACACCAGGTTAATGATAAATAGGAGCAGAGACAAAGGCTTGTTTTAATAAATTAAATGCGAATTGAGCTTCAGGTGGCCAATTAGCAAAGTTGCCTCCTTTATTATTGAGGGCAGTGATGGGAGCTAGAATGGATGAGAACCCCAGGATAAATTTCCTATAGTAGTTGCCAAACCCCAAGAATCACTGGATTGCTCTTAATGTTGTAGGACGAGACCAATTTAACACGGCTTGAACTTTCTCAAGGCCCATGTGTAGGCCTGAACCAGATATAATAGATAGAATTCCTTTTTTTGTCTCACAATGGAGAAATTTACAATATATAATATATAATATAACCAAGGAATGCTAAGGATGCCTTCTTGAATATATATTTCTCTAATTTACACTAGAGGCGATTCAATGAGAGGCCAAATCTTTGGAAACAATAAGGATATCATCAAGATAGAGGACCACTGAACGACATGCTGGGGTGTAGCTAAGGTCGAATGGCATCACCAAGTACACACAGTGACCATCACTGGTGTTAAACGCTATCTCCCATTCATCACAAGCTCTTATCTAAATTAAATTATAAGCCCCACATAGATCTAGTTTGGAGTATATAGTAGCTTCCTTGATTTGATCGAATAATTCAGAAATTAAAGTAAGAGGTATTGGTTTTTCACTGTGATTTCATCAAAACTTCTGTAATCGATACGAAGCCTCTAGAATCCATCTTTTTTTTAACAAAAAGGAGATGAGGCAGGTTGAATAAACCCTTTTTTCAGGTTCTCAGATATGTGTGAGAACTGATGTAAATGTTCAAATATTCTCTGTAAAGCGCTGCAGAATATGTATGCGCTATATAAGAAACTGTTAATAAATAAAGTAAATAAATGTAATCGCTCATGGTCTGAGTTTCAGGTAGAAATAAGGGATAAATATGTCCATGCCGCAGAATTTTGCCTGGAATTAAATCAATGTGGCAGTCCCACTAACAATGCGGTGGAAAAGCATTGGCTGCCTGTTTGTTAAAGACATCTGTAAACTGTTGATACTGGCTAGGAACTTTGATCTTAGAGAAGAAATTAACAGACCTGAGATAAGTTACTTTAGTAAGACACTTCTTAAAACATAGTGCTCCCCAAGCAGAGTCCTGCATCGTCGACCAGTTAATTTTAGGATTTTATTTTTGAAACAAGGGGAATCCCAATGTGACTGGAAAAGATGCCCGAGGAATAATAAGGAACTTGATTTCCACTTGATGCAGTACACCTACACCCATGGAAAGAGGTTTCATGCAGAAAAAAATCAGACCATTAGGAATGTGACTTCCTTCAACTGCCATTAGCCGAATAGAATGTTCGAGATCTTTGGATACTACAGAGAATATGGTACTTGTTTAGTTTCACAGCGGCCGATATATCAGATGCGATATCGGCCGATATATCGGTTGATCCGATCCGATGTGATTTTTTACCTGTTCATAACCCCACTATCCACTACGCATGGAGTTGATTTTATATAGTGTGACCAGCGCAGTAATTCGCATCCCCTCACGGGGCTCGCTACAGTTCGGGCTCGCTGCGCTCGCCACACTATATAAAATCAATTCCATGCGTAGTGGATAGTGGGGTTATGAACAGGTAAAAAATCACATCGTATGGCCAATATATCAGCCGATATCGCATCCAATATATCGGCCACCGTGAAACTAAACAAGTACCGAAAATATTTTCACAAATCCGGCTGAAATAAAGTTTCCCATGCTCCTGAATCCAGAAGAGCTTGTATCCTCAAGGCTTTGTCCAAGACTTTGAGTTGTATCTGAATAACGGAATCTGACAAGGTTGGAGAGGATGCAGGCTGTCCTCTCCAGCTCCAACTAGGATCGTCCATTTCCTGGATGACAGGAGCACTGCGCTACCTGATGAACTGGCTCCCCACAAAATATACATAACCACCACAGTCACAAAGACCCATACTCCTCTTGGACAGGTTGCATTTTGGAATATGAGTTTTCATGAAAATCAATTTGCAACCCTCATGCTAATAAGCTTGCTTAGATACACTGATTGCCTAGTACAGGTTATTGTTCAATGCACAATACTGTATGAGTGAGCATTGGATAGAGTTAAATGCTATTTTCACCATATCCTGTCATGTCCACGGAACATTACTACGATGGTAATCTTAGTGTGGGAAGCATCAAATTGATTCAATTTCCCCTGTAGCCAGTCACAGGGATGTGTGTCAGAAACCAGTCATATGTTGCCTGACCATCTCCGGTACTACAGGCATGTAGAGGGCAGAAAGTGTTACACATATGTGTGCACAGTATCCTGACCAATACTTACCATACCATCTAGGGAGACAGCTACATTTTTACACCTCAGAAACAGGTGCACTATAGACCATTAATCGAGGGGGGGACATAACCTAAATGAATAATGTGGCAGAGTAATTTCATTGCTAAACTACGTCTACAGTTATCTGTTCGTCCTCCTATTGATTTCCATTAGTTCTGTTCAGTAGCAATGGATTATAATGATATTTAAGAGAGTTGCTTCAAAATAACCTTAAAGGAAGGACCTTTGATCCATTTGTTTAGTTTCTTGACAGTCTTTCCATTTGCTACGGTCTTTGACTATTCATGATGCATTTCCACATTTAATCAACTCCCAGATATAGTTCAAGGTCCTAGCTTAACATTGCTGCTGTCCAGATATTGCAGCATTTAGCAAAACCAGTTTCAATCAATCTGCTCCAGTTGGAAAGAGGCTGTCCTGCTATAAGTCATTTTTACGCCAATAGCTGATGTCGTTTGGCAATAACTGCTCATAAAATATCTCCAGTCCTTCCATAAGGAACAGGCAGTGTAAATCTCAGCCCAACTCCTCGTTAAAATATATGTGCAAGTATTTACAAATATACAATATACTGATTATTGCCGGTGTTGTGCTGAAATGTTTTATACTTTAGAAAATCAGAGTTGTTCATTTACTAAGATTGGAGTTCCATTGATGATGGGATGTTGTCCATAGCAACCAATCAGGTTTTATTTATTTAGCCCCCTTCTAGAAGATAAGAGATCTAATCTCATTGGTTGCTATGGACAACATGCCATCTTCAATAGAAATCCAATCTTAGTAAATTTACCCTATAGAGTGAAGGGGTAAAACTGTAGCAAATTGTAAAGCAATGTGTATGTACTACAGTTCCTAGGGCCAGATTCTCTAAGCCTCAAAAGTGATAAAATGGAGAGTGATAAACAGCCAGCCAATCAGCTCTTACCTGCCATGTCACAAACCGTATTTGAAAAATGTCAAGCACGTGCTGATTGGCTGGCTGTTTATCACTCTTCATTTTATCACTTTTGAAGCTTAGAGAATCTGGCCCCGAGTGTGCTCGGATTTACACAACACTGGTACTGTATATAGTATTTACAATGCAAATGTTATGTCATCACTTTCCAGGCATGATTAGGAATCTACTGTAGCAGTATTTACCTTCTGATTAATATCCAGATCAATATATTAAGAAGGGTGTGTTGGGGTTCTGCATGTCAGCTCTGCAACACCCTGTTCCAGCCTCATCCTCTAAATCATGTTGTCTTGCCTAGGGAGTAGAGCAGGGTTTAAAGTGAGGGGAAACGGGGTGGAACTGAGTTCCACCACCTCTAATGGCAGGGGGAACTGCGTTCCACCTCTGTCACAGCCCTGAACAGTAATTCCAACAGAAAATCCAGTCCCAGAGGCTTCTTCTTCTGGCACGGCGTATGTGATGTCATGCCGAGCGGTGTTAGGGAAAGAGAGACCCACCACCTCTCCAGGACCACTTTAAGCCCTGGAGGAAAGCCATCTGCTATGGGAAGCAGTGGTTTGCCTGTAGTGTCCTAAGGATGTGCAAGGCAGCTCCACAGCCTGCAGGGTGTCTGCCTGGAGCTACAGGTGGCTCTGCAATAGTGATATTCTAAGGAGCACCTTAATAGGTTTCATTTTACTCACATAATCTGACTTTCATTCATTTATGATAGTATGATTCCTTCCTCCTATTAATTCCACCTCCATACCGTACTCTTCCATACTCACATATATGAAAGAAGGGGGACCTGTACTGCAGTAGATTGTGTGACCACTGCAGCTGTGTCTGACATGTATCAGTTCGCATTGGTCCACATGTTTGCACCCAAAACATGTGATTCCTATTCCTCGACTACGGACCTGACATTTTTAGCTGATATTTTGCACATGTCTCACAGCATGGATGGCATCGTAAGGGTTTATGTCAAATTGTATACATGAACACAACTTATTGCTGTACTTTGGTCCCCAGTAAAGGAGTGGTGTTCTCTTCTTCAGCTTTCCCACAATTATGACCAGAAGCAATGTGCAATTCTACAGTGAGACTCCTAAGCCCCTACCTAACAAATCAATTATATTTATAATTAGGGAGTTTACCTGTTTAAAGAATAGTCTCAGCATCATTGTCCTGCGGTTGCGTATCAGCACCAGCTCTTTATAAAAATGCATTGTTTATTGAGAATAAAATTGAGTGCAATGTAAAATAGAATACCTCTCCTAGGCTTGAGGCTGCGCCTTCTTATTTATGCTCCTGTCCATATATCATGACTTAAGTGAGTGTGACCTGAAAGACATTCCAAAGGCGTTTCTGTGGGATTGCTCAATTACTTCAGTACCATCAATTCCCAGTAAACGTAGGCAGTCCCTAGGCTATAATGAGAGCTCTGAAGTGAAATCCCTCTGCACTGATTGCACCATGCAGAGGAGGAATATCTCTCGCTGTTTCTGTATAGAAATATACTGTGTGTGTGTATGTGTATATATATATATATATATATATATATATATATATATATATATATATACAGTATATACTATTAAGCCCTCTCGAAAAAAAAGCTTCAAAAGCTTGTCTGCTACCTTCTTTGTTTGTGCATGTGTGAGAAAGAGATGCAGTTTCAATATCTGCCAGCAGATGGCAGTGTTTCGGAGACTCACGGACACTAGATACATATATGTAGATGATATTAGTCACATGCTCATGACTATGTATTAATTAATTATTATAGAAAGCTACAACCTAAAATATAAAGGCAGGGTTTGGGGCTATATGTATATAATGTTTTGTAGTCAAATCTATTCCCATGCCTGACTGAAACAAGACTATGTGCCAGGGCAGAGCTAAACTTACCTCTCTGCTCCATAGCCTCATAGCGGACACTGGGCGGGATGTATTAATATACATTGCCGCCCTTCGCCACGCCCCCGCCGCGCTGCCAGCGCATATGTACTAACATATGCGGCTGGCATCGCAGTGCGGTGACGGAGGCCCCCTGCGATGCCTGTACTGTGGTGTATGTGGGGTTTCCATCAGCTCCCAGCCACCTAATGCTCCCCTGCAGCCGGGACAGCTCAGCATGGCTGTCCCCGGCACCGCCTCCTCCTCCCCCCGGCAGCCAGAAGGTCGTCCGGCTGCCTTGCTAGGGGGAGGAGTGGTTTACCTTCCGGGGTCCAGGAGGACCTGCAAGAAGGTAAGCTGGAGGGAGGGGGAGAGGGGGGTCGGTGAGGCGGCGGGGTTGCGGCGGAGGCGGCAGGCAGCCAAAAGGTGGCGATACCCTACTAAACGATGTCGGTGCGACCGGGTTTTATTAGATAGGAATATGCGGTAAAACTGGGGTTTTACCGCATTTTCAGCTTAATACATCTCGCCTGCTGTGGGTGATATTTAATATGATGAGAGATTCCAAAAGTGAGAGATTTGGGAATAAATCTCCAGATTTTTTAAAGTGACAATCATTTACACTGCAAAATCAAACTGATCTTGCAGTGTAAATGATTGCCGCTTTAAAAAACCTGGAGATTTCTTACCAAATCTCTCACTTTCTGAATCTCTCATCCTATTAAATCTCACCCTGTGTGTTAGTGTGAAGGCTGATCCCATCCTCTCCCCTACTAGGGCCTCGTGTGTTTACAATAAGTAAGGTTGGAACACAAAGTAGGAAATAAGGGATCACCTACTATAGTGTGTAATGCACATGACTTGTGTAACCAGGGCATAAAGTGGTCCTGGAGAGGTGGTGGAACTCCTTTCCCCTAATACCCCACTCCCCGTACATTAGGCAGAGACTAGACCAGTGCCAGGATATTTGTGCCCTACCTCCCATAAAGGGATAATGGTCACACAAGGAAGGGGTGTGGTCACACAATAGTAAGTCCAATTAAAATGACAACATACAGTAGCACAATCATATACACATTACACTGCATGTAGTGCCCTTGATTCATATTAAGTCACACAGTATTGCCCTTATACACATAATGTTCACAGTTGTGCTGCTTATACTCATCTGACTGTCAATCCAGCAGCTCTCTGTCCATGTCCCCCAGCAGCTCCATTCCCTGTGTCCCTCCAGCAGCTTCCCCACCTCTGAGTGCCACGAGCCCCCTCTCACCTGTCTTCAGCTTGCACAGAGCCTGTTCACAGAGCCTGTTACACTTAGTGGCCCTTCTTCAACGGCGATGACGGTATGACATCACATACGCCATGCCAGAAGAACATTTGGCAAAGGTTTCCTTTACAGTAGTTGCTATAAAAAGGCCAACGTTCCTGTATGTGTTCCTGTGCAATGATACAGCTATTTTACTATCTGTGCGAGAGCTTAGAAGGGGACTGGGGATAATGAACTAAACTCAACTTCATGTGACAAATAACCCAGAACAAATTTCATATTGTAATTATTAATTCAACAAGAAAATAAAGCCAACATGAAGAAGCCACATGTTACGGCACTAATGTCAGTAAACAATTTCTTTTTAGCCAGGTGCTGCTAATCAAGTCCACTTCATTATCTCCTCTCTGCAAAGTTTAACCATCTCAACACAAAAGTGGAACCTTTGGCAGTTGAGCTGGAACATCCAGGTGCTATCCATGTGTTAGCAACACGCAGATGAGGAAAGTTATCTGCAGTGATCTGTCTGATACTGTTATACTAAATGACCATTTTCAAACATTTTAAATCCCATCAGGGTACAGTGAGGAAGTTTATTTCACATATAGCAACTAAAGACAATCTTCCCATAAGTGGGCATTATAGCAATATACAAATCATACAGTATGATGCTTGAAAATATTGTGAAAAACCCAAACACCACTGATTGAAAGTCCTTTTTCAATATACTGTAGTACACTGATTTAAAGTCCTTTTTCAATATAGTAAAGGGGGGATACATAAGGAACAATTTGGGAAATGATCTAGAACTCCTGGACAAAAGATGAAATAGTAAAGGATTGTACAATCGATTACACTTAAACGATCGATCTTTAACGATGGTGGAGGGGAGTGAGAGCTAGTCAAACAGCTTTTACTAAATCGTTCATCGTGCATACAGGGTTTGTTTGAAAAGTAACGAGACCAAATTCTGTAAAAAATATTTATTGAATATATTGCTACAAACAATTAACATTTTTCAAAATAAGAACACACTCTGCCAATGAGTTTTCCACACTTGGAATGCGCCCTGGAAGTCCTTTTCCTGAACGTCCTTCAAGCAGAGCGTCAAAGCTGCTTTGACCTCTGCTACAGTCCTATGGCGGTGTCCTTTGAGGGCTGCCTTCACTCGGGGGGACAGGAAAAAGTCAGCCGGGGCCAGATCGGGACTGTAGGGGGGCTGGGGAAGTGTTGCAATGACGTTCCGGGCCAGGTAATAGTTGACTACGAAGCAGGTTTGGCTTGGTGCATTGTCATAGTGTAGCTTCGAATTGGTGGCAATGCACTTTCTGGATCATGGCCATCATCTCCATAGCTGATTTTCCAAGTCCCACATAGAAATTAATGGCGTAGTGCTGTTTGATAGAACATTGCATTTTAAAGCATCAACCAACCCTAGGGACAGGCTCGGTTACAATACAAACCGCACAGAAGCTCCTAGGCGACTGACGCTCTGTGTTTGTTTAAGCTGATTTCCCCCTCCATCGAACCCGCCTGGAACATGTGCAAAGCCTAAGAAGAAAATAGGTCTCATTACTTTTTATACAAACTGTGTACACATGAAACTATTTGAACACATTGCAAAAGATTATAGACTTCTATTAACAAGCAGTGGGTACACGCATTGGCATCAATATCATGACAATAAGGGGTGGAATGCAATTTTACAGTAGAGAGATATGGATACAGGATTTAGGGCATTTTTTTCCATTTTCAAAAAAATATGAATTCATACACTAGTGGGTTTCCACCTTTTTGGATAATCATAAGCACCAAGACAAATCCACCAATCCCATAAAAAGTCAATGAGAAGGGCAAAACAAGAGACATAAATGTCAGAAAACACCCAATAGAATTTAGATTTCAATTTATAATTTACACCATTATCTGCCATGGAAACTCAGCTACAGATACTACCCAAATACCTTAGCTTTATACCTACAGAGATCAGATTCTTTCCATTAGATCACAGTACACAAACATACAGTAAAATACTTTAAAAAAAATCACAAACCAGGTAAGCAATGTAAACCGATCAGACTTGAATGTTGTGACACTATAGATGAAATTTAAAAGGTATCTTTAAACCAATTCAACATGCAATGGGTACCACCGATAGAGGTCCAATCCAGTTTGGTGAAAAAGTAGACACTTTATTGTTCATACAAAGTTTCAAAAAATTCAACAAAAGTCTATTAAAATTCCATAAAAAATGGGGAGACACCTGGTGCTTGCGAGTTTTTTCAGAGTTGCTCTCCTATCCGGATGGAGAGGTCCCCCAACAGCCGAAGATGACTCGCTGTTAGGTTTCGGGTGTGACCCCACCGCCGGGACTGCTGTTTAGGACAGCCACGGCCAAACCCTATACTACCTCTGTTGTACCCCCCAGGCTGGGTGACCGACTCCTGCAGGTGTTACTAGGCTTCGCCTGTAGCCGCCACGTTTGAATGGGTAGGTTAAGCCCACCCAAGCTCCGGTGCAGCCAGGTGTTATGAGAGGACAAGGAGCCGGGGACCCCCCTAGGGTACGGTCAAGAGGAAAGCTGACTGAGGGGCCTAACTGAAATTAACAAACGGCGACTTGCCGAGCCCTGGCTAACGCAACTAAGCGCCCGCGACCTGGTCGCCACAACCCGCGACAACCGTCGCCCAGGGAACCATACAAAATATAAGACACAATACCAAAGTATACAAAGAGCAGGAGGGACTGGAAAACCCCAGAAAAACTGGGAGACAAGGGGAGAGAATGAGTGGGAAGCAATGGACCTTCCCAACATAAATGACCTGCCAATGCGGCAGACAGAGAACACAGGTAATGAGTAAGGTAATGACAATAAAGAAGGTGTGAATGAAACTACCCCAAAGGGGCAACTCACGACACAGGAGGGACCAATGGAAGAGGAGACCACGAAGGAGCCGCTGGGAACAGCAGGGAAACGGACCGGAGAGCAGCAGACAGATAGGTCCAAACAGGAGCTATCACCGGCGAGGACTGCAGGGCTGGCTTCCTAGATAAGAAGGCTAGGAGCCAATGAGAATGGAGGCCTGAGTCCCGCCTGTCCTAACGAGTCCTTTCCGACACCTGCGGCCTGTTGAATTTCGCGGCTTTTCCTCTCTGCCTAGCAGCGTCTGCCGTTGCTAAGCAACGGCGCTGCCGCGTCTCAGGCGCTGAGAGACGTGAGGAGGGAGGACGGGCGTCACGCTCCGACGCTGCGTCCTCCGGCGTCCCTGGTTGCTAGGCAACCGGACGTCAGAGCCGGAAGGACAGGCGGCTAAGCGTACATGCCGCTCTGTCCTTCCAGAAGCGCTCCCACGGCGCCTAACAGTACCCCCCCCTTGAGGAGGGGTTAAAGAACCCCGAAGCCTTGTTTTCTGAGGGAAATCCCGAAAGAAACTTGCTTTGAGGCGTGGGGCGTGCAGATCCCTATCGGGAACCCATGACCTCTCTTCCGGGCCGTATCCTTTCCAATGGACAAGGAAACATAAAGAACCTCGAGAGACCTTGCAATCCAAGATTTTTTCTACAAGAAATTCTGACTGTCCATGGACATTAACAGGTGGTTTACCCAGGTCTGCCTTTCGAGGAAATTTCCTAGACGTGAAAACGGGCTTGAGCAGAGAGGCATGAAAAGTATTGGCTATCTTTAAAGCCCTAGGAATTTGTAACCGAAAGGCTACAGGATTAACTCTCTTAACAATGGCAAATGGACCAATAAATTTTGGACCAAATTTAGAAGTTCCTTGTCGCAATCTGATGTTCCGAGTAGACAACCAGACTTTATCGCCTACTTTAAAGTTGCATGGTCGTCTTGACCGGTCAGAAAAAACTTTTTCCTGAAGAGCAGCCCTCTTAAGAGTGTCGTGTACCTCCTTCCAAATGACCTTTAAACGGGCAGTAGTGGAAGAGCGAACTACTGATCCCTCTGGAGCCAGAGCAGTGGCTTTAGGGTGAAAGCCATAATTGGCTACAAAAGGTGAAGTCCGGGTAGCCGAGTGATAGGAGTTGTTATATGCGAACTCGGCAACGGGGAGGAACTCCGACCAGTCATTCTGAGCTTTGGACACAAAAAGGCGCAGATATTGCTTCAAGGATTGATTAAGGCGTTCCGTCTGCCCATTGGATTGGGGATGATAAGCGGAAGTTAAACTCAACTTGATTTTTAATGCATTGCAAAAAAGTTTCCAAAACCGGGCAATAAACTGCGGACCTCGATCAGAAACTATATCGGTTGGAAGACCATGAAGTTTGAAAACATGAGCTAAAAACAATTTGGCCAACTTATTGGCTGATGGCAACTGGGGCAAAGGAACAAAGTGGGCCATCTTACTGAACCTGTCAATAATCACCCATACTACTCGAAAACCTGATGATAGGGGTAGGTCGACCACAAAATCCATGGCAATATGTGACCATGGTCTGGAGGGAATTGCCAAGGGGATAAGTTGTCCTGTGGGCGACACTCTGGGAATCTTGTGTCTAGCACAATTGGGACAAGACTGGATGTACTCCTTGGTATCTGGAACCATGCTCGGCCACCAGACGCATCGGGAGAGAAGATCAAGTGTCTTCTTGATGCCGAAATGCCCTGCAATCTGGCTGTCATGGAACTCCTCTAAGACCCGTTTTCTCAAGGACTGCGGCACAAATAAATGGCCGAGAGGCATCTGTCTAGGTGCCTGACCCTGGACCTGCAGAAGTAGATCCTTGAGGGTCTGAGTAATGCCAAAATGGATAATTGATGCCGGAAGAATGGGCCGAGGAGATTCCCGCAACCCTTGTTTGGGTAAGAAACTCCGAGACAATGCGTCTGCTCTTACATTTTTAGACCCGGGACGGTAAGAGATAATAAAGTTAAAACGTGTAAAGAATAATGCCCACCGGGCTTGTCGGGCATTCAGACGCTTTGCTGATTCCAGGTATTGTAAATTTTTGTGGTCTGTGATAACCAGAATCTGATGGTTGGCCCCTTCCAACCAATGCCTCCATTCCTCGAATGCCCCTTTTATGGCCAACAATTCCCGGTTCCCGACGTCATAGTTCATCTCTGCAGTAGAGAATTTTCGAGACATGTAGGCGCAAGGAAAAAAAAATAAGGACTCAGGATCCTGTTGAGACAGGACTGCCCCTGCCCCTACCTCAGAAGCGTCGACTTCAACGACAAACGGTAGTTGGGGATCGGGATGTCTTAAAATGGGAGCGGACACAAAAGCTTGTTTTAAGGCCCGGAATGCCTCTTCTGCCTGGGGAGGCCACTGGGATGGATCTGCTTCATTTTTTGTGAGCGCCACGATGGGAGCTACCACATCAGAAAAAGAGCGGATAAACCGCCTATAGTAATTTGCAAACCCTAAAAATCTTTGGACAGCTTTAAGGGTCGTGGGCTTGACCCAATCTAAAACTGCTTGCAGTTTTTTGGGTTCCATATAAAAGCCTTCCGAGGAAATCACGTATCCTAAAAAGGATACCTTAGTAACTTTGAATTCGCACTTCTCAGGCTTAGCAAAGAGACGATGTTCTCTAAGCCTTTGAAGAATTAACCTGACCTGATGGCGATGTTCTTCCAACGAGCTGGAGTAGATCAAAATGTCGTCTAAATAGACCACAGCGAAGACTCCCAAGAAATCTCTAAGGATGTCATTGATGAAATCTTGGAAGACCGCTGGTGCGTTGGACAAGCCGAATGGCATTACGAGATATTCGTAGTGCCCTGTTTGGGTACTAAAGGCAGTCTTCCATTCGTCTCCCGCTTTTATGCGGACAAGGTTGTAGGCACCGCGCAGGTCGATCTTAGAAAAGATCTTAGCGGTGCGAAGCTGGTCAAACAACACAGATATTAATGGTAATGGATACGTGTTTTTTACCGTTATCTTGTTGAGTGCCCTGTAATCTATACAGGGTCTTAAGGAGCCATCCTTTTTGGAAACAAAAAAGAACCCTGCACTTAAGGGAGACTTTGAGGGCCGAATAAAGCCTTTAGCCAAATTTTCTTGAATATAGGTATTCATGGACTGCATCTCAGGTCCAGACAAGGAATAAAGTCTGGCTTTGGGAAATTGTGCCTTGGGAATTAGCTCAATGGCGCAATCGTATGTGCGATGAGGGGGTAAGACCTCAGCTTCACCTTTAGAAAAGACATCCTGGAAGTCAGCGTAGGCCGCTGGAATCCCCTCCACGGAAACCATTGCCCCGAGTATAGGCTGCCCTAGGCAATGACTGGAGCAATGATTACTCCAACGAGTTATTTCCCCTGCCTGCCAGTCAATCTGTGGGTTATGAACCCGGAGCCAGGGGTGACCCAGAACGATCGGCACAGTGGCGCATGAGATAAGAAAGAAAGAATTTTTTTCTGTATGAAAAATGCCCACACGTAGGGAAACTGGCGGGGTCTGATGGCGGACCACTCCGTTGACCAACGGGCTGCCATCCAGGCCTCGCATTATTACAGGTTTTTTCAGAGGGAGCAAGGGGATGGCCAGTCTTTCAGCCAGCTGAATATCTAGAAAATTCCCAGCTGCCCCGCTATCAATAAATGCAGTAACTGACATCTTCACCTCTACACCCTGAATCTCAGTAGGGACTAATAATGCATTGTGAGGGGAAATAAGAAGAGAACCAAAGTGAATCCCCTCTGCATTCACTTGGTTTTGGCGTTTCCCGACTTGTTGGGACAAGCGCGGAGGAAATGCCCTTTGCTCCCACAATAAATGCATAAACCGGCATTCATCCGGCGAGCTCTCTCATCTGGGGTGATGCGGTAAGCACCAATTTGCATTGGTTCTTCTTCGTCCTCTGAGGGTACAAAGCCGAGGGAAGTAGGCCTCAAACTGGGTCCTCTCTCAGACCTGCGTTCCCTAAGACGCCGATCAATTTTAATCGATAACTCCATGAGTTTATCAAGGGATCCCGGGACGGGATACTGGATAAGGCTATCTTTAATGGCTTCAGAAAGCCCTAGCCTGAATTGGCTACGTAATGCCGGGTCATTCCAGCCACAGTCATTCGACCACCGTCGGAATTCTGTGCAATATGCTTCTGCAGGGTTCCGGCCCTGCCTGAGAGAGCGCAGATGACTCTCGGCAGACGCCTCTCTATCAGGGTCATCATATAGAAGTCCTAATGATTTAAAGAAAGCATCCACCGACGCTAAGGCGGGATTATCAGACTTTAACCCAAAAGCCCAAGTCTGGGGATCCCCCTGAAGCAAAGACATAATTAAACCAACTTGCTGTAATTCAGAGCCGGATGACCGGGGTCGCAGCTTGAAATAAAGCTTACAACTTTCTCTAAAATTAAAGAAATCCTTCCGGTTACCCGAAAACCGGTCTGGAAGATTAATCTTTTTTTTTTTTTTTTTGTATGGCCGGTGATAATGTTAGGTTTCGGGTGTGACCCCACCGCCGGGACTGCTGTTTAGGACAGCCACGGCCAAACCCTATACTACCTCTGTTGTACCCCCAGGCTGGGTGACCGACTCCTGCAGGTGTTACTAGGCTTCGCCTGTAGCCGCCACGTTTGAATGGGTAGGTTAAGCCCACCCAAGCTCCGGTGCAGCCAGGTGTTATGAGAGGACAAGGAGCCGGGGACCCCCCTAGGGTACGGTCAAGAGGAAAGCTGACTGAGGGGCCTAACTGAAATTAACAAACGGCGACTTGCCGAGCCCTGGCTAACGCAACTAAGCGCCCACGACCTGGTCGCCACAACCCGCGACAACCGTCGCCCAGGGAACCATACAAAATATAAGACACAATACCAAAGTATACAAAGAGCAGGAGGGACTGGAAAACCCCAGAAAAACTGGGAGACAAGGGGAGAGAATGAGTGGGAAGCAATGGACCTTTCCAACATAAATGACCTGCCAATGCGGCAGACAGAGAACACAGGTAATGAGTAAGGTAATGACAATAAAGAAGGTGTGAATGAAACTACCCCAAAGGGGCAACTCACGACACAGGAGGGACAAATGGAAGAGGAGACCACGAAGGAGCCGCTGGGAACAGCAGGGAAACGGACCGGAGAGCAGCAGACAGATAGGTCCAAACAGGAGCTATCACCGGCGAGGACTGCAGGGCTGGCTTCCTAGATAAGAAGGCTAGGAGCCAATGAGAATGGAGGCCTGAGTCCCGCCTGTCCTAACGAGTCCTTTCCGACACCTGCGGCCTGTTGAATTTCGCGGCTTTTCCTCTCTGCCTAGCAGCGTCTGCCGTTGCTAAGCAACGGCGCTGCCGCGTCTCAGGCGCTGAGAGACGTGAGGAGGGTGGACGGGCGTCACGCTCCGACGCTGCGTCCTCCGGCGTCCCTGGTTGCTAGGCAACCGGACGTCAGAGCCGGAAGGACAGGCGGCTAAGCGTACATGCCGCTCTGTCCTTCCAGAAGCGCTCCCACGGCGCCTAACACTCGCAGCCACAAAACACCACAAGGTTCCAGGTATCACCTCCTCCCACCAACGCATTTCAGGCTACTAATAGCCCTTTTTCAAGGTGGACCTAAAGTCAGCTATGGAATGATAGATATCATGGACAACAATGATATATGTCTGTCATCAATATAAATACATTAAAAAAAGTTTACTTACTTCTAAAAATATGTGTTTCTTGAAAACCTACTGCTCACAGAGAAAATCGTACTGCTGCTATGTTCCAGGTGTCTTGCACATGTAAAGTAGGATAGTCACCGGAAAAATGGCCAAAGCCCAGTGCTGTCGGCAGAAAGGAGTGGGCCTTCACGGAGGATTATTCACACAGGCCTCCTCCTCTCTTAAAACACCCTTGCTATAGAGATCATGTAACTGACCCTCTGAGAGTGTATCAATGTATAATTTGAGTGCATTGTCAGGATTAACAATGGAACTGCAGCCCCAGGCCTTCACATAAAAATAGCCTAATCATAACAGAATGATGATCAAGACAGGGACAGCTAGCCAAATGGTTGGCCATAAATCAAAAGTATTCCTATTTTACACATTTATGCACTTTTCTACTTATATTTATATATCGGACAACACTGGGGCATATAGACTATAGTGTATGGGTATAACATACCCACATGGCATTGGCCTCACCTCCCACTTTTCATAATAGGCCCATGAACATTTTCAACTCCAGTCCCATTAGGCCCTTAATCAGGCATTTGAGGAAGGGGCTCGGCCCTCAGGCAATGGGGCCTACAGTACCAGGGATTTCCACTGTATCCCTTTGAGCCAGTCCATCCCTGGGGGGAGTCACAATTTATGTAATATCAAATTAGTTTAGTGCATGTTATTGCATTCTCCGAACCTGCTTGAAATTATTATTGTATTTCTAAATTATTGATATTTATGACAATTAATTTCCAAGCTTTTAAGAACTCTGATTTACTGTGCGCCTCACTTTTTTAAACTGTATTCTCTATTTAGCAATAGGAGCCACATTGTTTGGTTGCTTTGCTGTATATCCTGCAGGAGGAACAGTGTGGAGTCAGTAACTGTAGACACCATGGTAAATTTGCCATAAAAAACATACAAAAAAGTGGTCAAAACAAGCCAAGGTACTCTTTACCTAGAACGGCGCCCGCGATTAGCATCGCGGGCGTCGGGGGTAAAAAATCACGGGCACATAAAAAACGGGTGCGACGCGATGCCCGCGATTTTCCCATAGGGATCAATGTTAAAACTGTGATTGGACGCGATTTTACTGTTAAATGCCTCAATGCCCGCGATTTGGCCATAGGAAACAATGTTAAATGGGCCACAGAGCCCTAATAGTGCCCTTGAACTCTGAAATGGCCCCCACAATTGTTAACGCCACCCCACGATCAACGTCAACCCGAAGCGTGGCGAGCGCAGCGAGCCCGCGAGGGGCGGCGGTATGCGTCCTCCGACCTTTTCATACCCCCACTATCCACGTCGGCGTGGAGTTGAGAATAGAATAGTGTGGCGAGCGCAGCGAGCCACCGCGCCCGAAGCGTGGCGAGGGGACGCGGATACCTTCACAGGTAAACGCGTCCCTTCGCGGGCTTCACAGGTGTCCGCGTCGCCATGGACACCTGGGAAGCCCGCGAGGGGACGCGTATAACTGTGAAGGTATCCGCGTCCCCTCGCGGGGCTCGCTGCGCTCGCCACGCTTCGGGCTCGGTGGCTCGCTGCACTCGCCACACTATTCTATTCTCAACTCCACGCCGACGTGGATAGTGGGGGTATGAAAAGGTCGGAGGACGCGTACCGCCGCCCCTCGCGGGCTCGCTGCGCTCGCCACGCTTCGGGTTGACGATGATCGTGGGGTGGCGTTAACAATTGTGGGGGCCATTTCAGACTTCACGGTGACTATTTGGGCTCTGTGGCCCATTTAACATTGTTTCCTATGTAAAAATCGCGGGCATTGAGGCATTGAACACTAAAATCGCGTCCAATCTCACTTTTAACATTGATCCCTATGGGAAATCGCGGCCATCGCGGGCATCGCATCGCACCCGTTTTTTAGTGCATACGATGGTCGCGATGGGCACCGTTCTAGGTAAAGAGTACCCAAGCCAATTATATAATCTGTTTGGACACATCAGTAGCACGTTGGTCACATGATGCACACATAAGGTTGGACCAGAGAAAGCATTAAATAGCACCAGAACATTCAAATCAATCAGAGTAAGATAAATACCAACAACAAAGTAGAGAAAGATGCTATTTACTGTATATGCATATTGTCCGCTTTATCAGGAGAGACTTTCATGTACAAATATATATTTACAGATAGTGGTAGATGCTCAATTAGTTCAGTAACATTACCCAGGTGCATGAGGGAGGGGTTAAATACTGGGTAAGTAAAACAAGACATTTTTTCCCTCAGCACACTGAGCAATGTTAGTAACCAATCTAGAACACTACATGATAATAGAATTCAGAGATATTGGTTACATATACCTGCGCAGGTGTATGCTATGCCCCCAAGCCGCGTCAAGGCTTCTTTGTATATTGGGGGTCCCTAGTGCTATATCTAGGTGCAGGGTGCGGCACCCCAAAAACCATCATAAGCTGGGAAGCCCAGTGCGGCATGCCAGTGGTATACTAAGTGTTAATAATTAGTGATAGGAAGCCGAAGCTATATAAAAAGAGAGAGATAAATGAATGTAATTAAAATAGGATAGAGATAGTGTTAGTGAGGGAAAAGTGTTAATAGAATGTAAGGGCATGCCGCACTAAAGCCACCCAGCCCATCGAGTCCGGGAGCACCGCACCCCACACCACTGTTACCCTAAATTGGGTCTACGATTAACCAGCAAGGAGACACATGATAATGGCTCCTTACTTGATATATCCAAACTAAGAGCTACCTACCTTGGAGCAACCCCAGACTACTCCATGTAGCATATCAGGACCCACATCTCCTCCTAATATGGGCTCCCTTCTGCCTCTAACAACATACATACAGATAGTGGTAGATGCTCAATTAATTCAGTAACATTACCCAGGTGCATGAGGAAGGGGTTAAATACTGGGTAAGTAAAACAAGACATTTTTTCCCTCAGCACACTGAGCAATGTTAGTAACCAATCTAGAACACTACATGATAATAGAATTCAGAGATATTGGTTACATATACCTGCCCAGGTATATGCTATGCCCCCAAGCCGCGTCAAGGCTTCTCTGTATATTGGGGGTCTCTAGCGCTATATCTAGGTGCAGGGTGCGGCACCCCAAAAACCATCATAAGCTGGGAAGCCCAGTGCGGCATGCCAGTGGTATACTAAGTGTTAATAATTAGTGATAGGAAGCCGAAGCTATATAAAAAGAGAGAGATAAATGAATGTAATTAAAATAGGATAGAGATAGTGTTAGTGAGGGAAAAGTGTTAATAGAATGTAAGGGCATGCCGCACTTAAGCCACCCAGCCCATCGAGTCCAGGAGCACCGCACCCCACACCACCGTTACCCTAAATTGGGTCTACGATTAACCAGCAAGGAGCCACATGATAATGGCTCCTTACTTGATATATCCAAACTAAGAGCTACCTACCTTGGAGCAACCCCAGACTACTCCATGTGGCATATCAGGACCCACATCTCCTCCTAATATGGGCTCCCTTCTGCCTCTAACAACATACATACAGATAGTGGTAGATGCTCAATTAGTTCAGTAACATTACCCAGGTGCATGAGGGAGGTGTTAAATACTGGGTAAGTAAAACAAGACATTTTTTCCCTCAGCACACTGAGCAATGTTAGTAACCAATCTAGAACACTACATGATAATAGAATTCAGAGATATTGGTTACATATACCTGTGCAGGTGTATGCTATGCCCCCAAGCCGCGTCAAGGCTTCTCTGTATATTGGGGGTCCCTAGCGCTATATCTAGGTGCAGGGTGCGGCACCCCAAAAACCATCATAAGCTGGGAAGCCCAGTGCGGCATGCCAGTGGTATACTAAGTGTTAATAATTAGTGATAGGAAGCCGAAGCTATATAAAAAGAGAGAGATAAATGAATGTAATTAAAATAGGATAGAGATAGTGTTAGTGAGGGAAAAGTGTTAATAGAATGTAAGGGCATGCCGCACTAAAGCCACCCAGCCCATCGAGTCCAGGAGCACTGCACCCCACACCACCGTTACCCTAAATTGGGTCTACGATTAACCAGCAAGGAGCCACATGATAATGGCTCCTTACTTGATATATCCAAACTAAGAGCTACCTACCTTGGAGCAACCCCAGACTACTCCATGTGGCATATCAGGACCCACATCTCCTCCTAATATGGGCTCCCTTCTGCCTCTAACAACATACATACAGATAGTGGTAGATGCTCAATTAGTTCAGTAACATTACCCAGGTGCATGAGGGAGGGGTTAAATACTGGGTAAGTAAAACAAGACATTTTTTTCCTCAGCACACTGAGCAATGTAAATATATATTTGTAGGGAACCTTGGATGAATTCTACTCATAGAAAACATAACCTTTACTGATTAAAAAAATGAATTGACAGTAGGCAAGAAATTTATTTTTATATCACCAATCACCAGATGCTTTTGCATTAGGATGTTTGTATAGTTTAATTTATAGCACAAATATAGAGCGGCTCAGTAAATCTAGCTAATTGCTACTTTTAACAGTAAAATGCCTGGGTATATTGGGTTTCCCGTTGAAACAGCAGTGATAAATATATAGTTCTTCCCGCTGGTTCAACAAATTGATGTTCAATCATTCAAAAACATCACAGGATTTTTTGGTATTTACATAAAAATAGTCTCGCTATAATGAGAGAGATCAACTGTTTTTTAGAAGAGTACAAATAACATGGAGTCAACCTTTATGGTTTACATTACTGATGTTTTCATTATTGTAATAAGGAATTTCAAAGTAGTTTGGCAGCAGGGAACAACTTATTTATGGGTTTCTGACAGAGGATAGCAGCGAAGGGGGCCACTGTGTGTTGTGAAAACTTCACATTTTGTAAACTCTTTCGCTGCAAAGGGTTTTTTATTGCTCTTGTGCTAAGGTCATTTTAGTCACATTTGAACATAATTTTCACTGATTTTCACACAAATTATATAAAAAAAAAATACCATTCTATGTCATCAAATAATGTGTTACCAAACAGGCAAAAATGTGACCAGGGCTCCTGTCCTAGTACAAATACTAAATACCTAGGGCAGTGAAGGCTAACCTTGACACTTCAGCTGTTGTTGAACTACACATCAGTTTTAGCATGGCCAAATAGTAAAACTGTAGCAGGGCATGCTGGGATGTGCAATTCAACAACAGTTGGAGTGTCAAGGTTAGCCATCACTGACCTAGGGTATTATACGTGACTTAATATGTGGGTAATATTTTAATATGACTTTCAATTTAGAAATACAGTATATGAAGGTCTTATGCTATATTGCACTAAAGAATATGTGTGTGAGAACTGTAGCAAGACATCTGTACCAACATGGACTTTCAGTCAAGGACTTCTATACTTAAAATAAGTGAAACAAATCTTGCATAGTTTCCTAACCTGCTGCTTCCTGTGGGAGGCTCCCATTTCAGTCATATATCTCCTACTGCCCAGCACTGTACAGCAGATTTCCCGGATTCTTCAGGCTCTGCCATGGGCACCACTGGTACCAACTCCTCAATTAGGCAGCTTTAGGCAGCTGTCCAAGGGGATTCAGTATTGAATCCCGGCGGTCGGGATCCCGGCGTTCAGAATCCCGACGCCGGAATCCCGACAGCCGAAATGCCGACAAGGGGGGGACGTGGATCGACCCCCCTTGCGGGCTCGCTGCGCTCGCCACGCAGCGGGCCCGGTGCCTCGCTGCGCTCGGCACACTAATTTATTCTCCCTCCAGGGGTGTCGTGGACACCCAAGGAGGTAGAATGTGTCGGCATTTCGGCGGTCGGGATTCCGGCGTCGGGATTCTGAACGCCGGGATCCCGACCGCCGGGATTCTAACTGCATCCCGTCCAGGGTGCCAAGAAATGACATAGTGTCTGCCTATCACAAAATTAAGGTTGTTTATCAAGGAAGGCATCCTTATTGTACTTGATGCAGGTAACGGCTGTGGGACTTCTAAGATGAAACCTTTACACATTAAGTGGAGAGGCTGGAAAGTGCGTATCGGTAGAAGTGTTGGGCTGTGGGGGCAATAGGTCGAAGGTTCTGTAATTAAACACATTTGTTTAATTGTTTAATTAGAGTATATGTGGGCTGAGTCAGGTCTGCTCACAGGTCCGAATTGGGCCCCTGTCCAATGGTGAGGCCACTGCGCAAGCACATTTTCTGTAATGCACATGTGCAGGGCCCGGCTGTGAGTGCCTTCAACAAACTTCTGTGTTTGCAAGGTGCTCGCAGCCTGATTGACCGGCAGGGGCATGTCGGGGTGGATCTTCAGCGTTTCATCGGCATCCCACAAAAAATGGTGGGCACGCTTATAGAAACGCTGCAGGTACTCCTTTGCATGTCATCAGCGCCCGCCTGGAAGCCCCATAAATCCTCATAGTCACCGAGTGACTCCTGGGTTACCAGGTCCTGAGCAAAGCAGAGCGGGCCAACAGGCCCGAAGCGTGGCAAGCCCGCGATGGTACTCTTTGTCTCTACTCTGGGCTACTTTCATGCTATCTCCTGCCCTCCCAAGTCATTTGGTATGTCCCGTCAGCTGGAACATTTACTAAAGAGGATGTATATCCAACCATTCAATAAATTTGATATACTGTATTTAACCTTGTGTAAATTCTGACTTCTATGATCATATCTTGTCTTTTTTTGTGTGTTTAGCTAAAAACTAGATGGGCCAAGTGGTTATCTGCTCTTAAATTCTGTTTTATTACTAATCAAATATCCTCGCCCGCCATCACAGCCCAAAATAAAGAGCATTAGCAGACACTGAGATAAGAAGACTGCTGTTACACAGACTGTGTTCTCTGCTGCAGGGGAACTAAGAGCGGGTTGCTGAATGTCCATATTAGGGACTGCCATGCCCAGATAGCAGTCATAGGGCCTTATTCTGATCGGTGCGGATATTCCCGAATTCTTACGGTGCGGGCCGCACGCATCGCTGTGCGGCAGCGTGCGGGCATCGTCCGTAGAAACGCCCACGTGTCCTCCGCATTCGGACGGACTCACTCTGTAAGAACAGGGCGTGTGTACGGACGACATACAAACCGTGCGCGTGCGGGGGAAACGTACAGATTCTTGCACGGTCTTCCCGCACAAGCATGGTCTTACCGCGTGAGAACGTACGGAAAGCTGTCCGTACGCCCCGATGCGGAGTATTTACGCACAATCCAACACTTTTGTACTGAGTACACACAGCGATCACATGACCCACTTAGGCTATTAGGCAACCTCCTGAAAAAGGGATTGTTAGCAATTTCAATCAATTAAATGCTCATCTATACTGACCCACATTCCTACTACATTCATGACACACATTAACCCTTACAGCATGTGACCCTAACATACATCTATGTACACTATTTACATTTAGCTTATTTAAAAGATTTTAAACAAGTTACACATATACTTTTGCATGTTAGAAAAAAACACGGACAACTTCGAACTTTAAATAACTATTTATTAATACAAATATCAAAAAATAAATGTGAAAAACATTAATTTGGCCCATCTATGAGCCGGTCCATTTCGGCCAAAATCATCCGCATGTAGGATCTCATTCTTAGAAGGGCCCCACGGCGACCCTCCTCTGCTTGGGCAGGCTCATCTGTGGAGGAAATTCAAATTGAAAAATGAATAATGATATTCATGCATACATTTAACATAGTCAAACCAACATTTTAAACATGCATTGTGACAGGTATGTGTGTATATATATATATATATATATAGATATATATATATTTATATATATATATATATATCTATATATATATATATATATATATATATATATATATATATAAACACACATATATAACTATATATATGAGACATACACCTATACATACATGCATACATACTACATGGAAAGCCTGATTTTGGCCCTCTACCCTTTACTCTGTCAAACACCTCACAGTCATACTGCTACTTCTCAATCCAAACCCACCCATGACAAAGCTGTGAGAAGCATGTCACGCGCTGCACCAATCACAATTCGGCAAACTAAGTTCAGTGTCTGTTATATGATGGAGCCTGGCAGGGGAGTTACACAACTCTCAGGAATGCTCAGTACATTTGTGCAATCAAGCATGGCTTGGCTGCTGATGGTCTGCTCCAGAAATCATTGACATAATGCCAGTTAGGTGAAGCTGTAGCAATAACCCACTCCCATGCTCAAAAGCATTACTAAGAACAAATCAACACAAAATTATGGTGCAAAACATACATGCAGACCGCAGGGTGTGGTTAGCTAGAGAAGGGCCCAGGGGCACTGACCACTTGTTACTCCAGTCTAAGCCACGCCTGTCCATACTCCATTTATGCCATACTGAATCTAGTTTACAAAGATCAATCACCAGTAAACTCTACTCACCTATATGAGGCTTTCTTCCAGGATACAGATTAACTACACAGGTGTAATGGTGTGCCCCGGTGCTGGGACAGCTCCCCTGCTCCCAGCACCGGAGCAGCAGCAGCAGCAGGGACGAGGAGAGGGAGGGCTGGGTCCCCCACGGGAAGCCACCTCCCCCGGCGCAGGGATCACCTGTCTGATCCCTGTGCCAATAGGGCAGACAGCGGCGGACAGGAACAGCGCTGGGATCAATGCACCGATCCCAGCGCTGACAGTGCGGGCGGCGAAGCGCCGCTCGCGTCAGTTTGAATCTCCCGCCGTTCGGGAGCCAATCATGGCTCCCGAATCGGCGGCCAATGACAGACGGCCGCGGCGAGCCAATCAGCGCTCGCCGCGCCGTCCTAAAGCCCGCCCCCGGCGTCTGACGTCAGACGCCGCCGGGAGGCGAAGGAGGTGGAAGGTCCCACGCCGGCGGAGCGCAGGAGCGCACCGGCTGAAGCGAGAAGACGCCGGAGGAGAGAGGACACAGCGGCGACGGACTGAAGAGTTCCGGCGGCCGCTGCAGAGAGAAGACGCCGGGATCAAGAAAGAAGATCTCCGGCGCCTCCTGGGAGAAGAACGGAAACGGCGCCGCCGCTGGCCAGGACAGGCCAGCGGCAGAAGAAAGAAGATGGCTGCCGCCCACGGAGAGGCCAGCGGGGGTGGAAAGCATCAGAGCTGAGGAAGCTCCCCCCCGCGGCCTCTCCCAACCCCAGGTAGGCGGCCCCAGGCCACCTACCCCCTACCCTTGACCACCGGGAGTCGGGCACTAGGCCCGTGGGTATTTTCAGGCCCCTCCGGCCTGTGGGATTTGTAGTCGGGCCCTCTTGGCCTGTGGCCACTTGATTGTTGGGCCCTCCTGGCCCTTTGGTATTGTGCTGGGCCTCCTCCCCGTGGCCCCTGTCCCGATAGGCCGGGCATCAGGCCCGTGACCCAGATAGCCGGGCACTAGGCCCGTTGCACAGTAGCCGGGCGTAAGGCCCGAGGCCCCCATAGTTCGGGGGGCTGATTGAATCAGGCCCCTAGGCCTGTGCACCAGTCAGGCACTAGGCCTGTGGACCCAGACAGGCACTAGGCCTGAGCCGTCAGTTAGGAGCGATTGTGGTAGTGAACTGGTACTGATTTAGAGTGAGCATACGCTGGCCAGCTCTAGCCAGGGAGGGAGTACATCTGAATACAGGCAGAGGTTAAAGGAGCAGTTGGTTGGTAAGGTCTTGTACTGTATTGTATGTTGTCCGTGCAGAGCAAAGTTGTTTAGGTTTCCGTAGTTGTGTTGCACCACACACACTTAGTCAGTTCTAGGGCTTTGTGTTGTAGTTATGTAGTCGTGCCACGTTTAGGTTTGTTAGGCTCTGCACGGGTCTGGTGTTTGTCTCCTTACAGGGACCTGTGAGGAGAACCGTGGGTTAGAGTACAAGAGTGTGGACGCAGTACAAGAGTAAGGACGGTGAGTGTCGTCTTGTTTGTTTGTGTGTTCCTGCCTATCTCCCTTCCTTCCTCCATCCAGGGCGTACGCGGACCTTGTACCCCGTGCAAGGTCAAGGCCTCACCTAGGTGCGCAAGTGCCAATAGGTGACACTCCGGGCTCTGAGGCAGTGCGCCGATGATGATGTTTCCCGGAGCCCGGAGGGTGCCTCTGTAGAGACGTTGCGGGACGGAGGGCGCATCGGTCTTCATCAGGGAGGAACCGCTCTCACCTACTCTCCTTCCTCCTAGGTGTTCGTGTCCGGGTGCCGGAGAATTCCAGGACCGTGATTTAGCACGGCCTGAAGGTGAGAGGGTGCGGCGCCAGGTAAGTGGTCCGACGACACCTGCACGGCAGCAGGCACCACACCGCACCGCCCCTACACCCATCTCACATTTGGCGTAGTCGGCAGGATACGCACCGCGGACACGATGTGGAATGTCCCCAGGAAGACCCCCCAGCGGATTGCGCCGGAACCGATCCACGCCCCTGTGGTTGACGACGACGGATGGGCGACTGTGACAGGAGAAGAATTTAGGATGATGGTGGAACGGTCGATACAGAGAGCCAAAGAAGAGCGCCGGGAGAAGGGGCGCAAGAAGGCTGCCGTCACCCCCTGTAGGACGTGCCAACAGGTCGGACACTTTGTCAGTGATTGTCCCTGGAGAGAAACTGCGATAGAAGGAGCCTGCCGGACGCCTCCGAGGAAGACGACCCAGATGGTCCAGGATGTCGTTCCAAGGCGTCGACAGAAGGCCCCGATGAAGAAACAGCCCCGTTGTAAGCTCTGTGGGGAGTATGGACACAAGGATTTTAGCTGCCCATGGGAGGAGCCGTATAGTGAAGATGACATTGGCCGGTGTGAGTTATGTGAAGATCCGAGACATCTGCGACCGGACTGTCCTTTTGGGGACTGGCCGCCGAAAACCAAGTGGACAGAGAGGCCACAGACTAAACCACGACGGAAACAAGGGGACTCAGACCTGATGGCTGAAGAGTGGATGATCCCCGATGGCGGGGTCCAGAAACGGCAAGAAGAAGCCAGAGAAATGGAGCGGAAGAGCCTGCTTGAAGTGAGTTCGCAGGTGCCCATTTTGTCTGTGCCAGCGCCGAGCAAGAGATACCCATGTGTGGAGGAGGTGGCCACTGTGATTCCGGAGAAGACCGCGTCAATGCCCCCCTGTTGGAAATGTCGGCGACAGGGACATTTGGCCCACGAGTGTCCCTGGGAAGACGCCATGGCAATGTTGTGCCCAGAAAAAGAGACCTCTGGAAAAGATTCTTTCCCGTTGAAGGCCGACGTGAATGACCGGGAGGTGAAGCAACCACGCATTGAGGAAGAGCGTGAAGACCCAGTGGCAAAGAAGCCCAGAAGTTCCCGAGGTTGGCAGAGTCCTCAACCTAGACGGTTGGAACAGGAGTGCCCTGGGTATCGTGAAGTGCCAGCGGAAAAGAGGGAGTACGCTGAGGAAGAAAGTCGGCACCTGGCGCCGGAGTCTGTGGAGAAGAATCCGGACTCTGAAGTGTTAGCCATGCCTGAAGAACCAGATTTGCAGGATGTGGAGCAGTGTTCGCAGTCGATCGCCCTCGGGGAAGAGGAAGAGAAGATCCTGGCGCAAGACCCCCTGCTGAAAGGATGGACTTCGATGGAGGAAGGGGAAGGAGAGGATGGTGATGCCATGGGAGGGACCGTTCCCAGAGATATGGAACCGTTGGAAGTGCCCCATGAAGAAGCTTGTCCGATGGTGACGATTGCCCGGGAGGAAAGAGATGCCCCGGAGGAATTTGCCATAGGTTGGTGGTCAGCTCCACCCCATGGAGCCCGCGATGACGACCCAGACCAGGTGGAGGAAGAAGCATGGGTGAACGCTGCACCCATTGAAGAGGATTCTCCCTGGTGGCCTATGGTGAATGGCCATAACAAGCAGCCACTTCCCCAGAGGATCCGGAGAGTAGTGTCAGGAAGGACGGAGATTAGTCCGGAGCCAGTGGAAGAAAGTGGGGCCACAGTCGGTCCAGACTGGGCTCCCAAAGACAACTTCCCTGAGAGGACTTCAGAATGCCCTGACCCCCGGATATTGGTGAGTGAGGACTTTGTAGGGACTACAAAGGAAAAAAGGGGGGGGAAATGTAATGGTGTGCCCCGGTGCTGGGACAGCTCCCCTGCTCCCAGCACCGGAGCAGCAGCAGCAGCAGGGACGAGGAGAGGGAGGGCTGGGTCCCCCACGGGAAGCCACCTCCCCCGGCGCAGGGATCACCTGTCTGATCCCTGTGCCAATAGGGCAGACAGCGGCGGACAGGAACAGCGCTGGGATCAATGCACCGATCCCAGCGCTGACAGTGCGGGCGGCGAAGCGCCGCTCGCGTCAGTTTGAATCTCCCGCCGTTCGGGAGCCAATCATGGCTCCCGAATCGGCGGCCAATGACAGACGGCCGCGGCGAGCCAATCAGCGCTCGCCGCGCCGTCCTAAAGCCCGCCCCCGGCGTCTGACGTCAGACGCCGCCGGGAGGCGAAGGAGGTGGAAGGTCCCACGCCGGCGGAGCGCAGGAGCGCACCGGCTGAAGCGAGAAGACGCCGGAGGAGAGAGGACACAGCGGCGACGGACTGAAGAGTTCCGGCGGCCGCTGCAGAGAGAAGACGCCGGGATCAAGAAAGAAGATCTCCGGCGCCTCCTGGGAGAAGAACGGAAACGGCGCCGCCGCTGGCCAGGACAGGCCAGCGGCAGAAGAAAGAAGATGGCTGCCGCCCACGGAGAGGCCAGCGGGGGTGGAAAGCATCAGAGCTGAGGAAGCTCCCCCCCGCGGCCTCTCCCAACCCCAGGTAGGCGGCCCCAGGCCACCTACCCCCTACCCTTGACCACCGGGAGTCGGGCACTAGGCCCGTGGGTATTTTCAGGCCCCTCCGGCCTGTGGGATTTGTAGTCGGGCCCTCTTGGCCTGTGGCCACTTGATTGTTGGGCCCTCCTGGCCCTTTGGTATTGTGCTGGGCCTCCTCCCCGTGGCCCCTGTCCCGATAGGCCGGGCATCAGGCCCGTGACCCAGATAGCCGGGCACTAGGCCCGTTGCACAGTAGCCGGGCGTAAGGCCCGAGGCCCCCATAGTTCGGGGGGCTGATTGAATCAGGCCCCTAGGCCTGTGCACCAGTCAGGCACTAGGCCTGTGGACCCAGACAGGCACTAGGCCTGAGCCGTCAGTTAGGAGCGATTGTGGTAGTGAACTGGTACTGATTTAGAGTGAGCATACGCTGGCCAGCTCTAGCCAGGGAGGGAGTACATCTGAATACAGGCAGAGGTTAAAGGAGCAGTTGGTTGGTAAGGTCTTGTACTGTATTGTATGTTGTCCGTGCAGAGCAAAGTTGTTTAGGTTTCCGTAGTTGTGTTGCACCACACACACTTAGTCAGTTCTAGGGCTTTGTGTTGTAGTTATGTAGTCGTGCCACGTTTAGGTTTGTTAGGCTCTGCACGGGTCTGGTGTTTGTCTCCTTACAGGGACCTGTGAGGAGAACCGTGGGTTAGAGTACAAGAGTGTGGACGCAGTACAAGAGTAAGGACGGTGAGTGTCGTCTTGTTTGTTTGTGTGTTCCTGCCTATCTCCCTTCCTTCCTCCATCCAGGGCGTACGCGGACCTTGTACCCCGTGCAAGGTCAAGGCCTCACCTAGGTGCGCAAGTGCCAATAGGTGACACTCCGGGCTCTGAGGCAGTGCGCCGATGATGATGTTTCCCGGAGCCCGGAGGGTGCCTCTGTAGAGACGTTGCGGGACGGAGGGCGCATCGGTCTTCATCAAGGAGGAACCGCTCTCACCTACTCTCCTTCCTCCTAGGTGTTCGTGTCCGGGTGCCGGAGAATTCCAGGACCGTGATTTAGCACGGCCTGAAGGTGAGAGGGTGCGGCGCCAGGTAAGTGGTCCGACGACACCTGCACGGCAGCAGGCACCACACCGCACCGCCCCTACACCCATCTCACACAGGTTCAGTGGCACTTAAAATCGACCTGACAGCCATCCGCACAACCTGTGTCATTAATATGTGTCCAGGATGAAAGGGATGGTTTGCCCACCCTATCTAACCCCTAAGTGTGTCTGTTGCTACCCAGTTTGTTTTATCACTTTATAGTATCGAAAAAATAAATTAAATCACCAGTGCTACCTAGCAAATAGAAGATGACAAAAGGAATAATGAAACTTTATCTATACATACCAATTTGGGGTGCCTGCACCACCTCACAGGCCTCCTCTTCTTCTGTGGCCTCGTCATGTGGCACCTCCGCCTCTTCAGCCACCTCGGCCTCCATTGCCACCACCTCCGCTGCCCACTCCTCCTCCTCCTCCTCCACTTCCTCCCTTTCCTCTTCCTCTCTTTCCTCTTCCTCCACTTCCTCCCTTTCCTCTTCCTCTCTTTCCTCTTCCTCCACTTCCTCCCTTTCCTCTTCCTCCACTTCATCTGCGACCCCTTCTTCACTGGCAACCTCCGCGGCCATTACTTCCTCCGCCTCCTCCTTGGCCTGGGAAGCCTCTGAGTTCTCTCGGGCCCGTCTTGCTCGTTCCCGTGCTGTGTTTGTGAAAAAACAAAAAAGTGCCAGTTAGGGGTCATTTGTATTAAGCCTTATGAAGCTACAAATGCAAAGGTTATAAGTACAGATAATTGTACAGGCAAACAGCTCCTTAGTGGCCTTTACAAAACACAGCCTGTAACATGCCAGGTATGCTGTGACATTTGGGCCATTGTAAGCATCACAAGCATTAATCCTCCCCAATAACATATTTTATGACCATTACAGGGTGTCAATCAGGAAGTAGCACTCATATATTGTATGGCATGTTTAACTCATGATCAGGCTGCTGACCTTAGTGGATTAAATAATGTCAGGTAAGCAATCATGTACAAATCCACATTTAATGTTGAAATACTCACATCTAGCAATGCTGGCCCTTATGCTTTGAAGCCTCTCTGGCTCCCTGCGCCGGAGGTCGGACCACCGCCGCTCAAGCTGTGCGATGGTCCGCCGCACATGGGTGCGGGCGTATATCCGCCGGCGGGCCACCGCATAGGCAGAACGTTTCTGCCTATTTGTAATAAACGGCCCAGCACGGCCCAGCCTGGTCTCCATAACGGAGACCAGTGTCCTCAGTTCGGCTGCAGAGAAGGGTGCTGCTCTGCCATAAGCCGCCATTTTAGGAGTGGCACTAATTTAACAATCATGTGCTGTCATTGGTTGATCAGAGTGATATTTGGTATTAACTTTATTGTTCATTTTTACACTAACAGCGTGTATGCGCCCGAACAGACGGCTAACCCATTGCATCGCACACCCATCCTAAACAGTGTAAAATAAGATGGAAACATATTATATCTAATCTATAACATTCACCAAACATGGGTATAAGCAACAGGTGAAATAGTGTGCATCTCTAGACACTTACACCTAACTCCACAAGGTTCCAAACAGCTAATTTATAATGAAGGCAGACCTTTTCCCAAAATGAGCCCATGCAGCCATGTGTACACTTACCTTCTACTGGGCCATACTACAGAGGTGGAATGAAAAGTAGCTAGCATCTAACCTGAATGTGGAGTGCTTTCACATGTGATTTGGATGCTAGCACTGATTACTTGTGGCTAAGTGGTGGACTGGATTGACATATGGAATGGGTAGTGTCAGTTGAACTACATAGCAAACAAGTGCACAGTACAGAAGTACATTCAAATATACATGTCATGTCTGACCTAAGTTGTATTTGGTCATTGGTGTTGGAATCTGCATTTAGCAAATAAATCAGACTTACTGAGTTTGCCAGGTTTTTGGGAAATATTTTTCAACACCAAGGGGCGGCCCGTATGTGCTGCACGGTTGACGCTGGCGTACGGAACGCGGCCGTACGGAACGCAGCTTGCAGCTGATTAACGCCAATTACAGAAATAGTATTTAAAGTTGTCCTAGAAAGGCAAACACTTGTTGCTAACATGCCAGGCTCAGACTCAGAGGAAGACCAGGTGGTGCAGAATCTGTTGTCCCGCATGGAGGCCAACACCACCTATGTACCCCTCAACCCAGAGGACCGAGCTGGCCCATCAACATCAGGCCAATCAGCAGCTGGCCCATCAACATCAGGCCAATCAGCAGCTGGGCCATCCTCAGCAGAATCATTGGGAACACAGCAGGTGGCTTCCCAACAGAGTAGCCAGCCCAGCACTTCAGGTACAGCAACCGGTGGCCGTGGCAGTGCCAGTGGCCGTGCCCGTGGCCGCAGTGGGGCAACACGGGAACCCACAACACGAAACATGGCATATGAACCGCGGGAGCTTGACATCCTGGTGACCCGGGCACGTGATTTAATTGAGTGTCCAGCGGTGAAGTTGACACACACAAGGAGATGGAAGATCTGGGAGGAGATAACGGCGGAGATTAATGTAGTGGCTCCACAAGTTCGACAGGCGGAGCACGTTAAGAAGAGGCAAGTACATGTGTGTTACATTAGAGTAGTACAAGTCCAGTAATGTTTACATTCAATATTAGATCTAGTTGGGCAATGGGTGTTCACGTTGCTTGGAGGCACAGACATGTTGGCCATGACATTGAATAGATAGTTATTGGAGGGTGAATGTTTTTGTATCTGCTAAGGGTTGGTATGAAAAATGAATATAATGTAAGGTTGGTGTCAGTAGGCACATGTTGTATTATGTATCATATTGCAATGGGTGCTACAGCAAACATGAGGAGTGACATGTATTAATATGTACACTTTGATTGCAGGTGGCACGACTTCAAAGGCAACCTCAAGAAGAAATTGACCGACCGGTGGCAACACAGCCAGACCTCTGGGGCTGGCCCCATGCCATCCAAGATGGAGCTCACCCCCCTGGAAGAGATGGCCCAGTGCTGTATTGCAGTGGAGGAGGTCCGGGGGGTGAGCACTATAGACAGCGAGTCCCCAGCGGAAGTGATGGCTGCTACTCTTGAAGGTAATTATTTGCCAGGCCATAAGTAGATGTGTTACATTGGGCATGGAATGTGGTGTAATTGTAATTTTCTTTCACCAGCATCCCCACCGGTTGGTCCACATTCTCTTGAGGAGGTTGAGGAGTCTGTGCCACCTGGCCCCAGTAGCAGGCCCGTGCAGCAGCAGCCGGTGGGATTGTCCGCGGCTGAAATGTCCATGTGGGGCCGTGTGCTGGATAGTATTATGCAGCAGGGAGACTTGGCATCAGAGCGGGTGCGTAGGGCCGAGGAGGTGCTGCAGGGTTTGACCACCAGCCACCAGAGTATTGCTGAGAGCCTGCAGGCTATGAGTGCCAGCCAGCAAGCTATGGCTGGCAGCCACCAAGCTATTGCTGGTAGCCTGCAGGTGCTGGCTGATCAAGCCCTGCGGCAAAATGACCTCCTCCTCCGCCATAATGAACTTATGGTGGAGCTAGTTACCAGCAATAGGGCCCTAATGTCATCCGCTTCTGGTGCATTACCAACAGCATCACTCCCTGCTGCCAGAGGGGGAAGAAGATCCACCCCCTCACCAGCATGTGCTCCACATGAGCCACCATCTGACTCTGGCCGTGGACGAGTCCGAAGAGCTGCTGCACGTGGCAAGGAGCCTGCCAGGGGCAAACGTGCCCGCAAATGAACTTGTGTCCCCATTAATCTCCACCGTTATGTCTTCCCAAATCTTCCATTGAGCTGTGTGTGTCAGCATCCTGTGTCCAAATCCGTGCCCAGGGTCACCACTTTTGCCCGCGGTTCAAATGTCATGTTTGGTTCCCCTGTTGCCCTGTTTCGGCTACCATTACTGTGTGCTGTACTTGAAGTGTTGGTGCTGTACTTTTGTTGTGAAGCCACCTGATGTGTTCCCAATGATTCTGCTGTGGCTATTTATTCTATATTATGTCATTTTTGTCCTGGTATGGTACCATTTGTTTTGTTATGGTTTTGACATTTGTACCAAAGTTTCTTTAATAAATTTTATGTTGACCCCCCAAATGTCTGTATTAATTGATACAAGCAGAAGTGCCATGTGTATTAGTATTATTATTATTAAGTTGTGTGCATTATTTGCAGTGTAAAAGTGTGTGACAAGGGCAGCATGTAAAGTTCCCTTTAAGCTGCAATGCTTCCAATTGTAGCAGTGAGAAGCGTGTAATTAACAAGTAATGGGTAAAGTATGTGATTGTATTGGGTTCAGGTGACATTGGTTGAGGTGCGTCCGCCCTGATTAGGCGTTCCGATTGCCTAGCGCATGACCGAGTGGTGTCCGCAAAGCAAGAGTAACCTTTTGGACACCGCACATTTCTTCCCTTTTTGTTCGCGTGCATTCGGCGTGCTGTCCGAATGCACGCCTACCAAAATATGTGCACTCCCCCGTGTCCGCCCATGTTTCCGCCCAGTTTAGCCCACTTTGAAACTACACCCCTGTGTCATTCCGCATGACGCCCATAACACACCCATATTGCCCGAATGATTGCGGTGCACATTTCTGTACGGGATTAGTGAGAACAAGTACGGATACCATGCGTGGCACATGCGCGTAGCGTTCTCCACGCATGCGCAGACGGCTAAAAAACGCCATCCGAAAGAATGCGGAAAAGTCCGCACCGATCAGAATAAGGCCCATAGTAACTGCAGCAAATCACTGCCCATGCAAATTCCTATATGGTACCCTGGCTGCAGTAAATAATCCAGATTAATTGATTTATGGTGCAGGCCAGCAGCAGATTAGAACTTCAAACTGGACTCTCCTGCAGGATGCGGGATGATAGGTAACTCTCTATAACAATATGAAAAACAGCACATCCAATAAATAAAGATAGTCCTTAAAAGATACAGATATTCCAGTGTTAGCAATAAAATAACATCTAAGACTTTGAAAAACATACTTATTTGGTTAGGGATGAATTCCCACAAGGTCAAATTGCATTTAGAATGTATTGCACAGGCATCACATTAATCATGTATACTGTTCTGAGTGAGAAGAAAATAAATATCATAGCAAATATTTGCAAACAAGAAATATTTGCAAAACTTCCCAAAATATATTGTTACTAATGTTACATAGAAATATTTAGTAACAAGCATTTAAGCATAGACACGCCCATATGTGGTGACACGCCCTTTATAACATGCCCCCTCAACAGCGTCCAATGAATCTCCCTGATTCACGTTTTGTAAAGTAGATAAGTATGAAATCTTATCATTAGTATTGCTACCAGTCCATTGGCTCCAACAATCATCCAAATATAATAAAAGGGGTGATTCATTGTGTGCTGCATTCACTCCCCTGTCAGATGTTAGGGGTTTGCGCATGTGCGAATATGCACATGTTAAATAGAAACGCTGGGCAAACCCCAAAATGCCTGTTTGGGGTAGGCGGCTGACATCACATGCCCCAAATTCGGCCATCTCCGGCCACAATAACAGTCAGTCTTGTCTGACTTTTATTAATGAAGGGGGGAAATCATTTTATGGTGAATGACCATCAAATTATTCCTCTCCCGTGCGGCAGCATGCGAGTTGATGGGTATTCAGGCACGTCCACTCACATGGAAGTGAGTGAATTCGGGTGGCGGAGGGGTGGCGGTGGCGTTTACCTGCTCGCCGGTGAACAGGTCTGAATAAGGCCCAACTCATGGATCAGTAATCATTAGCTAAATACCATTAATGTTATTAAAGAATACAAGACAAATCCTAGTTTATAGAGACCGCCTGTAAAATGCATAAGAAGCCAAAAGTCCTTTCTTCCCGCACTGCAAGTGGCTCTCAGTAACACTTATATTTAGGCTGTATTGTGATTATATTTTGACCACTTGCCAAAAAGTAGCTCATTTTCATGATTATTGTACAAAAGAAATTAATTTATCCATTAAAGATCACTAAATGCTGCGAGAATGACAAATACAGAAATACTTTACATTTGTCTCACTTTTATATTGATTAGGCATAAGTAAAATCTTGTGTGTTTATATCTCGGTAATTATACAACCCACAGAACTCTTCCGTAAAGGGAAACAAACTGATCAAATGTTCCATTAGCAGAACCGAAATTCTTGTTTATCAGCGAACTGCTTATGCACTAAGGTAATTATACTGCTGTCGTTTTGTGCCATTTCTCTTGCGGTTGCCTGAGGGGCCTTCAAAAAGAATAGAATTAATAAGATGCCAGAAACGGGAGGTTCTTAACTTCATCTCTGTCATAAACAGGAGTCACACAAACAAAATGACATTTTCTTTCATAATTGCTTGACCTGCCTCCCTCTGAGGTCAACAAGTATTCTTTGCAAATATTTGCTTGGTGTAAAGAATTAGAATGAGTGGTGAGAATAATTTATATTATCATGTAAAGTTATCAGATCACTGAACCCAGGAATCTGGCATATGGGCTGCCTACAACAGTTGTGTGCAAGTGAGTGATGCCAGTAAACTGACATATCCAAGGGTCCCGAAGAGATTACACTGGTGGTATTCTAGGCTGGGTCTCCCATTGCTATTGTTATTTAGTAAATGTTATTAACCATTACGCTCTTCTTTTGGAATGCGGTTAGCATTAAAATAAGGTGACAAAATTATATGTACACTAGATGTACGTAGATCTGTGGCCCTTATTCAGATCTGATCGCAGTACAAATTTGTTCTCAAAATGGGCAAAACCATGTTCACTGCAGGTGGGGCAGATGTAACGTGCAGAGAGAGTTAGATTTGGGTGGGGGGGGGGGGGGTGATGAAACTGAAATCTAAATTGCAGTGTAAAAATAAAGCAGCCAGTATTTACCCAGCACAGAAACAAAATAACTCACACAAATCTCACACTCTCTATACATGTTACATCTGCCCCACCTGCAGTGCACATGGTTTTTCCCATTTTGAGAAAAAATTTGTGCTGTGATCAGATCTGAATAAGGGCCTATGTGTGGGTGTGAAACAAAATGCCAACATTCAGTTTATTGACATAGAAAGCAAGCTGACACGTAAAATGTTGAAATTCACAAAGTTCACATTAAGAAAAATACTATTATTCACAATTCATCATGCACTCACTGTATTGGTGAGGAGACTAACCCTAACCCCAACCCCAGCCTACCTCTGACCTTAAATCTAACCCAAAATCGAAAAAAAAAAAATTGTGCCATCTGTTTTTGACATGATTGGGGAGATGTTTCAAATCTTGGAGAGAGATAAAGTGGAGAGGTTGCCAAAGCAAATGTCAGTTAGAATTGGATCAGAAAGTTTGGGCAACTTTTCTCTCTCTGCAAGGCTTGACATCACAATGTCACTGTTGACATTTGTGATGTCGACATCCTGTCAGTATAGACATTTTGAATGCTGACATTCAACTATGTTGCCATTCTCAATCGATACACCACACATATATACTAGATTTTACCTTTATCAAGTCAAATCTAGAAGCAATAATGCTGTTATGTATTAACGTGAGTGAAAACTCCCCCCCCCCCCCCCCCCCCCCCCCCCCAGCCAGCTCCACTGGGCATATGCTACAGTAGATCTTGCAACCACCATCAGATCTAGAAGCTGCACACATATGGGCTAGATGCATGAAGCAATGATATAGGAGGAGGTGATAAAGTGCCTGGTACTTCATCACCGGCCAATCAGCTCCTAACTGTCCTTTGTAAACTCAGCCTCTAAATTAACAGCCAGGAGCTGATTGGCCAGTGATAAAGTACCAGGCACTTGATCACTTCTCCTCCCTTATCACTGCTTCATACATCTACCCCTTAGAATTGCATACTGTACTGGCAAATAATACTTGCCGATATGTAAATGAAGCAAATTTGTGATTATAGTTTTTAATACATATGGATGATTTTCCATAGTCATACAATAGTATGATAAATGTGACGTTGTTAAATGTTTGCAGATACTGTACAGAAAAGGGGATTTTGGTCCTACCTGTAAAATCCTTTTTTCTGAATCCATGGTGGACACTGGGACAGTGGGGTGTGGGTGGAGCTTCAGCTACAGGCACCAAGTAGAATAGAGTTCTTCAAGTGCAGCCCAGGCTCCTCCTCCTCCACGCCCCTACAGGCTTCAGTTTGTTCAACAGCTTACCCGCAAGGTACAGGAAAAGGAAGAGAAACAGGAAAGAAACCAGCAACCCGAAGGAAGAATAAGTTTCAGGAAGGTGTAAGCCGACCCCCATTACTGTAGATCAGTGTGCGAGGGCGGGCGCCCAGTGTCCACCATGGATTCAGAAAAAAGGATTTTACAGGTAGGACCAAAATCCCCATTTTTCATTCATGCCAATGGTGGTCACTGGGACAGTGGGACGTCCCAAAGCTGTCCCTTTTACGGGAGGGAACGCACCTGAGCTGCACTGATGACGCGTTGTCCAAAAGCAGAATCTGCCCTGGCGAACGTGTCAAAATGGTAAAATTTTAGAAAGGTGTGTGGAGAGGACCAAGTGGCCGCGCGACACAACTGTTCTGCAGAGGCTCCCTGATGAGCCGCCCAAGAGGCCGCTACCGAACGCGTGGAGTGGGCTCTGATAGAGGATGGAATTGGCTTATTGGAAGATACATAAGCCTGTTTTATAGTTAGCCGCAACCATCGAGCCAAAGTCTGCTTCGTTGCAGGCCAGCCTCTCTTGTTTGCATCATAGAGCACGAACAGGGCCTCTGTCTTTCGTAAGGATTGAGTCCTGTTAACGTAAACTTTTAAAGCTCTTGTAACATCCAAAGAGCGTAACTCTGGGGAGTCCTCCAACTGGGAAAAAGCAGGAACAACGATATCCTGGTTTATGTGAAAACTGGAAATAACTTTGGGTAGGAACTCCTTTTTTGTTCTTAAGACTGCCCTGTCCGGGTGGAACACCAGATACGGGGATGCACTAGACAAGGCTGACAGGTCCGAAACTCTTCTGGCTGAAGAAATAGCCAGTAGAAACACTGTTTTCCATGTTAGCCACCTGAGCTCTGAGGATTCTAGAGGCTCAAACGGTGGTCTTTGCAGTGCTGAGAGCACGACTGTGAGGTCCCAAGGTTGGATTGGGGGTACAAAGGGAGGCTGTATGTGAAGGACGCCCTGCAAAAAGGTCTGTATAGCCATCTTCTTTGCTAACTTCCGCTGAAACAAAATAGAGAGTGCGGAAACTTGGACCTTTAAGGAGGACAACCTTAGGCCCAAATCCAGGCCCGCCTGCAAGAAGGCCAGGATCCTGGAAAGTCGAAACTCCCTAGGCGGAAGGTTCTTCTTCGCACACCAGGTGAAAAAGGCATTCCAGATTCGATAGTAGATCCGGGAAGATGCAGGTTTCCTTGCTGCTATCATGGTTTTTATGACCGGTAATGAAAATCCCTTCTCTCTTAAAACTTCCGTTTCAAGAGCCACGCCGTCAAAGCTAGTCTGCCTAGATTCGGATGAAGGCATGGTCCTTGTACTAGCAAGTCCGGACGAGCTGGCAGCCTCCAAGGTGGCTGCAGAGACATCTCCCGAAGGTCTGAGTACCAGGCTCTGCGGGGCCAGTCTGGGGCCAGGAGGATTGCTGTGGTCCCTTCTTGTTTGAGGCGCCTGAGGACTCTTGGTAGCAGTGCCACTGGAGGAAAAATGTAGACCAGGGAGAATGGCCATGGAGCCGACAGGGCATCCACCAGATATGCCTGTGGGTCCCTGGAGCGAGCCCCGTAACGGGGTAACTTTTTGTTGACGCTTGAGGCCATTAGGTCTATTTGCGGGAGTCCCCATCTGTTGACTAGTTCCTGGAACACATCCTCGTGGAGCCCCCATTCGCCTGACTGTACCTCCTGGCGGCTCAGAAAATCGGCCTCCCAGTTCTGAACGCCTGGTATGTGTACCGCTGACAAAGCTAACAGGTGATGTTCTGCCCATTGCAGAATTGATGTTACCTCCCTCATGGCTGCTAGGCTCCTGGTCCCCCCCTGGTGGTTGACGTATGCCACCGCAGTGGCATTGTCTGATTGAATCTTCACCGGTTTGGAGTGAATCAGAGGGCCTGCTGACTTGAGGGCTAGCAGGATGGCTCTTAGCTCCAGTATGTTTATTGGGAGCAGCGCCTCCTCCCTCGACCAACGGCCTTGGAAGGAATGTTCTGCCAGAACAGCTCCCCACCCTCGGAGGCTGGCGTCCGTTGTTAACATCACCCATTGAGGGATGACAAACTGGCGCCCTTTTTGAAGGTTTAGAGGACTGAGCCACCATGTGAGCGACAGACGTGTCTGCCTGGACAGAACAAAGGTCTGCGATTTCAGGCTTGGTTGGGAACGGTTCCAGTGACGCAGCATTTCCCTCTGCAGGGGCCTGGAATGGAACTGCGCAAATTCCGCCATGTCGTAACAAGAGACCATCTTGCCTAGGACCTTCATGCACAGGTGCACAGAGACCCTTTGTTGCTTCAGGAAGAGTTTCAGGAGGTCTCTGAGGAGTATCCACTTGTCCTCCGGCAGGTAAACCCTGAGAGTTTTTGTGTCTATCAAGGCTCCTAGATGCACCATCCGCTGTGATGGGGTTGTTGAGGATTTTTTTCAATTTATGAGCCAGCCGTGGGTCTGCAGGAGGGAAACCGTTAGCTCCAGATGCCTCTGGAGTGTCTGTGCGGATTGAGCCAGTATCAAGAGGTCGTCTAGATATGGTAGTAGACGAACGCCCTGGGCCCTTAGGGCCGCCGCCATGGTGGCCATAATCTTTGTAAAGATTCGTGGCGCGGTCGACAGCCCGAAGGGGAGGGCTATGAACTGGTAGTGGTTGCCTTTGACTGCAAACCTGAGGTAGCACTGGCTGTCCGATCGAATTGGCACATGGAGGTAGGCATCCTGGATGTCCAGGGATGCCATGAAGTCCCCCGGTTCCAGAGATTGCAGGATAGACCTGAGGGACTCCATCCTGAACTTGGGAATACAGAGATGTTTGTTCAGGCCCTTCAGGTTGAGGATGGGCCGGTATGACCCGTCCGGCTTTGTCACCAGGAACAGGCTTGAGTAGAAACCTGCTCCTCGCTGAGAAAGTGGGACAGGTACTATGACCCCTGCTGCCAGCAGGGTGTGAATGGAGCTGGTCAGAGCAGCCGCTCTGTCCTTCTCCCGGGGCATGCTTGTTGTGAAAAACCGAGAAGGCGGACGCCCCTGAAAGGAGAGGGAGTAACCCTGGGCCACTATGGTGTTTACCCACCTGTCGGTGGTAGTGGCCTGCCAAACCCCGGCAAATGACAACAGGCGACCGCCCACCTGATGTGGTTGGTGGGCCGCCTGATCCTCATGCTGAGGGCTTGTCGGCCTGTTTTGGGGCCTGACGGCGACCCGCCCAGGACTGTTTGGTCTTGGGAGCGGATGGACGCCTTGTGGGGGCCTGCGCCCTTGATGAAGGCTGACCCCTGGGCCTCCCCTGTGGACGGAAGGTCCGAAAGGACTGAGATATAGGCCTAGCCGGTGCCGAAGGCAGAAAAGCTGTTTTGGACGTTGCAATGGTGGCTACAATCTTGTCCAGCTCGGAGCCGAACAGAACATCCCCTGAGAATGGAAGGGCCTCCAATGCCTTTTTGGAATCAGAATCTGCGTTCCAAGTACGCAGCCACAGTGCACGCCGGGCAGCAATTGAAGAAGCTGAAATTTTTGAGGAGAGGGCAGCTGCATCTATCGCTGCCTCTTCCAGGTATGTGGCCCCTTCCCTAATGAGGTCCACCGTTGATAACAATTCAGAGCGACGTGTGCCTGAGGAAATCTGCTCCTGCAGGGAGTCAGCCCAAGTTGCAATTGCCTTTGCTACCCAGGCTGAGGCCATAGCTGGTCTTGCTGACACGCCAGCATTGGAGAACACTGATTTTAGGCAGTGTTCAATCTTCCTATCAGTAGGATCCTTAAGAGAGGCCACTGTAGGAATGGGAAGGGTAGTAGCCTTAACTAGGCGGGCTACGTGAGCATCAACCTGTGGAGGCTCCTCCCATTTCTTACGGTCCGCTGGAGCGAACGGGAAGAAGGAAATCAGGCGTTTGGACACTAAAAACTTTTTGTTAGGGTGTTGCCACGCTTCAGATAAGACCTCATTTAAGTCTGAATTTGAGGGAAAAAGAGCCAACTCCTTTTTCTTTTTAAAAAGAAGTGTGTCAGGTGTTGTGACCTGGGTGTCCTGTATATTGAGAGACATCCTAACAGCCTTAACTAAGGAGTCTACTCTGGACTGGGTCATTCTTTCCTCCTTATCAGGTTCATCTATGTCAACATCATCTATGTCAACATCATCGTCCGTGTCGACCAGCACCTGGTCATCCAAGTCATCCTCAGCATCTGTTTGATTAGAAGCTAAAGGAGCTTGTGCTTTGTTTAGGTGGAGCCCTCAATGCAGATTGCAGAGAAGCAGACACCTGGACTAAATCCTGAACAGAGGAGGATAAACCCTGTACCCAGGCCGGCTCTGATGCAGCAACAGCAGGCTGAGCTGGCAATGGCTGCGCAGCAGACTCTCTGTTTGCAGCTAACTGAGTAGCTAACTCCTTCATGGCTGCTGAGAGAGTGGAAGCCCAACTGGGTTCTGTTGGGACTGAGGGGCCCCCCAGGGAGTCCTGTGCAGAACAGCGTTCACACAAACCTGCTTGTTCCTGTATGGAGGAATAATTCTCCTTACAGTTAGTGCATGTATAAGCATGCAGCTTAGGTGAATCCCTAGCTGGCTTTGCTTTGGGGTGTTTCTGTGACATTTTAACACAGACAGGCCCCGTGTGCACTGGTTACAATAATACAGTGGACAGTAACACCCTCTGAAACTATAAAGGTATACAGATGGATGACAGTAGAAAAGACACTATACTCTCTGACACTCAGCCAAATACTGAGGTACAGAGGGCTGCAGAAAAAACCTGTTCCTGTAGCGTGTAGAGGAGCAGGGATTCCGGTGCACTTCTCCCACAGTGTAGTCCCGCGTAATGGCGTCTTCAGTACGCTGCTGGGGCGTGGGGAAGCTAAGCTCAGGCGGGAAAAAAGCGTTATGTCGCTCTGAGCGTGGAGGCGGGGAGCTGTGGATCAAGGCCCCGCCTCCCCTGGAACCATCAGTGCCCTGCGCCATTAACAAAAATGGCGCTCCACAGTACGGCTCCCTGGTGGTCTAGTGGCCACGCAGAGAAGACTGGGTGCCACTGCCAGGGTCACCCGGGCTGCACCCCGCCCGGTGACTCGACCGCTAGCGGTGCGCACATAAAATGGTGCGCGCGTCACCTCACATGGAGGGCCCGCTTACCTGTGGTGGAGCGCGGCGTCCTCCGTGTCATGAGGAGAGCGGCGGGTCTGGCTATGAAAGTCAGCGCGCCGCTGCCAGCCACAGGGGAGCAGCGTAACGCTGTCTCCGTGTAAAAAAAAAAAAAAAAAAAATTGAAGATTTCAGACAGAGCACGGAGCCCTGTCCCATGGTACCTGTGCCTTGAGGCACCAAGAAACAACTGAAGCCTGTAGGGGCGTGGAGGAGGAGGAGCCTGGGCTGCACTTGAAGAACTCTATTCTACTTGGTGCCTGTAGCTGAAGCTCCACCCACACCCCACTGTCCCTGTGACCACCATTGGCATGAATGAAAAAAGTGATTTTACTTTACGTTATCCATACAGAGGTTTGTTATAAATGTCAAATAGTGATGGTTATAGCACATTTAACACCTTACATTTCCCACTTTGTATCATCAGTTAATAGTGAAGCCAGCAAAAATACTGTACCACCCATGTCAGCACAAACCAGCAATTTGAAATATTGTCATCCATTACTAAGCTTTATAGTGGTTCTATTGCTCCACAAAGCAATATTGCTGTAATTGGCAAGAACTGGATCACTGGAGAGTTGATGGAGGAGGACTATAACAGGTGGGAAGGTGGCACATACAGTAATAGACTAGCTGCAGTTTTGTCCAATCACATGTGCTTATTCATGACACATTACATCCTTACTCATATCACCACTGGAATACATACAGATGACCGGTGGACAGTATGCCAGTGGTCAGAATACCAAAGCTGGCATCTGCATAAAGGGAACCCTGATAGGCCTCGATAAGTATACTTACCGTCATCTTGCTTTAAGCAGCTTATCATATACGATCCTTAAGCAATGCAAATGCAGAAGGAGGCGCATACAACCTCCTGCCTGCATTTGCGATTGCAGTTTAGAGGAACATCACGACCACCGGTCACGGTGTGTCCCTCCGCGATTACAGCTGAGTAAGCCCAACCTTATTCATACAGGCCAACTTGGGAGGTGAAGGAGACTGTGGTCCGTGGTCTGTCTCGGGAAACAAGGGCATTATGCCCCCGATTCCCAAAATGGCTTCTCTACTGATTTATGTGTGAGACAATAACACCTCATGTACAGTATACCATTGCTGATCCCCCCCTGATGAGCACCAGTAAGGTAGCCAGCCTCTTCGTCAATTCTGACTGCATCTAGTCGTTAGTGGCTGATTCTATCCTACACCAATATAGTAGGTTATTAGTGTTCAGGCACTTGATTCTCACCACTGAGCACTAGGTGTTGCACCCCCCCCCCCCCCCACCTCACCCCCAACAGTATCCATAAGCTTATGCTTGTATTGGTACTTGTTTCCTAGCACGGCGCCACCGATTTTAATTGTATGCAATCGGGTTGCAAAAATCAGGCCAATCGCATCGCATGCAAACAAATTGCATGCGATGCGATCGACCCAACCGACTCAATTTTAAATGGTCCCTGAAACCCGATTTTACATTGGCCCAATGTTAAATGCCCCCAGACCCCATTTTTCATTGTATGCCCCCCCATTGTTAACGCCACGATCAACATGAACCCGAAGCATAGCAAGCGCAGCGAGCCAGCGAGGGGCGGCGGTACGCGTCCTCCGACCTTTTTATACCCCCACTATCCACGTCGGTGGAGTTGATTTTATATAGTGTGGCGAGTGCAGCGAGCCACCGAGCCCGAAGCGTGGCGAGCGGACGCGCATTACTTCATAGGTATTACGCGTCCCCTTGCGGGGCTGGATTTTACATAGGAATTTAACATTACATACAATGCTTACAATGTAAAATCGGGTCGGTCGCGTTGGTCGCATCGCATGCCATTATAATGGCATGCGATGGACCCGATTTTACATTTGTCGGGAAACCTCAAAAATAGCCCGAAATCGGGTCGGTCGGGTCCCATCGCACACCTTAAGTTAAGGTATGCGATAGGACCCGATGGGCGCCGTGCTAGGAAACAAGTACTGTACCCTTGTTTTTCCTTATTGTATTGTACAACCATGCAATTTGGCATTACAGAGTAACTTGCCTGAAGGTATACTGAAGCCTAGACTTGAATATTGAAGGGGGTATGACAGTCATACCTACACATCAGGAGACACAGTGAAAAACTACTTAATGATTAATACAATAGGCCCGATTTCTGGTAACACCAATCAAATTCTATTCAACAAGAGAGTTTGTGTCTTCGTAAATTGTTCTTCCAAGAGGCAATGTTGCCAAACAACCAAGAGGGTGATGTAAAAACACTGGCCGGCCAATGGATTAGCAACCAATCAGCAGTAAAGTGGCATTTATCATGTACTCTAAAATGAAAGGTGGACACTGATTGGTTGCTATGGGCAACTCATCCGGTGGCCTAATTTTCCACAGTTTTCATTGCCTGATACATCTCCCCAGAAGTGTGGCTTCCTAGCATCTACCTACACCAGGCATGTCCAAACTATGGCCCTTCAGCTGTTGTCAAACTACAAGTCCCATCATGGCTTGCCACAATTTTGCTATTATGTAATGCTAAAACTATGGCAAGGCATGCTGGGATGTGTAGTTTCACAACAGCTGGAGGGCCACAGTTTGGACATGCCGGACCCACACCTTCATGGAACATTCAGCCTCTTGCTGAATGCAGCTGAGACTGGATGCTGAATAGTGTTAATAGTATTCTTTGGCGCGCTAACCACATGCACTGACTGATGCTGCTCAGTGCTTTCTACAGTAAAGACTCAATTAATGAATTTATATAACAAACTATAATGTGCATCTAATGAATTGAAACCTGTTTGCCTGCAGCACAACTCACATATAAATATCTTTAGAACAATCTATAACTAGCTTTATCTCCGATTTTATTCATAAGCGATATACAAGAAGACTCTTCTAAGATCTGTTTACTGAAGATAATGAGAAGGTTATAAATGATTTAGCTCCCTCCCATAGGTACTTAGTGAGTGCTTTAGTTACTGAGTAAGGTTCTGTATCTTTTCTTTCCTGAAACATGATGGAGAAGAAAAACTGCAAGTGCGTAGGAAATGGGAGGTGATTTATTGAGCATGTCACCATAAATGATTCTCTAATCCAATCAACTTGATTCATTAATGGTTTTCATGTTGATGCTCAATCACTGCTGCCAGACGTTTGATTGATAGGTTAGGATCTATTTGGTTAAAGTGAAAAACAAAATATTCAATTAACCCTACACGGGTTGGGATACTTGTTCCATACATAAATATGCAGGCATATGGGCTGGGGAACCACTTATACCCACAATCGTCAGCCACACACACTATAACCAGGGGTGAATAATGCAATTAATACAAATGATATGGTGTTTACAAAGCCAGTTTTAATTATTTTGTACAAATTCAAAAATAGCCTCTGTACCTGATCACTCATAGGCCCTGATTCTGGTCTGATCGCTCACCTGCTTGTTCGCTCAGGGGAGCGATGATTAGCTTCTGCGCATGAGCATAAACTTTTTTGTGCATGTGCAGCCGCTTTGTGTGAGCAGGCATGGTGAATTGGTCATTTGCTGGCCCGTTCGCACCTAGCAGTGCAGGCGAGGTGGCGGTCATGGGTAGCGCCCATGGGAATGCCCAGTGTTTCATGGGCGTACTCATGAAAACGGTGACCATTTCCATGGAAATGCGCCGGTGATGCGGCTGTCGGGGGCGGGAGCCGGGTTACGGTAAGTCATGGGGGAGGGGGGGGGGGGGGCAGACTGGAAATGAGTCCTGGGCCCCAAAATTCCTGATGACGGGCCTGGGTTGGACTGTGCACAATTTAAGCAGTAAAACTGCATCTTTCACATCGGTATTTACCATTTGTCCATAGGAAGACAATTATAACCCTGAATGTCTGATAAATAACTAGTCACATTGCAGAATTGGATATACAGTCACTTTTCTCATAACAGTAAGTGGAAGAGAGGACCAGATAACTAATATAGCAGGTATCTGTCATAAACAGGTTTCCGATTCAGAGGAGCAAATAAGGGCATACCACAATAAATCTTAACCAGAGCTCTCAAAACTGATCCACTGTAACTAGAGATAGCTGACAAAGGCAAAAAGGGATGCACACAGGGAAGATGTTTTTCATTCATGTGCAAACTGGAGAAACCTATCAATCTACAGTAAGACTGCAATTCTCCAAGAACAGTAACATGTCATTAGCAAACAGTGATACCAATACCTTCTCTTCTGGTCCATTCATCTTAATCACAGAAAAGTATCGCCAATGACCAATGCCAAAGCAAATAGAGGAAGAGGCCATCCTGCTATCTATCTATCTATCTATCTATCTATCTATCTATCTATATGCACCAATGTGGCCATCAATGTTATTGGTCTATGCCAGGCATGTCCAAAGTCCGGCCCGGGGCCAAATGCTGTCACTTTAACCGGCCCGCAGCCTCCATTCGGAAATGGCTGGAGCATCAGACACGGGTCTCTAGAGGTGGTGCCCCTGGCGAGCGCACATTTACCCTGCTGGTTTGCTGCATGCAGTGGTGAGGAGGTGCCGGCCACCACTGTAGTCTGGTGAGTATGCGTCCAACTCCTGCCCGGGCCCCAATTCATCCTAGGCCTGCAATCCCTCCCCCTGCTGCTGCTGCAACCACGATCACAGTGACCGCAGTGTGCGGGGAGGGGGGTCAGCATGCGGATTGGAGGAGGGTGTCTGTCTCCTCTCCTTGGGGTGTCTGCTTGGCCTCTCCATCATCTGGCTCACACAAGGTGCTGGGAGCGATACAGAGGAGGAGGGTCAGACAGGGGATTATACAGAGAAGGGGCAGGTTGGCGAAATGCAGTGAATGAGGCAGGTTGGGGGACAAACAGAGAAGGTGGGGCAGAGTGGGGACAGACAGAAAAGGTGGGGCAGCGTGGGGGACATACAGTGAATGAGAGGCAGGCTGGGGGACATACAGTAAATGTGGGCACAGCCTGCGTGGCATCTTGCGCATCAAAACCACTGTATTTGAGCCAAACCTGGCCTATATACTGCAGTCCAGATCTCATTATCACCCTTCAAATTAGAGCAGGTAAGACAAATAATTTAGTTTTCTGATTAATGGTTCAAAGAATGTTATGCTGAATGTTCGGCCCCCACACATTTCCACCTCACCAAATCTGGCCCTCTTTGCAAAAAGTTTGGACACCCCTGGTCTACGCACTCTATAGATGTTTTAAACTGCACTATGAATAACCATTACTAATCTCAGTTGCTGTGTCTCATCCATACATAGGTGCACTGTATATGTACAACTGCATATTAACATTTTACATATTTATTATGGTTTCTTATATAGCGCATACATATTCCGCAGCGCTTTACTCAGTGGAATTTACAATCTACAGTATATTCGCTATACATAGGGCCTGATTCAGATCCGTTCGGTACTGCGTGCATTCGCACGCAGTACCGATGTTGTGCGCCTGCGCATGCGCAGGCGGGTATCTGCGCATGTGCAGGCGTATGGTGCGTGCACCCACTGCGACCTTTCGGGTCGCTGGGTGCACGCACCCATGCCGGCGTGGGGGGGGGCGGAGATGGGCGGGTGGCGCCGGGCTGCCCCATTACCATATGGGAACGCCCAGTGTTCCATGGGCGTTCCCATGAGAACGCTGGTCGTTCTCATGGAAATGAGGCAGTGATGCGGGTGTGGGGGGCGGGTGGCTGACATCACCGGATGTCAGCTGCCCGGCCGTATCCACGCCAGCGTGCACGTATATATACGCAACTGAAAACTCACTTATATATGCGTGCATGCTAAACATCATTTGATGGTCGTGACCATCGAAAGTTGTGGGCGGTTACCCGAGCCATGCGAATGGATGTTTATGCAAAACATCCATTCGCAGCTGTTCGGGCGAAGCCGCACTTTGAGGGGGGAGGTCGTTCGCCGGGCGGGGTTTGGTGGACTCGCAAGGCTGCGAATCAACCTGAATAACCCCCATACATACATTCTAGGGTTAATATTGTTGGGAACCAATTAACCTATCAGTATATTTTTGGATTGTGGGAATAAATCGGAGTACTCGGAGGAAACCCACGCAAGTACGGGGAGAATATACAAACTCCGCAGAGTTAGAGCCATGGTGGGAATCGAACCCATGACCTCAGTGCTGTGAGGCAGTAATGCTAACCATTACACCGTCCGTACTGCCAATGTGCATCCATTTGTTTTGTTTGGTTATATTTCTGTGTAACTGTCTGATACTGACCCGGTTTGTTCTTGAGACATTTCCCTGACAAACGTTAAAGGTCTAGTAGGATCTCTAGCATCTGTCTCAGTAAAGGCGGTGCTCCCGCCAGTGCTTGGGTTGCAGTGGCGTAATTACACCACTGTGTACACTGCAGAGTTTATTTACTAAGATGAGAGTTCTATTGAAGATGGAATGTTGTTTTATGCAACCAGTCAGATTATATTATCTTCTTAAAGGTGCTAAATAAATAAGTAGTAGATTCTGATTGGTGGCCCATATCATAATCCTATCTTAAATTGAACTCACATATTAGTAAATAGACCCCTGCCTGTCTTTGCAGCAGTCAACAGTCATTGGCTGTACTTCAGTGTGAGGGCTGGTTCTAAGAATCTGGATGTCTTTTTCCCCTAAGGAAAAAAGGAAATCAGGCGCTGTGGCAGGAGCTGTGATTCTAAGGGAAAGCTGCTGCTCAAAAATGGGGGGGTAGTCAATCCCCACCTAGAAAGAGATATACACAAGGGGTCACGCACTAGGCGTGTGAGCAGCGCTTAATAGAATTTAGACCAAAAATGTATGGAAATATAAACAATTTACTGTTTTAAAAATACATATACATAAACAATTGATGCACATTACATATACACAATATAAAACAAATATTATGGGTAAAATCCCGCAACAGGACAATGGAATTGGCCCAGGGGGACAAGGGGCAATAGGGTACAGTGGGTCACAGGTAAGTTCACTTTACCGGTACTGAATGACCTTTGGGTCCAGGTAGATCCACTTTTGTAACAAGCGTTGTATGTCCTCACTATTTTTCACTATTTGTATGACCGTTTGGAGGTAAGGTGAATCAAAGGCTTCCGCTAATCCTACTGGTAGTTTTTGCCCTAGTGGACTATATTGGGATATAGCCACCAGGGTAGTCCAGGGTGCGGTGTCCGCCAGGAGATGGAAAGTCACTGGAAAGAGGCTTCTGCTCACAGGATCCTCCTACAGAATTGGCTGGATGGTGTATGCCACTGGAGGGAGGCCTTTAGAGCAGTGTCCGCCACACAGTAGTGGTTTGAAGGCAAGGGGGTACCTGGTAACTGAAAGTCCACACTGGGCAAGGTGGTGGGTTTTAGGGGTCCTTGGCGTGAAGTGCAGAGGTGTCCACCTAATGCACTTTGATAAAGCTGCAGTTGGCAGTGAAACGCGTTAGGTGGACACCTCTGCACTTCACACCAAGGACCCCTAAAACCCACCACCTTGCCCAGTGTGGACTTTCGTATGCGACCTGTGTTAACCGTCCGGACCTCCGCTGGGAGGGAGGTTCGAGGTCGGACCTGCATACCGGTCCGACTTCCGATTCATGTCTGATACACACGGGAATGCGCATTGGACCTGAGGGGACATCACACTCACCCGATTTGGGTCGATTTCTCAGCCCTTTCTGTCAGGAATGGATGAAATCGGCCCAAATCGAGTAAGTGTACGGGGACCTTTAGTAAAGTCATAAAATATTATTTTCAAGCTCTTTTTCAAACTGCTCCATTTTTTAGTCAATTCCTAAATAATTAGGCGACAGTTCAGAGTTATGTGGGTGGAAAATGAGAATGTATTATACACTTACTGTACTTCATTCTAAATTTTCATATTATTTTGGGAGAACTAGAATACAGTATATTGAAAAGACTATACAAATAAATACTCTACAACATGAAAGTAAACAAATGTGGAACCTTAGTCATTGTAGACATCCCGGTCAGGGGGATTACCTGGGAGAGCAAATCAGCTTTTAATCACTGCGTGATGTTGATTAGTGAAGGAATCATGTGAATAAAGCTACCTTTGAGTAATTATAATCAGACACTGAAAGAACTTCAAAAGCTTCACTAATAAGAGCCCCCAAAGAGCCCTTCTTAAATACTTCATTCGCAAATAAGTCAACTTGATGGCTGTTTGTTTTTCCACATTGATTCTTTTTTTATTTTAATTTGGACTAAGATAATATATTAGAATATTCAGATTAATCTCTTTCTTGAAATTATGTTTACATCATAGTGGTAACGGAATCTAATCTAATAGACCTCCAAACAGTTTATTAAAGAGTATACATCGCCTACACAAAAATCAGGTACTATTTTTTGGGGGCGATGAGACAGAAGTTGCCTCCCAATTCACTACGAGATAGCAACATCACCGAAACATGACACATTTGTAACGCACAAGTTTTATATGATCTCATTGTGCACGACTACCTAGCTCTTGTGGTGTATTGTCAATTCCTTTTTATTCATTTGTTTTTCTTCTATTTATTGCTCTGTGATACACTACATTTACAGCCATAGAGGATTTCCAGATCCATATAATCTGGGCCCATTTAACACATGCTGTAATGAAATATAATAAGATGAAGTTTACTCATACTTGCTTATTTTTAGATGCCCCCATAACAGTTGCACCCCCTGCATCCTTTATATTTAAAAAGTCCGGACATGTCTGTCCATCTATGCCACCTCACATTTTTCCATTTATCCCCCTCCCATCTGTATATTTATGCCCCCTACTATCTGTCCATATATTCCCCATATGTGGCTTTGTCTGTCCATGTGTCAGTCTATGCCCCCTAATGCTCTGTCTATCCTCCTGTCCGCCCGTGCCACTATCCGTCCTTCTGTTCATCTATGCCCTCTTCTGTTTGTCCATCTATACCACCATATGATGCTATCTCCATCCATTTGTCCAACTATACTCCCTTCCATCTGTCTGTCTGTTCTTCTATGCCCTATCCTATCTGTCCATCTATGCCCCCATATGGTGCTCTGTACATCCATCTGTCTGCCCATGCCCACATCAGTGCTGACACGTCCATTTGACCATCTATGCCTCCACCCCCATCCTGTGCTGAAGTCAAGTAGTGTCTTTCATTCTTGCTCCTTCTCCCCACCCCTCTCCCTAACACTCACTCTCTCCTGCTCCTCTCTCCCTGACACTCTTTCTCTTTCACTCACCTCTCTTTCCTGTCTCAAAAGGGCATTGTAGTGACAAAGGCACCCTCTGCAAAAATACTTTCTGGTGCCCCTCCCCCATAGTACCATCTCATTGTCAGGGGTACCACCACTGCAGGTTTGCGGTCCTGCGTGGCCATGGTGGTGGACATTTTTGGAGGCACAAATCTTTCATGGTGCTTCCCCTCAGGCTGGTAGCACTGAGTAGAATTTGTGGACTGAGCATATCAATTGGTAGGTATAGTTAAAGGCGCACAGCAAATTGGATACTTGCACTTACTGGAATATGAATCACAGTATGTATATGTGGATTGAGTGTACAGTTTGCTGGACTATGCACAGCAAAGTATGTTATACTGTAGCTGATGGAAGGGCACTGCAGAGTTGGTATAGTTGATTGAAGTGCATAGCTGGTGGATTCCTGGTGCTTGTTGACATATGCACAGCAGAGCTGGTATAGCTGATTAGATCGCACAGCAGGTCTGACTCCAAACACATAGGAAGGCACAGAAATGCTTGAATATACTGAGATGGGAGCAAGGTAACCAGTAATAGAAGCAGTTTCCCTGGCAATGGGCTGTTAAGCCAGAGGAGTTTAAATAGTGCAATCAGGTACCCATGTGTATAACCAGCCCCAGGCTCTTTGAGGTGTCATGCCACAGCCAGCGGAAACTTTTTACACAAGTTCCCGTGGCTAAAGTATGACAACCCTGACTGGGACCCTCCAATAAAGGGGTTTCCACTCTCCAGGGCAATCCAGGTCACCCTTGGACCGGGCAGAACCCTCAGGCTATTCTCAACACTACTGAGCAGTGGATGCCAGGCTGATGTTTAAAGTGTAAAAAAAAGAGTTAAAAGAAAGGTATTGGGTTTTGTGGTTGAACTACAAGCCTCAGCAAGCCTCCCCCGCATGCTGGATCTTTGTGAACCACAAATCGCACACGCACACAAAATATATTACAGACATCACCCATACATACTCACTTGTCTTGATCCAGAAGGTTCGGTCCACTTGTACAGTAGAATCCCTATACAGACAGAAGAGGACCAATATACACAACAGGTGGAAAGTAGGTAAGTATAATTTTTTTTCACAGGTAATTATACTTACCTACTTCCCACCTGTTGTGTATATTGGTCCTCTTCTGTCTGTATAGGCATCCATGGGGTCAACTGGTACTTCCCTCGGCCTATGAGAAGTGAGCACAGGGGGGCACTGAAAAGCATAGGCTGTGCGCTCCTCTATAGATGCGAATGTTACGAATTTAAGATGGGCTTCTATGGCCGGTTCCCACCGTAGACCCCTATGTTAAAGTCCTAACATATGCGTCTATGGTGCGTCTATGCGTCTAACCAAAAATTATTGTCTGTGGCATGACACCGATGACTGTTTGAGCCCGGTGCTGGTTATAAAAATACGAGGGACCCCTATTCTTTTTGTCCCCCAGTGCCGGTTATACTAGTAAGGTGGGGAACCCATGCAGTTTTTTTTTTAAATTATTCATTTCTTTTTTTCTACATTTTACACAGAGAAGCCTGCACAAATCTAAATGATCCATGCATGCTTCATCAAAATACGGATGAAAAATTTGGTAATTTTTCCATTTGTATTTTGAGCTGAATTCATGGACGGATTTATTTATACGAATGATTGTAAATTTGCCGATCTGATAGAACTCTATGACCATATATGGCCAAGTTCTTTTGATGGTGTATTCATTCAAACAATCGAATTTGGCTGAGCTTGCTGTACATAAATACGGCAAATTGTCTATATTCGTCTGATAATAAAAGAGCCGATCATGGGGTCCCAGATGTAATTAACATCGAATGGTACGAATGTGTTCATTTATACCCCTTCGATCTTAGTAAATTTCCCCCTTAGTGTCTAAAATGTAGTGTCTACCTTCTTGTGTCTGGACAGTGTGTCAGAGTACTTTACCAAGCTGGATTATACTACAGTATATTGCTTGTTCTTAATTCTAATTTTGAGAATTTGTCTATGGAAAAAGAAAAATTATCTTTGGAACATGTTGGTGAAGTTGGAAGACCTTTTCTGTCAGATAAACCTATTTTTCATTTGATACATATAGGCTAAATCACTTTCGATGTGAATACATGTCTTGGCGTTGATTCAATAATATTGCACTAGGAGGTGCTAGTGCTAGGGCTTGCTCTCAGCATTACCCTCACTGTATGCCATATTCCCTTATAGACGATTACAGCTAAGATTACAGGTGGATTAAAAATGATTGATAGAACAATGGCTCCAAACATTGTAATTTAATTTTGCAACATGCCACAATACACTTGTACCTGTAAAGTTATTGTGGTCATGTATCATATGCTAGATTTCCCATACGTAGCTCATCTGAGCAGTTGTGCCAGACGGTTGATGTGTCAGGTGTTAGACATGTCAGAATATTTCCTTACTCCTTTCCTCAGTTGTTTCTTTTTACACATTGCATGTAATTTTATATTAACAAAGTCATTTCATAAACTTTATCTGTCTAGACAATGTACATGTCCTGAAAGCAAATAGTTGTATTTATGCCCGCAACATTTATAATATTTCATGAAATAAAAGTCTGCTAATTATTACTGACTGCTTTTGACAAGCAAATTTGTTTCATATTCTCAACATTAACATGAAAAATAAAGCAGAGTTTAATAGCTATGCTGAAGGCTGTACTTACAATGAATCACCACAATGAAAGTGTTGTGGCCAACATATTAAACACAAAAAATTGTCCAGTACAGCTAGGAATAAAATATTTAAAGAATACAGCAGGGCTCAGTATGATTTTCTTACAACCAGTGGTCAAAGTGGGAATTTTGAGGTAGGGTATGGAAAATGAAAAGAGACACACACTTCACGGAGTACTATTGCCTGATGGAAAAGGGGCGTGGCCTATCAGAAGGGACGTACCCTTAAGAGACACTGGATAAGAGGGAGGACACATAGTGGAGGAAGAAATGAGGTGGACAGGGGCATTGGGTGAGGCAAGGTGGGATGAGGACATATTGGGGAGAAGGACAGAGGAAGGGGGGGATGATGGGTGGTAGATGGACATATTTGAGATTGGTACACTGGATGGGAGGGTGCAGGGTGGAAGAGTGTCACTGGAGGACATATTGGGGAGAGGGACAGAGGAAGGGGGATGCTGGGTGGGAGAGGACGTAGGATGGGAGGGGGACATAATGGGGAGAGGGACAGAGGAAGGGGCGGATGCTGGGTGGAAAAGGATGCAGTGTGGGAGAGGGACATATTGTCATTTGTGATAATGGATGAGACCACAAAATTATGGGGGGGAGGGGCATCATGACAGTGTGTGTGTGTGTGTGTTTCTGTGCATGGGGGGGGGGGGGGGGGTTGAAACAGAAAATCTCCAGTCAAAACAAAAGCACCTAAACTTTATGAAGTGTAGACTTCTCACAAAACTAAAACTGGAAGCCCTCCTTTTTTTTTTAAAGGAGGGCTTCCATCTTTATGAGAAGCTCAACTGCCATTCATAAACATAGGCCCAGACCATAGCCTTTCCTTGCCACTTTGTGTTGTAAATGGCATATTGCCAATTTTACATTTCACCTCAAATAATGTTATGTTGCTTTTTTTTTCATGCTCTTTGACATTGGGCAATTTGTGAAGATTAATGTTATTGAAGTTAATAATACTGTACCATTCTAAAATGTGTACGCAACCTGCCATTTTCTAGGTGTGTCTCAAAAACACAGACATGCTCCAGATGTTTTTGAGAAGGGTCTCTGTGACATCAACGAGGACCAAGTCCACCTTGTCTGTGAAATCCTTTTGATGGTAAGTGAAATGTATATGGATTTGCGAATGGATGCCGCTAAGCAATCCATTTGCAATTCTCCTATAATTTTGCATAGGGCGGTTACTCTGTCTGTCTGGGTGGTGGCAGTGTGCAGCAAAATCTCACATTAGTGATAAGGCCCGATATGTGGAGAGAGGCGTGTTTATCCATGGGTCTCCATACACTGGGACATGAAGGCAATTATAGCTGAAAAGCACTGAATGAGCTTAATGATGGCCAGGAGGGTCAGACAGGTTTGATATCCACAATAAACCATCGAGCTGTTTTCTGCACTATGGCAAGCTTACATTTTGGGTGTCTAATATAGCAAAATTGTGGAGGCAATTAAATGATTGACAGTTTTGGTGTTGATAGTGAAAACGTCAACAGTATATTGTTGTTTGCCGAATATAAACACAGGAGTAATAAATTCACTGATGGAGATCAGAAAATTCATCAGGCCAAAGGTCAGCAATATTGTATGAAATTGTGATCCCATGCTAAGATGGTTGGGACCCACTTTCGGGTCAGAACCAACAATTTGTGAACCGCTGTTTTAGGGAAATGAACATCCCATGGTGTCAGTGTATCCTTTTTTCTATGAAGAAAAAGGTTCCAATACTAAACAGGTATCAGTACTTACACTTAGAAGTTGATACGGTACTTGTTTCCTAGAACGGCCACAATCGGGGGTAATCGTGTACCTTTCCTTTGAAATCAGGTCCATTTTGCCGGCAAAGGCAAAATCGGGTCCATTGCGTCGGTCGGGTGCATTAACATGGCACGCGACCGACGCGATGCACCCGATTTTGCCATAGGGTTAAAATATTTTTAACATTGTAATCGGGAAAGAAATGGGAAATGGGCCACGATTGACGCCAACCCGAAGCGTGGCGAGCGTAGCGAGCCCGCGAGGGGCGGCGGTACGCGTCCTCCGACTTTTTCATACCCCTACATCCACGTCGGCGTGGAGTTGAGAATATAAAGTGTGGCGAGCGCAGCGAGCCACCGAGCCCGAAGCGTGGCGAGTGCACGCGTATACCTGTGAAGTTATACGCATCCCCTGGCGGGGCTCGCTGCGCTCACCACGCTGCGGGCTCGGTGTCTCGCTGCGCTCGCCACACTTTATATTCTCAACTCCACGCCGACGTGGATAGTAGGGGTATGAAAAAAGTTGGAGGACGCATACCGCTGCCTCTCGCGGGCTCGCTAAGCTTGCCACGCTTCGGGTTGGCGTCAATCGTGGGGTGCCGTTGAGGGGGTTAAAATTGGGGTCTGGGGAGACTTTTACATTGAATCCAATGTAAAATAGGGTCCCAGGGACCCTATTCACATTTCAATCAATGTAAAAATCGGGACCATCGCGTCGTCGCATCGCATGCGATTTGGCCGTTCTAGGAAACAAGTACCGTTGATACATAATGTATAGTAACTTCCACACTATGTATAAGTCTGTAGATACTTTATTCATTTCTGAAATAGTTTCACTTATTGCTTCCTGTCTCTGGCTTACGTTATTAGAATTAAATATTAGCCCTAAAATATTAACAGTAAAAGGGGAAAAAAAAACCGACGATTGCATATACTGTACCACTGTTTGTTGTAGATCATGGAATACTGTCATACTTGTTAAGCACAGCACAGAGACAGTGGACATAAACTAAAGATTAAATAGGCTTTATGACAGATACAGTGTTCTTTCTGCTTTTATAATTTACTATATTTACAAATAATATACAGGAACAGCCACCGCCATGCTGCAGTGGATCTCTTTATATGCGTGCTTAGTTAAATGCTTCAGCACCAGGGATAGCAGCATGCGTCTCCCATACTGTAGGTAAGCGTGCTGCGCCCTCCCGCACTCCTCTCCTCCCCCTGTTCTACACGCCAGACGCTCGGCCCCGTGACGTCACGAAGCTGCTAATCGGAGCGTTCCAGCGGGATCCTGGCTACACTAGCGCATGAGCAAACCGCAGGTAACCGGGTCACCGTGACGTTTATTACCGGACAAAGCCAGCGGGGGGTATCCCTTTGCAGGCCAACCGAGTTCTAGCGTTCAATATTTAAAGCCAAGTCATAGCAAGGGCAGGAAACGACCGAATGACCCTGGTCTGCGCCAGTTGCATCGCTGTGCCTATGTCAAGTCTGCAAGGGTTGTTTATGTTGATAAACATGGCAGCTACCTGTAATGTCTCTACTCATTCGCGTGCTGCGACAGAGATCAGATGAGCGCTTGTAATACTGTATTGCCCCTTTGCAAGGTTAAATGATAGCTAGGCTGTAAAATACTAACCATTACTGGAGAGGACTATTGGAATGGATTATAGTTAACTCCTTCCCTGGGTAACCTCTGGGTCTAAGCGGTATTTTCAATGGAGTCTAACTTGTGAAATATAACTACAGAGGATGTTTTCAAAATATATATTGGAATAAATGAAATCGATATATATTCTGTGAGGATGTTGCCTATAGCAACTAATCAGATTCTGTCATAAAATATAATGTGATTGGTTGCTATGGTCAATATCACCTCTTTATTTTTAGATGATTTAGTAAATATATCCCCTAAAGGCTTTATTTATGGAACTTTAAAATGGTCTTTGTAGTCATTGTTAAGCCTGGTGTGCTCTATACTGACTGCGAGTGCTTACATTATCACTTCCAATTTGTAAATAATCACAATATTTTGTGTTTTCTAACATGACTGCAGATTAGCTAGCATGACCAGACTGTAATTGCGAGAACCCAGAATATAGCAGACACGTCACTTTATTATTCTCTCTGTCTATCCACAAGCATGCATTTTAGACTATGAAAACTTGTGTAATTCCACCAAACACCAGGCCTAGTACTTATAACACTGCACTCTAATTAATGTACATGTCAGCACTTTATTCAAATGTCACTCCTTTCAAAAACATATACAGTATTACAATAACGCAGGAATGCACTTGTGGCTACAAATGGCTTGGAGAGGGCCACACGTTACCTGTCACTGAATTAAACTGACTCTCCAAAATGGGAAAGTTGTTTTATTTTTGTTAAAGTTATGCAATAATCTTTTACTTTGCCAGCTGGATTGATAGGCGTGTCTGCCTGGTATATCAGGTATATTTTAGGGAGTTGTCTTAACCATTGAAGAGATAAATAAAACTTTACTGTGCCAGTGTGCATTTTGATAAAATGTTTCCACTTGGTGTCACTGTAGCAAGCTTGTTAAACAAAACTAATCTAAAGTGGCTATATAGTCCCTATTAAAGCGATGAAACAGTGGCTGAGCCACACATTACCTATCAGTTTGTGCCCCTACCAAAAGGAGGACATGGGATTCATCGGGATACATACAGATGAAAGGTGGTCATGGTGCTGACTGTCATAATACCATTGCCGGAATCACAAAGGATAGAACAGTGACCCCATAATCTGCCATTTTAACCTAACCTCCATGCACTTAGTGCAGTGGTTCCCAAACTGTGCGCTTGGGCTCCCTGGGGTGCCTCGGGACACTTGCAGGGGAGCCTCGGGTTGGTCGTCCAGGACCAATTCAAATTATTTATGATCAATTATTTCTGGACAAAACCAGTGCTGGTGGCTGCCAATCATAAAATGTGTACAATCAGAACCAAATCCTGCCCTTTACCACATAACTGAACCTAAGAAGCACATATAAACACAATCTACTTAATTTGATATATTTTTTGGGGCCTAGGGGTGCCGTGGAAAAATTCTGATACTCTAGGGTGCCGTGATTAGAAAAAGATTGGGAACCCCTGACTTAGTGCCTAACACTAAACCCCCCCCCAGCCTAACCCAATGTCTACCCCTAAAACTAACCCCCCAGTCAATGGTATCCTTATTGATTTCAGGGTTTCCAGTGCCTGTTCAGGATAACGCAATTAGTATTGTGAACCCCGGCATCCCCACTGCCAATCGCATTCTGGTCGGTAGAGTCATTGAAGAACCAATCATCCAGCGTGAACCAGGCCATTCCAAGAGTCCTAACCCATGAACATTATTGTCGCAAATTGATGACAAATGTTAATGGTCTGATGATCCATTTCTGGCCTGCTTTATAAAGTTGTGTGGTTTCTGCATGGCAGATTTTTTTTTTAGATAGTTCACTTTCCCTGAATTGCGCATTTAGCTTCCCTAAATCCTCAGGTAACAGCAGGCACCCAGCATTGAGCAACTCAGTCCAGCTGGACATGAATCTGAAAACAGTAGTACCCACCTAATCAGACAAATTGTGTATAATCGCCTTAGGACCTGGGCATCTTGATTCGTATTCCAATTTAATTTTACAGTATGTAGTATTTCACATTGGCTGAGTGGTCAGTGCATTTACTCTGTGACAATATTATGGATTCTAGAGATGATCATTTTAAAACCCATGAATCAATCCATCAATACATATATAAATACAATTATTTGAGGTGAGATGGGATGCCAAGTGGGCTTATTTTTCAATATTCCTTATGCCCTGTTCTCGCCATCGTTTTTACAGATTTTCTGCTGTCCATGTTTCAAAATGTAAATTGACTACTGTAAAAATTTGACAATTTTTTTTAAATGACACTTAAAAAAAAAAAAAAAAAAAAAAACGCATTGCCACAAGTTGTTTTCTTTTTTTTTATGTTTAAGGAAGAAGTCATGAGATGTACAGTAAGCTTTTTAAAGTTGATGAATATATGCCAGAGAAATAGCCTTCCACCTTGTTGAAAAAAAGACATGTCTTGACTAAATGCAGTAACTGCCTACGCATGCTGGTGCCTGTAGAACTGCCAGTGCCAGTCTACCCCAACATCCAGGGCCCACTGAAACCTGTAGACCAATTTTTAACACAACTATTTTAACACAACGGAGTCAAGTGCCATCAATATTGCTTTTTCAGTTTGCACGTTTCACAAGTGAGGTTTTCGGTGATCCTCCACCATTATTGAGGCTGCAAGGACTCTTACGTCGCACACTATGAGATTATTTCATTTGTGAAGCCATATATGCGCTAGATATAAATTAGCAACTCAATAGCTGCAGAATACTGCTATTTTTACAGAAACGATTCTCAGTGGAAATTGCTCAGACTGTATGTAGAGCTGATAAATTGAATAATGTATTAACATTGTAACAAATACCCTAGTACACAACAGTTGAAAAACACTACCTTTTTGACATAAACGCTCTTCACTGACTTCACTCTGATTACACGTGGGGACAACCGATTGGATAGTGTGTACCCCTGAGTGAATAAAGACTCAATGAGTAGTACCACAGCCTGACACCAAGAGAATGTACCAATATATGAAGCTATCTATGCGCTAGATGTCAAATTGCAGCAGCTACTAATAATTGCCAAATATAGTGCATTATTTCCACTACACGTGGAGCCAACTTATTGGATAGTGTGTACCCTGGAATGAAAAAGGTGCAATTGCTAGCACCACTGCTGTGACACCACGATAGCACATTAATGCATGATTTGTCTATGCACTAAATGCCTATTAACAGCAACATTCACTAATAAATACAGTTACTCAGACAGAGTAATTTTCCACTTATTATTGTTTTGTATGTGGAAACAATGTATTGGATAGTGTGTATAACTTAAAGTGCAATTAATAACACCGCTCTGACACCACATTTTTGCATTTAACTGTGGACATATTGTATCACAGTATCTTCAAGAGCTCTCCCAGTAACAGTATCCTAAACATTTAGCAACTTATTTGCAAATACAGTAATACTGGGAAAAACAACAAAGTGGCTACATACACAGAATAATCAACACCAACACAGTGCAATATTTTAATCACTTTATTCCTTTTTCTCTTTTCTGAATTTGCACATAATATTTGTTTGTCCATACTTCGCTGGCTTGCAGCAATTTTAAAACAATTTAAATAAAAGGTACATTTTAATCTTTAATTTGTCGGTGGATACTCTCAGCGGAAACAGTATACATTAGTTGAATGAGTGCCCCGAATTGGGAATTCTTTTTTTCTTCTTTCTATTACCATTATTGAGGCTGCAAGGACTCTTATGTCGCACCTTGGGACTTTCTTCTCTCTTTGTATTATGGGGGGTATTCAATGTTGGCCAATATTTCAGACAGGTGGAAGTATTAGCAATCAGTATTCAGTTGGTCAGGACTCCGCTCATGCAAATTTGAATGTTGAATCTGCATTGTGGAAAACAGTCAATGGATTGTCGAATCCACGGCCATTTTCAACTTTCGACAGGTGTATGCGCTGATCCACAGTTTCCAACAGCCAGAATAATGGACCCGACATTGAATGAATAGTTTGATTGTCAATTTTGAACTAATCTTGTTGGAAATTAACAATATTTCCACCTGGCGGAAATATTGTCTGGGATTGATTACCCCCCTACAGGTACCACTATTGATAAAATACTTATCTACTCAATGGGAATTTCTGTGTCTCCATGACTGCTTTAAGATTAAGTTAATATCCTGCATCCCGCCTATTTCCTAGTGAAGTTGCAATCCAAGGGGAGCGGATACATTTATATTTTTTTGTGTGCAGGGTAAATACCGGCTACTTTTGCATTTAGTCCACATATATTAAGCTGCTTTATTATTGAACACAATTTAGATAATCTGTATGTACCCCACCCAAATCCAGATCTCCAGGACCTAAATATTGCCCACAGAGCACATTGCAAATGTGACCATTAATAAATGGGCCCCATAGAGCTAAGAGGGGCATATCCTAGTTTAACTCTAGTAGACCAGTATTAGTGTCCTATGGGCCTGATCTGGAAGTAAAGCAAAAAAAAAAAACCAGGAAAACACATGTTTCACTGCACGTACGGCAGATGTACAGAGATCTGGATTGTAGGTGGTCTCCAAATATTTGCAGCAAACCCCCCAAATGGGAAATAGCTGCATTTTTTTTTAAAAAGAGCTCATAAATCGGTCTGCTCATTTTAAATCTACCACACCTACTGTGCAACCCATACTACTTTTTACGATTTTTTTATGAAACTCTAAACAATTTTGGTTAGACCCCCAGAAGAGTGGTTATCCCTCCTCCACCTTTCCTACTTACTAATGAAGGAGGCTGAATGGGGAGTATAATGCAAGGAATTTTGAATCTGTGAGGAGGGAGGGGGCAATATGACACAATCCAATGAGAATTGTGTAATCTTGGCCCACTCATAGACCTTTGATTCACTGCAATATGCCATAGTAGAGGCATAGCTTAATGACAGAGCCCAACCCCATTCCTTCAGTGGCCATCTGCAAGTCTTCTGCAGGATTCTCCAGGAGAGGAGTTGAAAAAAGTAAGTATAATTAATGGACTAATGAATACAGACAAACTATGTTGGCAAGAGGTGGTGGTGGTGGTGGTGGAGGAGGAGCGTTCTTTCTAAATATCAGTGGGTAGATGGAGCACTGATGAGTCCATGTTTGGTACTGAATTGAATCTTTAAAATCTTGTACAGCTTAAGTGTCTTTCACATTGTAATATAGTCTTCCACCTGTTGTGGTGGGGATGAGTGCAGCAAAATACTTTGAAATGTATAACTATGCAAAAAATAATTGTATTAATTTTAATTGACATCATTTTATTGATATATGATAATAAATGATGCCTACTTTGTAGTGTAATAGTGTTCATTCTACCATCCGCTATCTTTGAAAACCCATGCAGGTCCTCTTCCCTACATGGGGGGTTGCTGTTTGCTGTAGTGCTTCTAGCACAATGTGGTCTGTATATCAGCACTGATATGCAAACCAGACCTGTGCTAGAAACACCACAGCAGACAGCGACTCCCCAGGCAGGGAAGAGCAACTGCATGGGTTTTCAAAGATAGCGGGTGCTAGAATGAACACTAGTGTAAAGGGGTATTTGGGTGTTCATCCATGTAAAGTATTATGCAAATGAGATAGCAGAATTTTTTTGGGACAGAATATCCTTTTAGAGGATGACTCATCAGTTCATGTGTGACAGCCTTAGTCAGTTAGAAGAAGGAAGTTCCTGGATTTGTAGTTGGTCAAATCGATCACACTTTCATATGCAAGCATTTGGGAATCTGGTGTGATTGAAATCAGTAAGTAAAAAAATCAATGGTTTCCCCCAACTCACTGAATGGTATTAGTAACCAATCTTGAACACTACATGGTAATAGAATTCAGAGATATTGGTTACATATACCTGTGCAGGTGTAAGATATGCCCCCAAGCCATGTCAAGGCTTCTCTGTAAATTGGGGGTCCCTAGCGCTATATCTAGCTGCAGGGTGCGGCACCCCAAAAACTATCATAAGATAGAAAGCCCAGAGCATCACGCCAGTAAGATACTATAGTGTTAATAAATATTAGTGATAGGAAGCCGAAGCTATACATAAATCTGTATGTGTTTGAAATCAGTAAATACTATCATTAGTGTATTATAGTGAAGCATATAGGGCCTAATTTAGAGGTATTGCTATATTTTCAAGGAGCTAATATTGAACTAAGCATTTTTGGTAGGCGCATTTCATGCCTAATCCAGGTTTCGATTTAACACATGGATTGAAATGCAATATACTCTGAATTTGTACCAAAGTTTCTTTGATTTTTCTCTTAAATCACTGGAATCAATAGCTGTTGATTTGAGGTATTATAAACAAAGTTGCCTGCAATTTTGGCATTGCAATGATGGGTACAAAAAAGTTAATAAGTCCACCCCCTTCCAATCTCTCCATCCTATAGACCAGGCTGTTCAGGAAGACAAATGTTTGCCCCTCTCAGTTCCTAGAGATAATCAGTCTATTGCTGATGAGCAATTTGGCATTGGATCGGCTATTTCTAGGTAGGGAAAGTACAGTATGTTATTTTAATGCCCCATCCTAAGAGGATAAGATCCAATGCTTGGGCCAGCCTGAGCCTATTTGAGGAAGGAGGATGCCACACTTTTTTTTAACCTATAAGCATGCTGCTTGATGAATGGTTGGAACTATCCACCAATCTGAGTGTAGCGTTCTATACCTGCCTCCCAACCTGAAGCCAAACAGTGAATGACTGTCAGCATGGGGGTTGGTAGATGACTGAAGCTATACATATATCTATCATACAGTATATATTCATGTGGAGAGATGGCACAGGACCACAGGAGGGGTACGTTGTGTAATTATTATATATTTTTTGTTCCACTGAATAGGTGTGTAGTGGGCCCCAGTGCATTGTTTTGCCAAGAGCCTACAATTCTGTTAATTCTGTTAATTCTGTTAAGATGGGCCTGGCCAAGGAACCACTATTTTTATTTTTTTGTTATTTTTTTCCTTCCATTTTTGAAAAATCAGAGGCCCAGTTTGTTCTAAAACTGTTCATTAAGTAAGTGGATCGCTTGGTTTTATTTATTTTAAATACCTGTGTGGATCAAAAGATGGATTAGCCTTAGTAACTGAATATTTTAATTATTTAATTGAATTGGTTGCTTGCCATGTAGTGGGGAATTGAACACAAAGTGTACTTGCAATATATATATATCCTGGCATTTCTAAATGTCCTTGAGAAAGAGACATTGCTACTTAACATCCATTTACCCTAAAGGAAATAAATTCCCTCGCACCTCTCTGATCCCTGACTTGGCAACTTTTACTTAAGGAAATCAAATACATTTTTTTGCTCTATTTATTATCGTAATGAATGTGTCGTTTTATTATTTTAGGCACATCGTTCCAGAGAAATTGAAAACATTGCCAGAAAATAGTTTAATAGAACTAAAATATGAAAATGGATATTTTGGCAGCGGTGCCTTGCCTATATAAATGAAAGAGTTTTAATTAGCGCAGATGGGTTATGTTCTCAGCCGCAACTTATTTGTCTTTCTTTTTAAAACGTTGACATTCAGTACAGGAAGTAACATATCAATGTATGTGAGGTTCTATACACATGACTTGTACTAAGGCTTGCTTTAGAATTGTTTAAAGTTATCAATTGTTTTCTTTGTGCCTGTTTGGTACCTCAAGTGGGCCCATAAAACTATACTTCTATTGTTATCCTATATAATAAGAGTAACACTGCTCAACGCTGCTCCTTACGTCAATGGGTGGAATTCAGGTATATCTCTCACTGGCGCCAGTCAGCCAAGCATGTCCACTACAGGCAGTGCACAAAACCCAAGCCTGTTTCAGTGACATGATATCACCGTACACCTCAACAAGTTAGTATTGAATTTCAGCTCTTTGTGTACCCATTAGATGCAGAAATCTGAACTTTTTGTTGCATTGGACCATCAATGTGGAGATAGTGGAGCTAGCAGTGAGATATCCGATACAGAATAGTGTTCATTCTAGCACGCGCAATCTTTGAAAACCCATGCAGTTCCTCTTCCCTGCCTGGTGTGTCGCTGTCTGCTGTAGTGCTTTTAGCACAGTGTGGTCTGTATATCAGCACTAACATGCAAACCAGACCTGTGCTACAAACACCACAGCAGACCGTGCCACCGCAAGCAGGGAACAGGAACTGCATGGATTTCCAAAGATAGTGGGTGTTCGAACGAACACTACAGAAGCAGATAGTTCTGGTGAGTAGAAGTATAGTTATGTAGCGGACGATACTGGAGACAGATTTATTAAACTACAGTACTTTCCTTGATGAGAGGTGTACTGTGACTAAAGTAGAGGTTTGAGAGCAAAGCCCTGTGGGATGTCAGTGGGCATGAAGAGAGCAATGTGGCAGAAATTTTAGTACAGCCGCTAATAGAGCTTTTTGATACATAGGAAGTGAACCAAGACTAAACACACCAGCCAATCAACTCCTAACTGTCATTTTTCAAACATCTGATTGGCTGGTGTGTTATCACCTTCTATGTTATCTCTTCACCATGCTAAATACATCTGCCCCTGTGTCAAAAAGGCAACATAAGTAAAGGACGTGGAAAGAGGACATCTGAACAATAGTAATGAAGCAGTACAGATTTCCAAGAGACTGATTATGGATAAGTAGCACATAGACCTTTGTTTTTTTTATAAATGCTGTCTTCCTCGATTGTTGTGTGTAAGGCAAGATGAAGGTAGTCAATAAGGAAGAGAGAGGAGAGAAAGCAGGGTAGGTGGGAGTGCATATGTTGCTATAGAAGGTAAAGGATAAGATAGAAATAGGGTGCTAATACGAGAAAGAAGCTGGAGAAATTAAACCTTCTTTAAAGGAGAATGGAAGGTATGTAGTTGGGAGAGCCATGTAGCAGAGGGTGGCATGTATTAGGGTGAAGGAGTAGAGGTGTCAAGCTGATATGGTACCATCAGTAACAGGGAGGCTCAGGGAGTCCAGTAGTTATAATAGCTCAGTACATCTTTTAAACATTCTTATTTTTGGTGTCATGGCACTCATTCGCACTACTGTGACCTGTACTAGACAAAGGTTTCAATCAATTATGAGTACATAAAGTGAGAGATAGAACACATTAGTAGGCTTGAGCCTAATATTTTCCTGATTGGCTGATGGTCTGTGATTAGCTTGCATCTGACACTATATTTGAAATATGGACATCAGGGCTGATTGTGTTAATGACTGCCCTGCACACTCCTCACTGTGGAGCCTTACTCGGCCACGTACCTGATGTAAATTGTGGTGTAAATGCTGGTCATGAGTGTCTGCCATCCATACTCATATTCCAATCTCACATGAGTTGGGAATTGCAGGGTTTAGAAGTGATCTATAAATATAGTTATCTAATCGAACATATTCTATTCTCAGTGATGAGATAAAGGATTGTGGCAGCCCTGGATAAAGGTTGCAATGTGGACTAGAGATGGTTAAGGCACACAAATGGACACTCTCATTTACGGATTCCCATTCATTTTACAAGGTGTTCCAGCATTGGCATTACATGTTGAAATGAATGGAGAATGTAACCCCACACAAACGTACACTTAAATGGATCATCAAGTCATAGCTATTTTCCCACAGAAAATACAACAAGCATGGGGTCAACCAGCTATAATGAAATCCAACCCCTAGGCTAAATAATGTGATATCCACCTGTTCTAAAGGAAGTTTGGTTCAATCAGGCCATTGCAGTATAGGAGCCATGTTAATTCCCCTTGCTTGTGCTTGAAGGGCTTTGCACAGGCTGTCACTATATCATCTTGAAATACTGACAATAATAGTTGCTTGGATGTCTCATTATCAATGGCTATACCACACACAGCCTGGTAACCATTGATGATGATGATGATGATGATGATGATTACCATGTATGGCTGTGTGTGGTACAAATTTTGTATCACACACAGCCATACATGGTAATCATCATCATCAATGGCTGCCAGGCTGTGTACCGTACTAGCAGAATATATTATCAATTTCAGTGTGTATTACAATTATCTGATTTTCTTCCTTTCAAATCAAGGGGGTAGATAACGTTGGCGTATCTAAATATATATTGTGGTAAAAGGTAAAAAGTTCTATCTATCTATCTATCTATCTGACTTTGAAAACTGTGGGTGAGATTTAATAGGATGAGAGATCCAGAAAGTGAGAGATTTGGTAAGAAATCTCCAGGTTTTTTTTTAAACGGCAATCATTTACACTGCAAAATCACACTGGTTTTGAAATGTAAATGATTGCCTTTTTAAAAAAACAAACAAACCAGGAGATTTCTTACCAAATCTCTCCCTTTCTGTATCTATTTTCCCATTAAATTTGCCCCTGTGTCTCTTGAAGCATTGGCTATTTTTGGAGTGATATACTTTTTAATGGATGTCCTATGTCCTTGTGTACCATTTTTTTTTTTGGGAAGATGTGTATTATTCCAGATAAGCACAATGATGTGCCTTTAAGTAATGGAGTGCTGGCAGATTTGGGTGCCTCAGCCACTGGCTGGAGAAACCTCTCTGGGTAAATGTGTGCCAGCTAATAATTGGTTTGGTTATACTTGAACTAAACAGGAAAAAGTGAAAGACTTGCTGCTATGCTGTACATTCACCTTTGATCAATGTTACTAAAGGGCCATTGGGGATAGTCATGTTAATGTTAAACATTTCCTAAAATAAGTTTATCCTATGCTGGCTGATGGGGTCAATTAATTCACACTGTTTGATTAACTCTATGAGAGCTAAGTCAATTTGTCAAAATAGGTATGCCAAGCAAACATTTTTATTTATCATAATGACCTGTAATGTTTACCTGATATAGGAAATATAATCTTTTTTACACAACATTTTTTATTTGAATTTATATAACAAATGTGAACGACGCTTGAAATTCTAGTGGATATTTTGGACGTCTCTCAGAGATGTTGGCACTTAAGGGTTAAGATTTATTGTGAGTGATATTGTGTAAATAAACATGTTTATGTCCAGTTCTTATCTAGAGTCTGTTTTTCTTATGCAGTCTCTTGCTAGAATTTACAAATCATTTCCATTTATTTCCCAGGTGAGCTGCTAAATGAAACAAGATGAGCTACCTCTGGTCACTTGCTGTTCAATTAAGACCTCGTAGCATTGGTTTGTTGGTCAGGCAGACAACCACCCTCAGGACATTACTACCAAGATGCTGCGTACATTCCTCTGGAGCCAAAGAGCCTTTCTTAAGTGGAACAAATTCAACGTATGTAGAGGAAATGTATTATGCATGGCTGGAGAATCCGAAAAGTGTCCACAAGGTAAAGTCACTGCACAAATTGTCCTTTCTGAAATGCCCATAAAACAATTTTTGTTGTAGCATTTACAGATGGAGCCTTCTTCAGCTAGCCTTCTCAGAACGTCCAGCATTGTTGGCGGGCTGGTGACATCACATGATGTCAGCACCCGCCTCTTGTGAGAGAAATCATTCGATGGTCGTCAACCATGAAATGATTTTATGTCGCCTTCGGCCACATGCGAGAGGATGTGTTCTCAGACCGAGGGGATTCGGCGGTGATGGTGGCGGGGGCTCGGGCATTCGTTGGGCCGGCGACTGTACGCTGCCTAGCAATTAGTTCTGAATGAGGCCCTATGCTGCCTACATAGCGCTAGACAATCAAATCAAAGTGCTTTATTGTCCTTATACAAGACAAAAATTAATTGGTAAACAAAATTCAAATACAACCCTCTAGTGCTAAAATAACTATTCTGCTACGAGCCAAGACATTACTTGCCGATCAACATACGAATTGCTGACGGGAAAAAAAACTGCCATGCAATCAATCAGTGCGAGACGTTAGTTCTCTGAACATTTTATTGGATGGTAATTTAACATACTGCGGACTTCATGCACACTAAGTAACCATATACTTATTATTTTGCTTGAAGTTTTGCCAAGAGGTTCTAACCCCCCTTTCCCCTGCAGTACAATTCCCAAACCAAGCAATTATTCCAAATGTAAGAACAGTCTCGATAGTGCAATGATAAAAGTTTACGAGAGTGTCTCTGGTCGCACCCGCCACTCTCATATATTTTCTTAAAAATGTATTTGTATCTTAACTGTAAATGTGGTAATGCAGAGTGCAGCACAGTGAGGACAGCGTCATCAGTTGAGCGATTAATCCTTATATGCAAATTGATAGGAATCGAATCCAACCGGAGGAAGAGCCTTAATCTGTCTCCTAACTAAACGCTCAAAGCATTTCACCATCTGTAGCTTGAGGCCATCAGAACATTTTTGGTGATAGGAAGTATGGGGGAACAGTTATGAGTAGTGTTCATCCTAGCACCCTGCACCTGTCACAACATGTGCAGCTCTTCTTTCCTGCCTGGGGTCTCGGTCTCTGCTCTGGTGCTTCTGGCACACTTTGATCTGTCAATGCTAAGTTCAAACCAGAGTGTATAAGGCACACCAGAGCAGAGAGCGATACCCCAGACAGGAAAGAGGAACTGCATGGGTTGCGACAGGTGCAGGGTGCTAGTGTGAACAGAGTGTAGGAGTTGCCCATAGCCAGCAATCAGCTTGGCAGCATTTTTCAATTACACACTATAAAATGATAGGTAGATTCTGATTAGTTCCAGTAGGTAACTTTTCCCCTGGCCTAGTTCTTTACTCTTATCACTTCTTCGTAATCTACCATATATACCTTATCTAAATATGGCATGGCATCAATCAATTGAGATGTGGCCTAATTTGATTACATTTTTATAGTGTGTGATGAACTGGGGTATTTTGATATTTGATTAAAAAAAAAAACACTCAAAACTGTTGAGATGGTGGTGGGCTTTAGGAAGAAGTCGGCTGGTGTACCTACGCTAATGATTGCCGACAGTGTGGTGTTACTAGTGGACTCCTTACTAGTGGACTCCTTCAAGTTCCTGGGACCACAATCACCCAGGACCTTAAATTGGGGACCAACGCTGATGCCATTGTCAGTATTCTTTGGCAACTGAGGAAGTTCAACATCCCACAGAGGCTTCTGCTCTTCTTTTGCTCCACAATTGTAGAGTCTGTGCTGTGCTCCTCGATACTCGTTTGGTACAGCTCTGCCAGTGAGAGAGACAAATGCAGGCTCCAAAAGGTGGTCAGAACTGCATAGATTATTGTCGGGGCTGTCCTTCCCTCTGTCCAGAACCTGTACCTGTCAAAAGCTAAAAAACGGGCAACAAAGATGTAAAGAACCAGCTACATCCTGGCCATAACCTGTTTAATATGATGCTATCAGGCAGACAGTACAGGGCCATTTCCACCAGGTCTTCCAGAAGCCTCAAAAGTTTCTTTCCTCAAGCGGTCCACCTGCTGACATTTGAACTCCGGCAAAATTGACTGACTAGGTGTACTAATCCAATGCATGCCACCCTCTGTGTGCCTTATGATACTCTCTCTCTCTGTATGACTGTACGTGTTTCCCCACCTGTTGCCCTGTTACCTACCTGGCTGCTGCACATCTAACCAAAAACAAATTCCTAGTATACACAAGTATACCTTGCCAATAAAGTTAATTGTGATTCTAAAGGGTTAGTGACAGAGGAATTCACAGTAATGCAGATACACCTGCTCACAATAGAGAGGAATGTCTGCTAGTTGATCTAATGATCTCAATAAAGTTTTGGCTGATTCATTAGTATACAGCTGCAAGAAAAAGTCTGTGAACCCTTTGGAATTACCTGGATTTCTGCATAAATTGGTCATAAAATGTGTTCTGCCCTTCATCTACTGTAAGTCACAACAATAGACAGACACAGTCTGCTTAAACTAATACCACACAATCAATTATTGAGCACACCAGGTAAACTTTCACAATGCAGGGTGGATATATTATGTGATGGTCGCCGACCATCGAATGTTTTTTCCCCTGTTCGCAAACATATCAGTCTTGTCCCCCGAAGCAATCGGCCCACCGGCGTTCACATAGGGACGCCCACACTTATTGTGGTATTGTGGGTGTCCCCATATTCCAGCCCCCTGACCGCCTCCATCCCGCCACCCCCTGTGCGAACCTGCACCTGCTTATATTATACGCATGTACAGAGCTAAAATATCTGTCCGCAGTGCGAATATGCCGGGGACCGATCAACCGTGAGTCAGGCCCTCAGTCCGTGAAAAGTTTACTGTTCACTACCTAGAGAGATAATTCCCTTTTCCTCATTATATGTCTGAAGCCACCTTGTGTATATGTAGGTATAAACACACAATTTTGTATTATAGATTTAAATCTGTATTCATGCAATATTGGATATGTGTAAATACTGCGTCAATCATTTTGCGAGTTTCCCTATATAGCTTTAGTATCTATTTCAATTATGTTAAAATTATGGTAGGAGGCGTTACACATCCTTTGTATAGACTCATGGCAGTCCTAAATATGAAACAAAATCCAAGTACCAATTAGGGTCTGAGGTTATCATTGCATAATAAAGAAATGATGTGTAGGCTAGATACGTCACGTGGTTCTTATCTGATGCACAATTCTGTGTGTGTGTTTGGGGGGGTTCTCAAGCTCAACAATGTACAATGTCACACATCATCAGTTTGCAGTGCTTAATACAGAACCCAACATGACTTTTCTTTAATGTACAGTATATAGTGTTCCTTCTAGGACAGTGGTCAGGGAACTCGGTCCTCATTACCCCACGCAGTGCAGGTTTTGCAGGTCTCCTTACAGAATGACAAGTGAAATTATTAACTCCACCTGCGGACCTTATAATATGTGTCTGTGAGTAATTAGTACACCTGTGCACCTGCTGGGTTACCATGCACTGTGTGGGGTAATGAGGACCGAGTTCCCTGGCCACTGTTCTAGGAACTGAGCAGGGTGGGGGCAGAAATATAGGGGCAGACCGGGCCTGCCTGCATCCCCAAAGAGGGTGGGGGCTGGCCCGCCACATCACCAAAGTGGGCGGGCCAGGCCCCGCCGAAGTAACTGCCGTGGAAGCGCCGGGCTTCAACATGGGCTCTGGGCTTCCCCGTGCTCATTCGCAGCTCTAGCAGGCTGTTCTAGCAGGGCGCTGCTAGAGGGGTAGGGCGCATTTTACCCTTTAAAAAATCAGGCATGGCGTGGCACCCGCTAAAACAGCCTAGCAGGAACACTAGTACACAGTTAGACATGAATATTAATTGAGGTATTCATTAGGCTCATACATAGCATTGCTAAACATTTATGTATATTGATGTGTCTATGTTTTTGTATCCATCACAGCCTATTTTGACCTTTTGTGGAATGAGATTACAGTTCAGCGTTCTCTCTCCCTCTCTCTGTATATTTCGTTCTTTATATTCCGGAGGCATTTCCAGTGTCGGGATTTTCCTGAAAGCCTGTTTTTAAAGTATTTCAGGCCTAATGGCAAAACATTCCATTAAATCTATTTATGACAGTGATGTATTTCTGTCTGATACTGCAGTATTGTGAGCTCCTCAATGTGACTTTATACAGTCTCATTCCAGTGATCCTTTGTCTGGGGCATATTAATTCTATTTGGAGACATGATTCAATCCAGTAATCAATCTTTGCAGCTCAGTAAACTCCTCCATTTGTCCGGATTATTTGCTCCTTCTTCTACAACTTGATCCTTCCACCATGAGAACATTGTTTAACTCCTTAGCGATTGTGTAAGTTTTTTTTTTAATGAACAAAATGGTGTAAAGTGTTTTCCTGTATACTGGGAATAATCATTTAATATGCAACTATAGTAAAGCGAATGTTTATTAATATACTGTAAGTATGAATATATTAAATCAGGCAATGTAGTCCTATCCGTCTATAGGTTCTGAAAGTACATAGATTTCAATTGGTATTCCCTCTGAGTGGATCAACCTCTGGTACTCCCTATCCACTTAGGGATACATTAAGTGATTGCAATAAGTCAATTTTAACTATAAGTTTAAGTACTGCATTATTAGCCCCTGGGGGGCATTTTATTCTAATTCAATTTTAGAAATCCATATTTATCATTATGTTCTGATCTATGATTTAGAAGTCTCCCCTCAGAGTGATGGAAAACATTTCTCATCAGACAAGAGAAATCTACATTTATTAGAACATGCAACATATTTATAGCATTTTAGGATATATAACCTGTATGCCTTTTTTTTTTTTTTGTTAAAGTTTGCAATCGTGTTTCAATCAATATTTTGTACCCATCATTTCTTGGGTCACATCTCTCCTTATTTTGTAGTCTTTCCCTTTTTACTCTCTCTCTCTCTCTCTCAGCAGTATACGAAGCTGGCGAGCACAGCACAGCGTTCTCCATTTGCTGTGTTTTCTCCATTTTTTTTCTACCCCCTCGCCATGCCTCCTGTTCATCCTAATCAATGTGTCAGCTGGTCACCGCCCCTGATGATGAGCATTGACCAATGCGGCGTATGAGGAGTTAAGGCCCATACACACTTGCCAATTTTCAGCTGAAAATCGCCTAGTGTGTATGCCCCAGAGATTGCAGACTAGCGATAATGCGCGCTCCCACATCATCGCTAGCAAGGTGGTTCATCTGCTGGTTTTACCAGCAGATGTAGCGATGATGGCTGGTTTATCACGTATGTGTACGCTGTCGGGCTGAAAGATTAGCCACTTTCAGGCTGGTGGACCGCCCCGCTGCCCCTCCCCCTGCCTGTCATACTCATGCAGCGGCTCCATGCTGTGCTGCTACGGAGGCTCCACACAGAGCCCTGCTCCCCCTCCCGGCAAGCGGCAACACTCACTGCCTGCTTGCCCCACCCCCTGACCTGCTCAACACGGAGCACTTCTCCCCCAGGCTGCCCATCAACACTCTCTGCTCGCCCCGCCCCCCCCCTACTCTGTTTAACACGTAGCAGTGAGCATTGCTGTCCACTAATGTTTAATGTTTAAGGCAGTAATATATACATTACTGGCATATGCCAGCAATGTATATATTACTGGTACCACTGGCCACCAATGTAATGTTACTTATAAGCCAGTAATATATACAGCCAGCAATGTATATATTATTGGCAGCACTGGGCACCAATGATTATTCATTTGCTTACTGCCCACAATATGAATTAGCCAGTAATATATACATTGCTGGCACATGCTAGCAATGTATATATTACTGGCACCACTGGCCACCAATGTTACATTTAAGCCAGTAATATATACATTGCTTGCACATTCCAGCATTGTATATATATTACTGGCACCACTGGGCACCAATGATTATAAATTAGCTTGTAATGTATACATTGCTGGCACAGGCCAGCAATGTATATATTATGGGCACCACTGCCCACCGGGGGTTAAAGTGAGCCGGAACAGAACTGCGTTTTGTCAGTTCCATTTCCGAGGCGGAATGGTTCCGCCTCCGTGCAAAAGATGACAGCCAGATGTGGCGTTACTGTGTTTGGAATATTGTATAATGGGCATTACTGTGTGGCATAAAGTGTAATTGGCATGGGGTGGTATTATGTGGCCCACATTACTCTTTTCATGGGTGGAATAGGCCAGAAATGTAAAGCATGCAGGGGGTACCAAACACCCTAGCACCCACCCTGGCTGTGACATAAGGGGGGGGGGGGGGTGGAGAGGCAGGAAAGATGTCACAGGTGAACGGATTTCTCCCTATGTGCACAGCGGCAAAGGAAATCGTAGCCATACACATGGGCGGGATTTTGTTCAGTCAGAGCAGAGTGGGGGGGCGTTTACCTGTCCGCTGGGCTCCGAATATACACAGCCCAGCGATCAGTTCTGAATCAGGCCCCAAGAACAGAAATGCACTGAATAAAATGGCCCCTGCTCCCACCCTTGGAAATCAAACCCAGCCCATTGTGTAAATACTGTATCCTTTTATATGAAAGTCTTTCACCTTGTGAAAATCTCTTGCTCTTTGGGGAAAATAGCTCAGTGTGTACGCACGACTTTGGTGACAGATATATCTATAATGTTTCCATTTGTAGGCAGTGTTCAAATATTGCAGAGATATGCAGAAATAAGCAAATTAGCCTAAAAAAGTTTGTATAAGTACGTAAATTCAGTTCACTTAAAAAGACGCTGAGAGCAGAATGGAGAGGCAAGCGGGAAAAAAAAACAGTGAGCACCGTTCTCCATTTTTGCATTGAATACACAAACGGCGAGGTACATCATTTCCCATAAGAACGCAACGAAGAACAATGGCGATGACCAAGTGGCGAACAGGGCAAAGCTCTCTGTTAATTTTTGGCGAACTGGGAGCTGTGAATAGGGGCAAGGTACATTTTTGGAGAGAGGACTGGCCTTTTCGCCAAAAAAAAATCGAACTTTGCTGGAAAACTCCCTGAAATGGGAGCATTGAATACTGCCCAATATATTGTCCAGTGTGTATGCACAATGCTGGACATCCTCCATTGACTGTACATGTAGGACAATGCAGGATATCGTTAGCGATTGCCATGGGGCTAACTGGTTCTGTTCCATTCATCGAGCTGTGTTATAAACTTGACATCCGCTTTAGTGGACTAATGAACAAGACTCTTCTTGTCTTAGGGCCAGTGGACATGGATAGTCACAGGCCAGAGTTACATTCCTTGTGAACAGGGATGCCATCTGTCTGAAGCCTTGTTAATTACGTATATTCTAAATAGACCACATAAAGTGTAACTCCTTTGCCACAGAAGCTGGTAGAGCACTTAGTGTAATTGAGTAAAAGCTTGCTTATCATAAACAGCTTTTATAGGATGTCACTCAATTTAATGTTTTTATGTGCTTTTCCCAGCAAAGTCATTTGGAATGACTTTGAACAGTCTGCAGTTATTCCTTAATGCTGTTGATAGATTTATGTTCCCACCTGTGCGTTTTCAGTACAGTCATAGGTGGGTTTACTAGTCTGGCTACCCCCCCCCCCCCAAAAAAAAGTATGTATGTACATACATACATACATATATACATAGAGAGAGAGCAGGTTGACGGCGGCACTCGGGACAAATAACGACAGGACACCACAGCCTGATTGATTGGCAATCAGGCTGTGGTGTCCTGTCGTTATTTGTCCCGAGTGCCGCCGTCAACCTGCTACCTAATTGTGAGACATCCTTCTTGTAGTCCCGATCAGTGGAAGGCACTGTTAACTCTTTATCAGTGAGTGCCAGAATCAATGGACTGTATATGTGTGTAATATATATATATACGTGCAATAATAGGTACATACATGTGCTTACCTTTATCATAACAAGTTGCTCACTCTTCTCACTTGTTATGATAAAGGTAAGCACATGTATGTACCTATTATTGCACGTATAACCTTGACAAAGGGGTGTCATATACCCCGAAACGTTGGAAGCTTTTTTGCTGAAAATATATTTTTTCAAAAAATCCCCAGAGTGCCGCTGTTGTCTCTTCACTATTATTTATTTATATATATTTATTTATATATATATATATATATATATATATATATATATATATATATATATATATATATATATATATATATATATATATATATATATATATATATAGCGGTAGAGTAGCGGCACTCTGAGTCAGAAATAAACCACCGGCGGGGACGCGGGGGAAGCGCCGTCAGAAGGGGACGTGCGCGCATCTCGTGCGCGCGCGTCCCCTTTCGCAGATACGGATGGCGGCATGGCGGGGGATGGCGGCTGGCGATTCTGCCGCCATCCCCTGCAAAGACCAGGCCGGCTCCATCTGTACCAACAGTTAAGGTTTTCCAGATCTCCTCACAGAATCACAAGTGAAGTAAATAGCTCCACCTGTGGATCATTGAAAAATGTTTCAGCTAGTAATGAGTGCACCTTTGCAGCAGCTAGGTTGTCTGGAAAATGTGAACTGTTGGTAGCTCTCGAGGACTGGAGTTAGCTACCACTGGTCTAGAGGATGCTTATGGGCATGGATGTGCATGGAGAAAAATATTGAGGTGATGTAAGGTTGTGTTATTTTTCTTAGTCCAATAATTTTAAAACTGATGTGCCTCTTAACTTTCCCCAATGTAGCCTAATATACTGGTCCTGCAACAACCTGTTACACATAAAGGACATACAAATATGTCCACATACATCTACAGCAGGCATGTCTAAACTATGGCCCTCCAGATGTTGTGAAACTACAAGTCCCATCATGCCTTGCCACAGTTTTGCTATTAGGGAATACTAAAACAATGGCAAGGCATGTTGTGATGTGTAGTTGTACAACAACTGGAGGGCCACAGTTTGGACATGCATGATCTACAGCGATACAAGTAGTAGGAAAACAGTGTAACATAGCATTTCGTATACAGATGCAGTCACACACTGAATATAGACATGCCACATTTTAATCCATTTTAATCAGCAGAAGCTGCTGCGTGTCCTATTTACTCTGTTTTGCAAATACAACTCTATTTAAACAAAAAAGTTGGAAAAAAAATGCCTGGCACTACCAATTGACTAGAAGGGCTTTCTAACATGAGGCTACATGCTATAATGTTACCATAATATAGCACGTGATGGATCCCAGGTTTACCAGCTAAAACCAATTCAAAACTTTATTTCCTTCTGCTGTATGCAAAACTGTGTGAGAGAGAGAGTCTTTAGAATGCAGTTTAGTTATAAAATGTTGAAATAACCAACACCAACAGTCTTTTTTTATTACTTGTCACCTGACCAACTGACTAACTAGAGCCGTAATGTAACTTCACATCTGGCAGCGGGTCTGATTGTTTTATAACTGTGCAGAGCAGTTTTCATAATTCACATTCCATGTTCCTCCCATTTATTGGATATGAAACGCCCGGAACTACTGTACAAGTTTTTATAGACTGAACCATAAAGGTTTAGGACAGGAAGTATCATGTTGGAGAACCTCGGCATTTCTTTTAGCTTGCAATGCAATTTATAAAGATTTTTTTTTTCTATGTATCCACTTTGAAACCCTAAGATTTTTTTACACAGGTTACACATGTACAGAAATATGGGACTGTGCTTTCGATTCAAAAGTTTGCTTTTAAGTCCCAATCTGGTAATGACTATGGAAATTATAATAAAATGCAACAGAAAGCAGCCATTGTATACTGTAAACCAAGCATAACTCTGTAATTGCTTTAATCTTGTTGAACTAAGTTTGGCTTACTTAATAATTCCGTGTATCATAACATTAATAATGATGACCTGTTTAGATCCATTAAAAAAAAAATACTTACCTGGGCTAGAAGCTTTGGCTTAGTCTGCCTGTCGGAGTATAACTAGAGCATTGAGTGGGAAAGCGCATATTGGCAATCTCGCTATATAATAATTACATTATAAAGACTGAGAGCTCTGCAAAGATGGGTTCATGGCAGCTAATTTGATTGGCTGTTAGGCTTCCTGCCTTCTCTGTCTAGACCCACCCCAAGGAGTAAATACAACCACTGTCCTCTGCATTGGGTGCAGAAAATTAATGGTTAAAAAATAAGGTTGTGCATGACTACTGTAGATCATTCTAGGCTTATTTCCTTCCCTATCCCATTCTAATCAAATACATAGACAAAGCTGCATGCACTCCAACTTCATGACCAAAACTCGTCATACCTCTTGACTGATTGTTCAAAGGGGGTAATTCTGGTCTGTTCAGTCCCTGGCTTATTCACACCAGGGACCGATGTTTCGGGATCACCTGCACGGCTGCGAATGGATGTTTTGCATAAACATCCATTCACAGCCTTTGGGGGGTGGACCAAATCATTAGATGGTTGCAAGTTTGCCGCTCCCGTTTGCACCCGACATTTGCATATGCGCATGCACAGATGCCAAACATCGCTCCCCCGTGCGAATGCACGGGGGGCAGAGGAATCAGAATAAGACCTTAAGTGTATAGTAATCAACATTTTAAGAGATTAGAATAGCTTTCACTTTTATTAAATTTACCTATTTTCTCCCAAATTTCAAACAATTAGTATTCACAAATAATAAAATAAACATCCCCAACTCATCTACACGAATAATAGCTCTAAAAATACCCCAGTGTTATTTTGAATAGGTTCATCTTAAATTAATAAACCACACAATTAAATTAAATAGTCAATACTATGAAACATCACCACCAATAATTGGGCTTACTATGATCTGACCATTTCATTTAATTTTTGTCAACTGGAAACCCACTTAAGGTGTGTGTTTGCCTTTAGTAAGAATAAGACTGAAGAGGTATCGTAAGCTCAGCAAAGATAATGTTCTAACATAAAATACAAATGGTTCAATTGTATATTTTGTGTAGAGATATATTTTTTTTTTTTTCGTTATATTGTTATTGTGTATTTATACATCTATGAAAATAGAAATGTCCATCTTTTAAAAATATCCTTAATTTTATTGTATAGGTGCATTACCATTATCAATTTAATTATCTTAATGCATTGCAGTTCCAGATACAGTATTACATTAAAGTCCTTTATGACCTGACTTTGAAATGTCTCCAGTAATGCTCTTGCATTTTTTCCCTTGCATCATTTTAATAATGGAGAGTTTTACAACACATTTTATAGCTTCCCAATAAGTCTGTATTAAAATACATTTTAGTTGCCCCTTAGCATTTACAAGCAATGGTGATTTGGTTGAAATACTTTCTTAAACTAAAGGATCATCTGAAAACAATTTATGCAATGTACTTCACATTAAATGTTGCTGAGTCCACCTTCCAGGTACACTGTGGTACTGGTTAAGGACCTAACACTAACATTAATATTTTTCTCCTTTTTTTTTTATATAGTCTTGGGATGCTTTCTTCCGTAATGCTGATGCTGAGGTCTCTCCCAGAGAAGCACATCAACTAGCTAACGTAGCTGAGAGACAAAACAAAGTTATGCTGATTCAAAGAGATGGTCTTGCTATTGGGTCAGCTAAAACTGAAAAGCTGGTGGAGGACCACCTGGCAGTGCAGTCATTAATCAGGGCATACCAGGTATGTTCTAATACTGTATACAAGTCTACATATTGAAACAAAGAGTTAAACTTATTCTTCTATGTGGGTTAAATGGTATTTACTCCTTTATCCATGGGACACAGAAGTACACTGGGGTATAGATGGTAGTGTACAGTTCAAGCAAGGGTGAACTGCGGTCAAGGGGCTGGCCAGTAAGGAGGTGATTTTTTCATGAAGGCGCTCAGCTGCTCGTGATGGGGTGTGGTCTCTTTAAACACCCTATTTGTCACTCTTGGGGCCTGTCCAGCAATTACGAACATGTCGTACCGCCCTGCAAGCTCTTCCCCGCTGTAAATCGTTGCTTTGTGCAGAAACGAAGAGGCAGCAAGTGTCAGGGACTGGTGGTCCTCCCCTTTGAAATGCATGTCTGATGCAGACTTACATCTTCTCTGTATCACAAGCTTCATGTGGCTCTGCCCTCCATGCAGCAGAGCTTCACCACTTATTATAGTGGTGTTTTTTCGAATAAAATGCTTTTTAATTGAAAAGTTGAACAAAAAGGCAGTCAGCACTACCGAGCCACACCAGTGTCCAAATGTAATAGGCTCCGAGTTCGTCGGACGTGCAGGATGGTGGCCGAACTCTAAGGTTTTTTTAAAGGAGCAGCCATTTACAAGGCATAGTTTTGCCTAGTAAATGATTGAGGCTTTTTTTAAAGTTCAGTCGTCATCCCACATGGCTGTCCTATATGGAAGCTACAGTATTCCATTTGGCCACATGACATGGTGCAATTAAAAAGGCTGTTTAACATGCAGGGAGGCTAAATGTAAAGTATGTGACTTGTTGAGCAGGTTGAGTTCCTTTCGTGTTCCTCGTCTTCTTTAGGCAGGTCTGAATGCAGATATGCACCTCGGATCCCTGATGGTGCAGGCTTTGTCACTTTCCATTTTTTTCTAGTGCCGCATAACCTGGCTTCCTGAGTTTATACATGTGGTCTTATCTCCAACCCCTATTTTTCCCTCCAACAGCTCTGTGGGGCTTTATTCTTGTGTTCAATTTTTTTGCAATTGGCTCTTTTTGAACTGCTTCACTCAGAGGACATCAAATATTTTACTTGTAAAGCTGGTTTTCTCCTATAGATTGTCTTATCTACACTAAGCAACTTTTCATGTTTCTCTCCCTATCTGGTTTTCATGATGACTGGGTAGAGATCAATACTAAATGCTCCTTCTTGCCGAAGGTCTTCTCAAAGTGCCACATCCATCAACCTTTTGTGGTGGTTTCCAGTGGAGATTCCTCTGCTCATATTTTCTATTCCCTTTTAGGTTAATGTTTCCTTCACTTCAGCCTTACGCAAAATAACAAGTTGTTTGTCACAAGTGTGGTTCTCACAAGTGTGGTTGACTGGCATGCTTACCTTGCTCAGGACCAACCAGTGACTGTGAGGAATGCCTTTTTGGCTTTCTCATTGTACTATTGTGTCTCCCAGTGGATTTAGGAGGAAACTGTATATTTTTTTTCCACTTTTTCCGATTCCATGATTTCACTGTGATGCTACTTGTACTGCTGAGTTTAGTTATTTTGTACATTTTTAGGTTCTAGCAGTTTGGATATTTATTTTTTGTTGTGATGCGTTCCATCACTTGGCCGGGGGATGTTTTACTTTTCTAATCCTTCCTCATCTCCATCTCTGATTGGGCTTGGTTGAACTTTGCTAAGGCAGGATACAAATTGGGAGGCGCCTCATTTAAATCAACTAAGATTTAAAGGGTCAGGCTCTACATGCCACCAGTGTACTCCAGTGTCCCCCATACATTTAAGAGACATGGATTTTACTGGTAAAGTGTTTTGGTTTCTTTATCCATATTAGATCATTTAAATATATATATGTAGATACAGCTGTTTATATACACAATGTAGCCAACCTCTTACATTTACATTTTTTGCTGTGTTTTTTTTTTTTTTTTTTGGTTACTGCCCTAATATGTTTCTATTCCTCAACAGAACTTAACATTTTTTGCATTATATTTACATCTGCTTTGTAGTTCCATTATTTCTCATTTTCTTAAAAAGTAGTCTTTGAGGCTGTGTACAATTTCCTTCAATGGGACTGCAGACAGGATATATATAAATGATATATAATCTCTTACCCATCTTGTACTTTAGGTTAAATGGACTTTTAATGGGTCCTTAGATTTTAGGAATATATCAACATTTTGTATCACACTATTAAAACCATTTAAATTGTGTTTATTGCTGCAATTATGAATTTAACACCCACAATTTTTAATAGCATTCAGAATAAACAAGAGTACACACGCACATACATATAGGGAGACAACCCAACACCAATCGAACCATCGCAATATGAACCTGTCACTATCAAACATTCCTAAAGCAAACTTACACATGAAGAATATTAAGAAAACTAAAATACACAAACCTAATACACTTTCCATTATATATAACAAGGACAGGCTATGTTACAACCCCCCCCCCCCCCCCCCCCCCACACACAATTCCCTAACCCTGTAGGGTATTACTGCATCTTCATCCTAATTATATTACACTACCTGACCCCTCTACCCCCAGCCCAAAAGACATATGGAGTAAAGTTTCCCATTTACCTTAGGGCATGGTATATCCAGAGCAGGTTCTAAGGTGCACTAAAAATACTCCTCAAAACAATAAACAGAAGCCATGATGATACTGTCATTTAATTATTAACATATATAAAAATGACATTGACAGGATATGACAATGGGGGAACATTCAAATAGAATTCAAAAGAAAGGAATAGCAAAGTACAGGAGATAAGTATTATCAAATAATGAAAGAAGCTTAAAAAAATACACACTGATATTAAAAAATCATAAATACAGGCAAACAGTGTCAAACATGGGTAATAATTCAGGTACACCAATGGAAATCAAGCATAATCATCCCAGCCTGAGGCCTGCCATCCAAGACAGATTGGACCCCCTCCACAGAGAAAAAATCAACTAAACTGTTACAGCCTTCTATAACTACTTATAGTTGAATAAAAGTCAATATGGAGCAGGAAACCTGGCTGTCAGACAAACATTGTACTCTGTGCCGATGTACCCTCATCTGGAGGTTCAAGGAAACCAGCTGAGCAAGTACAAAAGCTTTACACGACACAAAAGGGGCAATACAGTCCCCAGGCCCAGCAATCCAAATCCTTGCATACTGTATCCTGACACAGAAGAGGTAAATCAGCAGGCAGGATCCCCACCCTCTGTCCCGAGGTGATTATGGCTTGAATGGATTGTTCCATGGTTCCTACAGAAGGGTTGGGAAAACAGGAGACATCTGGAACAGAGAATATATCAGTCTACAATGGGAGGTAAGTATATTTAATAAAATGTATAACTTCAGTAGAGATCAGGGCTTCAGGGTAGCAACATGGGTCCAGAACAATCCAAAAGAACAAGGATCCAGCTGGATAAAAAGGGTAGCACTGAACTGTAGATTAGACTAGCAAGGATGGTAGAAAACATGTATCTCCTCACCAGTGAAGCCAAGAGAGTCCAGCACACCAGATCCTTGGGAGTAGACGGGAGAAGTAGCAGTCAAGCTGAAAAGAGCAATCTAGCAGGCTCCAAGACCCTGTGGGACTTAAGGTGCCCACACACTAGAACGATTTTTTGGGCCGATTTCCGATAAATCGGCCAATATATTGTCCGATGTTTACCGATAATCGGTCGAAAATCGGCCGCTATCGGTCCGATGCGCGATCCCGTGGATCTTTAGCTCAATCTTCTGATGTTACATGCTACACGAAAGAGCAGAAGATTTAACAAAAGATCCATAGGAACGCACACAGGATCTTAAGAAAAATCTTTGGTAAAGATGTGCGCTTGCCTGAAATCTTTTGTCCAGGATGGACAAAAGATTTTAAGGCTAATTTATGCGCCCATCTTACGATCGCAGATCTTTCTAGTGTGTGGGCACCTTATATCCAGGCTGCATTGGTGATGTGAAACACAGGTGCCCCAACCAAGACAGGCAGCAGAGCAGCGGCTCCTAGTACAGCAGCGTGGAGCACACTTAGGTGGAGGACAGAACAGGCGTTTTTGCGCAGCGTGTATTTACAGCTATGATGGTGAAAATCGCTCAGCGCACACTTTGGGTGGCCGGCTTTCCATAGCAGGACACTATGGAAAGCTGTGCACTCGGTAATACCAGCAGATGAACGGTGACGACCGGCCATGATGCAGGAGCGCACAGCAGCGCTAACCGCTCATCACCAGGCCGTACACACTGTGTGGCTTTTTAACCATAACGTAGCTCAAACGGTAAAAGTGAGCTTCTTTCAGCTCAAAATCATCCAGTGTGTATGGGCCTTTACTCCTTTATGTGGCCCAGACCAATTGCAGATTCATCCAAAGGGTGGGTTCAGTCCTGGGCAATGAACTGTTACATTATCAGGAAATAAAAGGACAAAGTGTCTGCGCACCACTAGGATGCAGCAGGGTACTTGTAGTATCCCCTCCAACAACACCGGATACAATAAAGAAAAGATGGGACCTATTGGGGTGTATTAAATCCAAAATGTCCAAATTATAGCTCAATTTCTGTATGTCCAATGAAATTCCTTTATGGTGTAATCCCTGATCCAGAAAGGTGAACCATATTGGAATATTGGAGATCGATGTAAAGCCAGTGTTCACCAGGAATTCAAGAATTGAGCCATAATTTGGACATTGTAATTCTAATTCTGCACACATGTATGGGCATGTAACAAAGGTTATACAATTGGCAATTGGGGTTTTAATGCTTGTGGCATGTGAAGGAGGCTTTGGCTTTAGGCTGAACAGCTGGTGTTGTACCACAATGTATATAAAGTAATGGTTCCATCAGTAGGTTACTTTGGCACAGTCATCTGGCAGCCAACTTAAGAACTTTGCCCCCCACAGTACATCAGAGCAGATGTTCGCTAAGAAGCATAGAATAAACTAGGCCTGAATTATATTCTATTGCTTTCACCTGCAAGCCTTCCCCCTCCAGCCTTGTGGTTAATCAGACACTGTACATTACATACATTTTACTGCAAAAAAGTTGTAAGCCACACACTGTGCACAGTACAAAGACCCATCATTAAATGCAGTCCTTCAGGATTGACAACCACAGCAGATATACCCACACTGATTACATGTTTTGTAAGAGGGAGGCTTCTAGTTTTAATTGAGAACCTCCAGTCAGTGTAGACCATTTTTGGATGTTCCAGGCAGAAAAGGAGGGGACATGCTACTGATCTCTGATTATTAAAGTAGCATAGTATGGAGAAGAGTGTACAGTATCATTTGTTTCCATATAAGTTTTGAATGCCGATTGTCTAGCATTGTACAGTACATTGGTACAATGTCATAAAATGAATGCACATTAAAGAAAAAACTTTTTACAGATTTTTTTTTTTTATGTTTTCTCATTCATTTGGGTTTTATACCTTTTTATTCTTTGAAGAGAAGTCAAAATAGCCAAAAAATCTTACATCAAATACGTGGTAGGTAGCAGAGATTTATGTGTTCTGTGTTGTACCAAGACAACCACTGAATATTTATGGCCTGCTTAGTTACACAGCCAAAAAGCCGTTCCCCTGGAAATAAAATTAAAAATATCAGCAAATGTGACATTTGTAAAATGCAGTATGTATTGAACTATGGAAGGAACGTTGTACCAACTTAAGTTAAAGCTCTAGACCACAGTAGCTTGAGCCAGCAGTCTTGTCCTTACTTGCAGACCAGAGGGCACCATGATGCAAGTTTGGATCCGTTAGGAATTAATGAAGTCTTTTTTGATGATTCGATGGATGAAGACGCAGTGGGACACACAAGCATTGGTGAGCAATTTATTTTGACATCTTAGGTGATTTCTTGTGGTTTTTCTTTTTCTTTGGCTTACCACTTCAAATCGGACAGATCCGTGGACATCATGTGGCTCAGCTGGACCCTCTTGGAATCTTGGATGCAGATTTGGACTCTTTTGTTCCATCTGATCTTATCACTACTATTGATAAACTGGGTGAGAACTTAAGGCTGTAGATTGCCTTCACCTGTTGGAAGATAGCGGTCATTTGCTGGCTTTATGTCTCGTCATTGTGCCTTATTTACCAGATGTGTTCCTCATATATCCAGCCTCAATACGCCCCTCAGTGAGCTAACAGGTCCTGCGAAACTATAGTAACATCTGGCGCCCTTTTTACTCAAACCATGTCCTAGTCACAATGCATTGTGACTAAGACACACCAGTAAACTTATTAATTTGATGTGCCACACCTGTATATTGTGTGTGACTGAGTCTGTATATGGTGGAGAACAGAAAGTGTGTTGGGGAACAAAAGCTGCTTCTGCTACATTTTAGCACTCCATATACCCATTCAGAGACTCAGTTGCTCACAGATATAAAAGTGTCATATCAAATTATTCATCAGTCTCCCATTGTGTTTCAGTTGCATTGTGTCCTCCCCGGTGCTAGCAGTCTCATGGGACCTGGCATGTCAAAGGGGGCTGTTTGGCACAACTGCTGCAAAGATGTTTGAGGACACATCTGTACTTTGTACTTTTTTGTGCTTTGTGTAGATTAATGTACAGTATATGGATAACATTTAAAATTTCACACACTTTTGCAATGCTATAGATTCATCACCTGTATTGATTGTCATTATCTACAGATGCAGCCACAGATCTCTCAGATAACTCAGTTACAGTCCAATCACTATGTTTGTTTATGAACCTTCACCAAGTACCTCTTTGGCGAGATGTAATCTCAATTTCAGTAATGTAAATTTGCAATATTTTTGTCTTTTAAAGTAACAGGAGTGTACGATTTTTTTTGGTAATATTTAAGAAAAAAACAGGATCAGCACCCTTTGGGCTGGTCCTGGTTTTCCAGGGGGGGGGGGAGATTAACTGGAGTTCCCCCCTATTTGTAAGAAACCAGCATTGGGTTCTTAGATTGGTCCTGGTTCCAAAAATACAGGGGTGAAAAGTATAGGTGTCCCCCATATTTTGTAACCAGCACCACCAGTGTTAATTTTTTTTTTTTAATTTTTACACCCCCAAAATCAGCCTGCCGCTCGCAGCTCCGTGGTGCCAGGGACAGCCCCGGGCTTGAACCCTGTATGGACCCCAGAGACCCTGTCCAGGGCTGACCAGCCAGAGTGTTACTATGATGACAGGTTACTTTGTATAAAAAGTGTCCCCCGGCTGTGGCATTACATCACAGGCTATTTGAGCCTGGTGCTGGTTCCAAAATATAGGGGACCCCTATTCTTTGTACCCTGTACTTTTGGAACCAGGACCAGTCCAACCGCCTGGTGCTGGTTTCCTAAATACGGGTGGACCCCAGTCAATTGTTCCCCCGTATTTGGGAAATGCAATCTGATGTCAATCTCGCCTGCCTGAGGCAGGTCTATTTTTCTTGTGATTCTGGGTAAAGATTGGGGTGCGAAAAATCCATATTACATTTGCGATCTTGAAGTTTTCTATGAGAAAACCTCTGGATGCGATTTTTTAAAGTGTGATTTTTTTATGGGGTGCAAAATGTGCAATTTTTTACCACAAATCGCACACTACCACTTCTGCAATTTTTGGTAAACGTGCACCATATTATATTTTGTCCCTTATATGAATAAAGAGACTGTACTGGTTTTTTTTGGACAGTCACACTTGCAACTTTGTGCTAATGCTAGTCTAAGCCCTTGCTCTGGTGTACACCTGTGCATCTGAATCCACACCAAGGGGACGATTCAGACCTGCACACAACGGTCCGAATTCAGCCCCTCTTTTGATGGTGGACTACTGTGCACGGGTATTTTCGCTAATGCGCATGTGCAGGGCCCGGCTGTGAGCGCCTTCAGCACCGGCAGTTGGGTGACCACAAAATGATGTCTCCTGCTCAGTGACCGGAAACAGACATTTTCCAGGGGCAGGCCACATCTCTGGGACCACCCTACTGACATGGGGGCTTCAAAGACAGGTTTCCTCCCCATGAGACCTCTTTAATATTGGGGCGCCTACAGCGTGAACATGGTTTTTGCCACAGGTGTCAGTCAAGTAAGTGACGCCGCTGCCATACCACACCATTTAGATTGAATATCTTTGTGTGTTTATTTAGCTACATCTGCTATTACCCAGGAACTCCCGATTACATTCTAGAGTAAGTGCGGCTCAATCTGTTCTGGGACACAATAGGACATGTGTCATGTGACTTAAAGTATATGACCATTTGCATTGCATCAGACTCAGAATAAGCCACTATAACAATAATTGGGATAATCTGTATACCAATAAATTGAATTTCTTTGAACTGTAGCTGCATCTGAAGTAATTCTGGCTTGTTTTGTCTTTTTGTTGTTCAGTGTGCCCTAATGGCTGCTTCTATTAGTTTATATACAGTATGTGGATATGTTGTAGCTAGAAACCTATGGTTTGTGGGAACACGGACATCCTTTTTATAAATCTCAATTAGTTTTATTGGCCCATCACTGGTGCATGCAACCAATTCCCTCAGCTCAACACACTGCAATGGGCCAGCTAAAGTGACTTGACTCCTACATTATAATAAATGCAGAGGACTTGGTTACATACATTTACACAAATCTATGGCAAGCTGTGTCAATGCTGTTCTGTGCTGCCGGCCCTATACTACATGATATATCACCACTTTGGTTCATATATATATGTATACCGAAGTTAGAACCAACTCACTTGGCTGGTCCATTACAGTGTTCCTGGGGATTTATTTTGTTCTTTCTATTTTGTTCTGACTAGTGTAGATTAACCCATTCCTTACATGCATCCATAATGAGCCAATAAATTGATTGAGCAACTTCCATTCTGTGTATCACTGTTCTGAGAACCATGTACAAGATCAGTATTTGGAGTCTATGCTAATTCCTGTAGTGCCATAATAAAGGATCCTGGGATGCCTCAGGTGAGTTGGCTCTCAATTTAGAAATACAGAAATAAATTGTTTCATACCTAGACTATCTGTGTACCTACGATTACTTTTCCTGTTCCCTATTGTGTATCTGGATGGTTTAATTGCATATTCTATTTATTTATCTACGATTCAAAGTGGTGCTATTGTCATGGCATGTAGGACCACCACAACAGAGACTCCTTGATGTGGCTTACCATATTTTTGGAAAATACATGTAACTGAGAACCTGATTGAGAGGTACATGCACAATTGTGATTTTGCTCGCAGGTAACTTGTGAAAATAAGCCTCTATATTGTGCAAAGAGATGCCCACTGCCGCTGCTCATAGACTTCTGGTGGGGACCGGGGATGGTCGCATGTAGAGCTCCCATCCTCAGCCCCCCGCAGAAGAGGAGTGCAGTGAGCAGTGAGCAGGGGGGGGGGGGGGGATTCCTGGTTATTAAAAAAAATCTTTCAAAATACCTGGGGCTTTCGTAGGCTGCTTCCTATTATTTCTCAGGGTTTTGAACTGTCTCATTCTCAGAAGTCTGTGTGACTGATTGATGGCTGTGTTTCTGAGTGTAAGGTATTGCATCTGTCAGACAGAGGTGGATGATCTGCAGCATGTGAAAGGTATAGCACATTATAAAGCCCGGGATTAATGAACTCCAGCTGTTTACAATGCTTCAAGGAACTTCGTAGTTTTTCATTTTACCCACTTTTAATCTATTTTTTTTTTTTGTTTATGATAAATGAGTTGACGTATAGTTTTACTGCTTAGGTTGGTAAGTCATTGTACATATCTAGAACATGACATATATGTTTTATTAATTTCAGGTGAATAAAAATGACGGTACATTTTAGCCTTTTGGATTAACTCTCTTTAACATGACACTTTTAGCTTTACACTGTACAAATGTGAGTTGTTTGGGTTTTTTTATGTACTCCCTTTGCACAACCGGCCTTGGATGTCCTATTGCAACACAACCAATTAATTATTGATGAAAATACACAGCTGGAACACAAGTTACCATTTAATGGGTTGTATCTCATCAGGGTCAGTTGAATATTTCCTTAATTTGTACGTTCTGCGTTACACTGCCTCCAACATACATCACAGTTTGTGGAGTCATCTTTGCAGAATGTTACTGTACATTTTCTGGTAATTGAATCCACGCTGTGTCATCTCTGCTTATTATCTTCATTATTTTAAATACAGAAGCTGTGAGCATAGTCGTCCAAATATTGATCGTCTTGTGCAGGGTTTTAAGAGAACAGTTATTCACAGTGTATTTAAACTGTCAAACTCAGTCAGCTTCCATTAGACGTTGACCTTACATGTTTCCTTCTTTCCTCCCTCCCTGTCCTTGATTTATAAAGCTGGGAACCTGTGCTAGTACTTTTAAAATTCCGTCCTGCCCCCTGCCACATGCACATAACTGCACTGAAGCCGATATTAATATTCCAGGCATGTTAAGAGCGGTATTCAGCATCATACAGCAACATCTATGTAGTCCAACTGGAAACTTACGGTGTCCGTGTGATAGGTTGACAGTGTTTAGGTCCACAAGCACCAGGCCGTCAGTGACAGGTGGACAAGTCAGCATGCACCTGGTCGACATGCCAATGTCCACACATGAGAAGACGCACATGAGTTTTTCAATTTTTTTTAACATTTTCTGGACTATTTCATGCTTTACAATCCACGTGGCTACAATTGGGAATGGTAAATTGAGCCGAGTGCGGCAGTGGTGGAGCAAGGCTTCTGGCCTGAAGCATGGAGAGTGAAGCGATACACTAATTGTGGGGATCCATGATGACAGGTGTCAACGTTGACACCAACATTTTTTTTTAAACTTTACAACCCTTTCATGTTTGTACCTTTTTTCCCTTCGACCTTCTTGTATCAACCTTTTGTCAATCTCCAACTTTCCATGTTGACCTTTTTTCCATGTCGACCTATTGGGGTTGACCTAGACACTGTCGACCCCTTGATCCACACCCAAACTTCTAGAGCAAGAGGCTGTCATTATTGTTTAAATCCTTGAATTAAAGGATTACCTTTCATTTCACCTATATACTTACTGCGCAATCCTGCTTTATGTCCTTTCTAAGCCGAAATTGGTAGCTGATCTTGCCACCATGTTCTGTTACCAATATAAAAAAATGCATGTTTCTAATGGGCATGATCCTCATTTTTGTGATTTTATAAATGACTGGAGATCACTTTACCCAGATTGCATGGCTTGCTGTGGTTTCTTTCCTGCCTTATATCAATACACACAGGCTTTCCATACTGTCCCTTTAAAATGGGATGCTCATGAATTACTGCACACATGTTCTAAGGCTGATTGAAACTAGCTGAAATGCAGCCAGCCACAGAACCTGTATAATTCATGACTGTCCAGGTTTAATGGGATAGAATGATTAGCCAACTTATACAATTCTTTCTCTATTTTACTAAAACAGGTTTCTATGGTTTGCATGAGGGGGATCTAGATAAAGTGTTCAGACTGCCAACTACCACGTACATCGGAGGTAATGAAACCACCCTGTCTCTACGAGAAATCATTGGCAGACTGGAGGTTAGTTGTTGAAGGAATTTGACCTTTGTTTAAACTAAGGGCCTTATTTTGGTTCATTCTTTCTGACAAAATCCTTCTTAGATGGGCAAAACCATGTGCACTGCAGGTGGGGCAGATGTAACATGTGCAGAGAGAATTAGATTTGGGTGGGGATTTACTTCAAAGTGAGATCTATATTGCAGTGTAAAAATAAAGCAGTCAGTATTTTCCCTGCACAGAAACAAAATTACTCACCCAAATCTAATTCTCTCTGCACATGTTACATCTGCCCCCCCTGCAGTGCACATGGTTTTGTCCATCTAAGAAGGATTTTGTCAGAAAGAATGAACCAAAATAAGGCCCTAAGTGATGTGTTCCTATGAATACTTACTGTAGATCATTTATGTGGCTACATCAGTTATACAATGTTCCCCTACAATTTATACAGTAAAATACTCCTTACTTATACGCAGGGCAGCCGAGAGGTATGTCGGGCCCTGGCAAAATTTTGGGGCGTGGCCCCGCACTTAGGCCACACCCCCAAAATGTTTACAGGAAGGTGAAAGAAAACTCTAAACTCACCAGCAGGAGCAGCACACACCTACAGCATGTGCTGTGCTGACAGTAGGCTCAGCATGAGCTCACACGCTGTCAGTTAGATGCTCATGCTGAGCCTGCTATCAGCACAGCATATGCTGTAGAAGAGTGTGCTGCTGTTGCTACCTGGGAGGGATGGAGGGGGAAGGGAGGGGTCAGACCAGGGCCCCTGCATGGCCCCTCCAGCAAGCCTGGGCCTGGGTAATTAGTACCCGCTCCCCCCCCCCTCGGCTGCCCTGCTTATGCGCACTGTCTGCTTTTCAATTGAAAATAATATGCTACAGTGTAATTCCCATTGTCTGTTAGTAGTTTAGATCTCATTGTATCATTGCCTACTCAGTGTACTGTGTTTGCACTTTTGCCTTTCAGAATTCATATTGCCAACACATTGGGCTGGAGTTTATGTTCATCAATGATGTGGAGCAGTGCCAGTGGATCAGACAAAAGTTCGAGACTCCGGGTATAATGAAATTTACTACTAATGAACAAAGAACACTGCTAGCGAGATTAGTGCGTTCTACCAGGTATTGCATGTTGACAGCACTGTATCACAAAAAATGTGTATTGCTTTAAACCAGGCATGTCCAACCTTGGCCCTCCAGCTGTTGTGAAACTACACATCCCAGCATGCCTTGCAATAGTTTTAGCGTTCCCTAATAGAAAAACTGTGGCAAAGCATGATGGAACTTGTAGTTTCACAACAGCTGGAGGGCCAAGGTTGGATATGCCTGCTTTAAACTAGACTGAATCTATATTTTGTAGGCATGACTGCCACTGCACAAATAAATGTATCTGTGGGCTATTGTCAACCACTGTGCCGTGGCACACTAGTGTGCCTTGAGCTGTTCTCAAGATATTCTCAAGTGTGCCCCCAGATCTAGAGATGCTCAAACCAGTTTACAGCTACCACCAGTTTAACTGTTATTTACTGGTCTCTTCTTTTCATGTAAAGGGCCAATGTATTTTATTTTTGTTACCTGTGGGGACCAGTGTGATTGTTTTTTTTATATGGAGGTCAATAGGTTTTTTTTTTTCCTGTGGGGGCTAATATGTTTTGCCCTGTGGGGATCTCATGGTGTGCCTTCACAATTTTAAAATCTTATTTAGTGTGCCACAAGGTAAAAAGGTTGAAAATCACTGTTCTAGAGTGCCAGATACTTGTTCTAGGGGCGCGCTATGGTTTGTCAAGTGATCATGTCAATAGTCATCTGGTCTGAATGAGAATGTCTACATGGCCCAATGGTCAACAATCAGCATGTCAGGTGTGCTCTGAAGATATGTTAACATGATTAACTGTCAACAGCCATACCTGATGGTTTCTTACCTTCTACCACTGGCCTGACCAACTTGTGGCTCTCCAACTACACATTCCAGCATGCCTTGCCACAGTTTGGGCATTCCCTAATAGCAAAACTGTGGCCAGGCATGCTAAGACTTGTTGTTTCACAACAGCTGGAGAGCTAGGCCTGTTTTACCAACTGCTCAAGCACGACTTCCAGGTCCCACCAATCCTCTTACTGTCATTTCTGAGTCAGGCCTCTGAGGGACAGTTTTTGTAAGTATTATCTACTATCACTAATCGTAATCACTAAACCTCCCCTGGTGCCTTACCCTTACCCTAAGCTCCCTGTGGCATAACATTTCCAGAATATTGACATTTCACCTAGTAACAGGGTAACTATCAACCATGTTGACATTCTAATGTAGTGTCAACATTTTGATCGTAGACATGGATACTGTCAGCCATGTGATTGGAAACCATTCTAGGGATAATATAACATAATCTATACTGGATACAGTTTCTGACCTTAGCACAGTAGAAGAAATGATTGGTAATTGTCCAAGTTCCGGAAGCTTGTGTTGACCGACCAAATGTTTCCTCTTGAGATACAGCACTCAGCTAAGATGATTCAAATAGAAAAATTGTGCTGACCTACCTTTAGGGTCAGTTATGGGTTGCCGGACACCTTTGCATTATTGTTTGCACGTGTTGCTTCTGATTTGCATGAAGGATGTAATCATTTTTATGTATCTAAAACATTGTCACGATCTATAGAAGCAGTTCAATCCAACGTTTCTATTGCTTAAAAAAGGAATGGAGAACCTTTGGCCCTCCAGCTGTTGATGTACTTCACATCCCAGCATGCACTGCTACAGTTTTGCTATAGCTTGACAATAGCTCGAGGGCCAAAGGTTTCCCATCTCTGGCTTAAAATATATGTATTACATGTTGGTGAATTTTAGAGCATCCATACAATAGCACCCTATTTGTGTTTAAAGGTTTGAGGACTTCCTTGCTCGCAAATGGTCATCAGAGAAGAGGTTTGGATTGGAAGGTTGTGAAGTGATGATCCCAGCGTTGAAAGCCATCATTGATAAGTCCAGTGAGAGGGGTTTGGAGTATGTGATACTTGGAATGCCTCATAGGTAGGTTTATTCTAGCTATGCTTCACATCAGATTAAGAACAGCTCAGACTCAGGGATATCATACTTCCCTACTTTCCTGAAATGTCACAGATTCCTTAAATGTATTGAAGAGGACATGTGCTTGATGATACAATTGTCTGCAAGTAGTGTCATCATATCGGGGAACATGTTTCATGGGCCTCAAGCATGATACCCGATAAGTGCGGGTATGGGGGTGTGGTCAATGGGGGAGGACACCGATATCAGGACTTATTAGGATAGCCCCCTGGCAAACTTAATAGCAGCAGTAAAGTAATTCTGCTAATAGGATCCCCATAAATATCTCAAGTGTTGATAATACATTTTATGTATCATAGATTTATACAGGTTATCTTTGGGACACATTATACTGTTGTTTTATTTCGCAGAGGCAGACTAAATGTTTTGGCAAATGTCATACGCAAAGACTTAGAGCAGATCTTTTGTCAGTTTGACCCCAAACTGGAAGCTTCAGATGAGGTAAGCCTTCCTTACGTGACATATGCATGGTTCTTTTATTCCTGAGTTTAATTAAAGTGTTCAACATGGATGGTTCATGATATTTTTTTATAAAGTAATATTAATAGCAGCATATTTAAAACAGATTTAGCTTTTTGGTTTGGTTTATAACTATTTGTATGTAAAGCCTGCATGATACATCAGATAGCTTAAATTCTTTTTAAAAGTAATAACACATTTCACTATGGAAAACTAAAAAATTAAAGTAGAGGTGTGAATCTATTGTGGAGAAATCGTATACCATGGACAATGTAATCTGCAGGCCTTAGACACTGTAACTAAACCGTCTCTATGGTATAAATCATGTCCAGGCATCTATGGTACTCTAGTTATATAATAGGTTTTAAATGGTAGGATTGTGATGATAATTAATAACCATTCAGAGACGGAAGGGTTCCATCAGACATCCAGCATTATATAATGGACTTTCTGTCACAGTGAGATCGATCATGCAGAAGAGTGATTGAGTAGATGGCGATCAACCAGTTACCTGCTACTCCAGTTTTGGAATCAAGCATACTGGAGTTCCAAAAAGTTGATAAGGAGATGACGTTGCCAAAATTGAAAATTTTATGGCATTGGTGCATCACATTTCCATATGAGACAAATGCAAAATGGCAACAGTAGTATTTATCTCAACATTTATAAAGTATCTTGGGTTGAAATTGCTTTATCTCCGCTTGCTATATAACATGGTAGGTTGAGTCTGCTCCAGTCACATTCTACTAGATTAACATAAGACAAGTCTTGGCACACAATTCTATAATGCTATAACCAATGTGTTGGTAAAGCATCCTAGGAAAAGAAAGTTCTGCTCTCTTCTCACCAAAGAAACACTCCTGTTAATTGGCTGTAATATTGTTGGTCGTTTTCGGCTTTCCTTCTCTTTTATACTTTTTGGAATCCTTAAGAGGCGCCAGCAGCTACTGTTCTCTTTTAAAAGTTATGATATTGCACAAATTCTACCATCCTTTGTGTACCAGACCTCACATCACTTACACTGGGTACATGGGGCCAGCCGACCAATCCAATCATTGTTTAACTGTCCTTCATCAACAAATTGTGCATACACACTTGCTAGACAGTGATGGGTAACCTTGACACTCCAGCTGTTGTTGAACTACATATCCCAGCATGCCCTGCATCTGTTTTATCATGGCCAAATAGTAAACCTGTAGCAGGGCATGCTGAGATGTGTAGTTCAACAACAGCTGGAGTGTCAAGGTTCGCCATCACTGTGCTAGTATGTCTGGGCACAGGAATTGGTAGTGAAATCATTGCCAGCAGTACCTGCAGCTGGCATATGTTCAGTTGACGGGTTACCGCTCTGAGAACCCACTCAGACGCTGCCCCCGGCTTGCAGCCTGCGCAGCGTGACCTCTGACCATCACGCTGTGACCATCAGACCATCAGGCCACACTGTCGCATCCCCGATTTCAGCCGCAGCGTCGCTTCCCAGCTCCCGGTCATACCTCCTGCTGTGCTGATGCTGCTGACATCCACTTGAAGGCATGTGACCCCCAGCACTGCTGCTCTCTGCCCCACTCTTTGCCGCTCGCCCATGTAAGTAATCTGAGGGGCAGCTAGTGTGGGGACGACAGCCAATGTTATTTTTCAGCTATACACATGAGCCAATGTATCATTTTTCTGGCTGCACAAATGATATATTGTATAGTGTGTGCCCAGCCTTAGGGCAGTCCTAGCACTTTTGTATCAAAGTAAGGTTGACCATACAGAACTGGCACCACCCATTGTGATAATATTTAGGGAAAGGGAAGCTGTTACTTGGACATTAAATATACAGTTTCTTATACACAACAAATGGAAGCTTTTGGAGAAGCAAGAATACACTGCAGTAATGATTAGAATCAAGGTACCAAACCTGTGGTTAATATCCTGTAGTAAGCGTGAATTTAGATCAAATATGATTAAAACCTTTTAACCTTTATTCGCTTTGATCATCAGGGATCAGGGGATGTGAAGTACCATTTGGGAATGTACCATGAGCGCATTAACAGAGCCACCAATAAGAAGCTCACCCTGTCTTTGGTTGCAAACCCTTCTCACCTTGAAGCTGTGGATCCTGTAGTTCAAGGAAAGACCAAAGCAGAGCAGTTTTATAGGGGAGACAACGAAGGAAAAAAGGTGTGTTCTCCGATGCAGAACATAACCGTGGTGAGTGTATGCTCACAGTACTAAACCATGCAACTTTGTTTTAATGCTGTAGGTAATGTCCATTCTTGTCCATGGGGATGCGGCCTTTGCTGGACAAGGTGTCGTGTATGAGACTTTCCATCTCAGTGACCTTCCTTCTTATACCACCAATGGAACCATTCATGTTGTCGTCAATAACCAGGTAATTTATTACAATATGAAAACACCAAGCAAATTGTAAATGTCATAAATATATCAAGGGCCAATGTAAGAAACTATCAAGCACACTCTTTTACTTATGGTTGGTGACCAGTACAAGAGGGCATCCGCCTAGACTGGAGGGAGAGGAGGTTAGAAACCCTTAGCACTTAATGGATAATAACATTCAGGACAATAATCAACAAGTTACAATTTAGTGACGGGATCAATGGGTTAAATTAGGCCATATCCAACAAACAAGTCGGAGATAGAATAAAACTGTCAAATCCACGGCGAGGATTTCACATCTAGAAGGTACTCCAATGAGTCTAGTTGAAACACGTTGAACTTGATGGATGAACATCATTATTCAACCTTACCTACTATGTTTCTATATTCAATAGAATCTTTTTGAACTTTGCATATATTAAAATTTTCATAAGTAGTATTGTGTATGTGAATATCTTTTGTGAACCATGTGTTTCACCATAGATTGGATTTACCACGGATCCTCGTATGGCTCGCTCCTCTCCATACCCTACCGATGTAGCTCGTGTGGTTAATGCTCCCATATTCCATGTGAATGCTGATGATCCGGAAGCTGTAATGTATGTGTGCCGCGTGGCGGCAGAGTGGAGAAACACCTTTAATAAGGATGTGGTGGTGGATTTGGTAAGTGTCCTGTAAAGAAATAATCAGAATAGGAATGGACGTCAGTGGATTTTCCATCGATGGTACTATTTATAGGTAACCTCAATGGTGTGAAACCATCTGCAAGGGAACCATTGAGTTTTACTCACCGATGACCACCCCTGCTTTACAATTTAGAGAGAGAGCAATGCGGTGGGGCTTTGCAGGAGTGTTGGGAGGCAGACCTAAGCTCAATGTCCCAGCACTTTGTAAAAATAAATAATAATAATGTTTTTGTATCATCAATGGTTGGAAACCATCTGGTTCTCCCTCATTGAGGGCAAAAGTATTCAACATTGGTCATAGACCATCAATGATTTTGAAACATCGATGGTCGGTGGCCATTCCCTAAATCAGAATGCAGTGGTTGTAAGGCTTTTATTTAATCTTCCTGCAATGCTAAGATGCCTTGTTTTGCATTTCATGCTATTGGACAGGTAGCTGCACAGATAAATGTTAGCAGTAATTGTAATATGCTTACTGCAATGAATCAAATGTTTTGAGAATACTCATGGATCGCTCCAGCTGCTTCCAATATTTACCTATCAAACCTTTTACTACAGAGGCAATGACTTGCTAGTTTAATTGAATGTGTGTGTTGTATGTGTCTTGGATTTCATAGCAAAGTAGAAAGGTCCAAGGGTCTATAGCTATTAAGATTGGGGGAGCCGTTTAGAAAGTTGTGGACCATATCCCAGAATGGAAATGTTTTTGTACATGGCCTCCAAGAACGTACAGTATTACCAAAAGAGATAAAAACTTTTTCTCACCCTGGACCCAGTTATTGATTTGCCATCTCTCACCAGGACTACTGAAGACTCCTCCTCTTGCCTAAAATAACATCAGTGCATCCTTAACACTAATGCTTGTTCTCTATTGTCATTCTGCATTGGCCTCCCCTCTCCACCAGTTATTGCACTCCTTGTCGTCACCTATAAACCCTCAGTAACTTTTTAAAAATCTAATTTTCATCCAGTCTTACTCGTTGCTTTGCCACTTCACCTCCCATGTGATTACCTCTTCTGACTCCCTGCTCTCCTGCACCGCTCTCCACCTTTGGAACGCTCACTTGTAATCCACAGTAAAGTGCACCAATTAAATAAATGGGTACAGTATGGTTTACCGACATTCAAAATACCGACAAGCATTGGCAGAATGTTAAAATGCCAACATTCATTATGGCAACACGGTAAACATGCCGGCATTTAAAAAGTTGACGTGTTTTTGGGTGTCTATGTTGACATGTGTACCGCATCCCCTCACATGGCTCGCTGCACTAGGCACACTATTGTATTCTAACCATATGCACACTTTGATCCAGAAGTCAGTTTGAAAAAAAAATTAAGAAAAACTTGTCGTCATTTTTAAACCTGTTGGCATAATGAATGTCAGCATTTTTAAAGTGACGGTATTTTGACTGTCTGCTAATGGTTGTCTGAATTTTGACTGCCAGTAAATTGACTGCACCCCAAATAAATGATTACCTTCTGCCCACCTGAACTTATCATTGGTGGTGGATCTAGAACAGCCATGGGAGCAGTTTTGGGGTAGTGATGTCACCTATTGCTTGGGAGTGGGACTGTAATGGACATCTACAGTATCTTCCAACCCAGGTATCTATAGAGATGGAGCCACCATTGCTTCAATTATGGGGGAGTTGTGTCTTTCAAGCAATTGTAGGTCCCATAAGAAATGAGTGGCTTGTGATCAGTAGCCATTATCCTCTTATACTGCAGGGAAAAATATGGAGTAGAGGAAAGGGGAAGTTTTCTCCACAACCTGGTCACTATAAATAAAGGGCACTCACATTAGTGAGGTAGGGGTCTTCTCTTTCAAATTATGGGACTGCTTATTACTTATTGCCCACTGATCAATAAGACAATGTTACCATCTGGAAAGCGTCCGTTACATCTATGGGCAGAGGGGTGTTATGTTGCCCTCACAGACAAAATCTCACCCTGCTACCACAGCCTCTTTCAAATGATGTTGCTCCCTACTGGATATTGTCTGGTGATCACCTATGATCACCAGACAATGGGCCTTATTTTGGTTCATTCTTTCTGACAAAATCCTTCTTAGATGGGCAAAACCATGTGCACTGCAGGTGGGGCAGGTGTTACTTGTGCAGAGAGAATTAGATTTGGGTGGGGTTTTACTTCAAAGTGAGATCTATATTGCAGTGTAAAAATAAAGCAGTCAGTATTTTCCCTGCACACAAACAAAATAACTCACCCAAATCTAATTCTCTCTGCACATGTTACATCTGCCCCCCCTGCAGTGCACATGGTTTTGTCCATCTAAGAAGGATTTTGTCAGAAAGAATGAACCAAAATAAGGCCCCATATTATCCTGCACTACTTAAAAAAAACCACATTTTCTATATATGGGATGGGAGGCCCAATGTTCCCTGTCACCAATAACTGCACCTGTACATGCAGAGTGGTCCACATATGAAAGTTATTATCTTGTAATTACCGCAATAGCTATAAATGAGGTATATTGTGTGAGAGAGTAGATATTCCCCTTCAAAATACAGTACCTCCAAAGTAATGTGGATTAAAAAGAATCCAATCAGATCCATCCCACTTTCCCCTTTCGAGTGTGCATCATCTGACGTGTGTGCAGTAAAACTTGGTCACAGACTCTGTATTTACCACACTGTCCTTATATCTTCTACTACTACTAAGTACTAAGCACCACTATGTATACGCTCAGTTGTGGGAGGCACCTTGCCCAATGGCCCCCAAATTGTGTGAAATTATTCTTATACCCCTTTCACATCGCAGTGCCGGGGGGGGGGGGGGGGGGGGCGAGGCGATCCTGGGTCCGACCTGGTATTGGCACATTTCAAATTAAACCCGGGTCACCAATTGTACAGAGTGCAACACAGGTTTAACCCTTCTTATAACCCAGGTGGAATTGCTGATTGCTGGATTGGTTTGACCCAGTGTATAACCTTTAGTGAAAAAAGAAAAAGTAGCGCTAATACACCAATGATCAATTAAAAATGCTAATTTATTAACACATTAAAAACAATGCAAACACACCTCAATGCAGTAGGTGCAAGGATCCGTTCCTATGAATACCGCCAATAGTCCACATGTAACTCAAGTAGGGGTAATTGTTGGATGACTGAAACCGAAAATCCCACAGAAGGGGCACCAATATGACAGTCTCTGCAAATGCAGATGGGTTATAGTTACCACAGTGCAGCCACCAGGAGATTTTATTCCATTTTAGGATGCATGTCAGCAAGCGTTCTCCATAAGGTGGTGAAGAGGAAGTCCAGAGGTGGTGCTTTGGGGGGTGATGGAGTGGGTGGACAAGTTCTGTTGGTTGGGCAGCTCGCCCAGATCCAGGGTGAGGTGCAATAAAGTGGTGGAAGGGTGTCAGAGGTACAGGTCTGATGCGTTTCCCTGCATCCAAGTGTAGCTTTGTCAAAAGAACCCAGGACCAAGGTGCAATGTGAAAGGGGTATTATACATGTTTACCATAAAACACTTTGCTAAATAAATAAAATAATGTATTAGCAAGTATTGTAAAAAGCAAGTATCTCACATTATCTTTGTGTTGTTTATAAATAAATAATAATTAATACATTTACACATAAAAAATGTGATTATTAATGTTGGGGATGAGAGCAAACACCAAAACATCACAGGTGTGAGGAAAAACCCTCAGCAGGGATGGGGTTAGTCATTTGCAAATGATGTTTTTGAATGTGGTGCTGTTTTGTTACACCTCATATTCTAATAATTATATTTATATACTTGTGCAGGTTTGCTACCGCCGCAGCGGGCACAATGAAATGGATGAGCCGATGTTCACCCAGCCTCTGATGTACAAACAAATCCACAAACAGGTTCCAGTCATGAAGAAATATGCTGACAAGCTGATCTCACAGGGGATTGTGTCCCTGCAGGAGTTTGAGGTGCAGTATGATACTTCAGTTTTGACTCTTAAAACTCAAGAAGAAAGCGATCCATTACAGGAAATTGGAAAACCATTGTGTATAGCCAATTGTGTCGCATTACGTGGATTTTGCTCACCACATTCTGACCTACTGCTCAAGTCAGACAATAGTAATACTGGCTGATTATAAAGGTAATTGTAGTCCCCAATCTAAATGTCAAGGTCAGCCATTTCCTGGCAGTAGCTGTAACAACACGCACTCATCTCCAGCATGCACTTAGGGGTAACCTTAAGGCCACCAGTGTAGTATTGCCTGTGATAAATACAGCCTACCTAATGTAAAAGGCCATAGTTGTATTTCCCTGATAGGACAGGGAATAAAATAACACAATCACTGGTAAATTTGGTGCCACAAGAGATCTACAGTGCCCATTTACAGAGAACATAAACGAAAAAGCAAAACAGGAAACAGTGACTTACAGTTTAATACAAAACTTCCAAATCGCCGAGAAATTTGTGCTTCTAAAACCTCAAGCCAGTCTCTACCACTGCCATGGATTCAAATAATATTGATGGCTGTTTGTGTCTATCAGGCAGAGCAGAGGGGATCACATGCCATGAGCTAACCAATCAGTACTAGGCTTGATTGGGACAATGAGCCATCCCTTTATGAGCATGCAGTTGATTTGTTCCCATGAGTTCAAAGACGACCAATCCCTTATCCTTACGATCAGCACATCATAATTGAGCAGAGAGATTATTACATGTAAATGTATAGACCCAGATGACCGCTCTGGGTTCAGGGAGCAATATTTTATCTAACAATACAAATAGAATTAAATATAATAAAATAACCTATAACAAATATGTGGCAATTTGTCAGCCAACGTAGAGGGCAACGCCACATCATTTGTTAAAGCAACCAAACGTACACATGAGGCATCCTGCGGTGGCAGGAATTCTGTTACCAAGGCAATCCTTAGCTGAAGAGATGCTAATAGGGATTCCTGCATAAATGTTTTTTACAAAGGTTACATAAACCAGCAAAGGTATTCTATTACAGCAATCAATGTGCTGTTTATATTCCCAATATTATACCTAGTGCACACAGTATCAATGATGCAAATAACCTTATCCTTTAGGGAACTCTCCTGGCACCATTTAAAACCAGTTCAGTTATAATACTGGGGAACAAGCATTAAATATTAAACATTTCATACAGTGCACTTTAGTCTAAACAGAAGGAGATGCCAAGCAGTCTAATCCTCTATGGTGCCTTGCACTCTGTGTCCACCACATTCTACATTTATTGTTTGAGTCCAGAATACTGTAGGCTTCATATCACCATTATAGCTGTCTGGGATCTTCCCCTCAGTGTCTAGTGTTATGGCTGCTTTTAGTAACTAGCAAAATATAAATGATGTGAGAATCAATTATGTATTGTTAGGCGCTGCGGAACCCTTGTGGCCCCATATAAGTAAACTATAATAATCATAATCAGCAGTGGCGGTTTTTACCTATAGGCTGCAGCCCCCCCAGGTAAAATCCGCCACTGTAGCGAAGCCATATGCAGTTTGTGAGACTGCACTGGCTTCACTGTGACTGGCGGTGACTTCCTATTGGAAGTCCGATCCGCCAGTCACCAAGGCAGTCCCATTGGGAGGTGTTCCCTCCTGGGACGCCTTTCTGTGGGCTGCTGGGCAAATTTCCTGATTGCGCATACGCAGTACCTACATCAGTACTGCGCATGCGCAGGTCCCGGTGCCTGTCATCTGTATTATACAGGCGCCGGAACCATGATTTCCTTCTATGGGCTGTTGCCCAAGCAGCCCATAGAAGCTGACACATGTGCAGTACAGATGTTTGTACTGCGTATGCGCCAAGACTGGCACAGGCGCCTGGGACCGGATCGGGAGGAGAGGTGGCGGCAGCAGGGGGAAGGGGTTCCTGCACCGTGGTACCCCAGCGGCAGCTGCGGCAAGGGGCAGCCCCCCTCCCCCAAGAAGGTACGAGCCACCACTGATAATCAGGCTCTTCTATATTGATTACAACTAAAACACCTGTATACAGTATACAGGCGTGTAGAAATCATCTTCAATGGCACCAAATTTCAGTTTCCTGCCATATTTATGTCAGAGCTGTCTGCTGATGCTGCAGTGTTATGTATCCTATATTTGTCCTTTTATTGTATTCAATTGTAAGTCACCTTTTCCTGTTTTGCTTGTTCGTTTATGTACTCTGAAATTGGGCGCTGTGGATCACTTGTGGCACCGTATAAATAAAGGCCAATAATGTGAACAGCAGTATCTAATTTTAGACCACAATTGTTTTTTATAGTGTGCGCTCTGTACCTATAATCCGTTTGTAACTGTGTCTTTAGAAAGTTGATGAAAAAATATTATGCCAGGTAATTGTAAATTGATTGTTTTCAATTTGGAAGACTATTTGTATTGTGGTGACTCAGAGATTGGTCATGGGCTAGCTGTTGTTTTATTTATTAATTATCATTAATAAAGGAAGCAAGCAGAGGATGTACAGTAGGTGACTAAAGGAAGTAATATTTCCGTTTTATTGAACAACCCAGTACAATGGTATTTTTGGAGTGATTTGTATAGATTAAGAGAATGGTTTTGCAGTTGCATTTGGGCATGAGTATCCGCATACAATCACTTGAACTGTATTTATTTAGACATTGTCGGGTGTTTCTAGCCCATACAAATGTTTACATCAAAAAGCATAAATAGCCCTAACTGTGCGGAGTTTATATATTCTCCTCATGCTTGCGTGTGTTTCCTCTGGGCACTCTGGTTTCCTCCCACAGTCCAAAAATATTGTAGGTTAATTGGCTCTCAATAAAATTAACCCTAGAATGTCTATGTGTGCGTGTACATGTGGTAGGGAATAGAGATTGTAAGCTCCACTGGGGCAGGGACTGGTGTGAATGTTCAGCAATTCTCTGTGAAGTGCTGCAAGATATGTGTGCGCTATATAATTAACTAATATTAAATAAATAAATACATTTAGGCCCATATTCAATGCAGCTGGTGAGGGGCTTAAATGGCAGGGATCGCAAAACAACAAGCAATCCTCAATGCTTAACCACTGCGCCGACCTCTTATTCTATTTAATGTTCTGAGGGAATCCTCACGGTCAGAGAACAGTGAGGATTCCCCCAAACAACGAGGCTTGCGGCTAATGCAGGGAGTCCGCTGCATTTAGCCGTGAGTCTCTCTTTTTCTGCGGAGAGAAGGGGAAATGGTGTATGCAGGCGGTCAGTTGAATACTGACACGGAGAGCTGTGACAGCAAGCAGGCAGCACTACTCGCTGTCACAGCTTGCCCCCGGCATTGAATACACATGTATTTAAGATTTATTTTTTCTGTTCCCATATTGGAATATAGATCTACATTATGTGTAGCACTATGGTGGGTTTCCGTGTAGGACGGGAAGGTGTTTTAAGACAAAATTATGACCCGTCCACATTAAACTGAAGTGGTCTTGTTACAGGAAGAGATTGCAATGTATGACAAGATTTGTGAGGAGGCCTATACACAGTCCAAGGACAAAAAAATCCTTAACATAAAGCACTGGTTGGATTCTCCTTGGCCTGGTAAGAGAATATCTATGTAAAAGCCATATGTCCATATGCTAAATACAATGACACTGTTGATTCTTTCTGTCTGTCTGTCTTTCATATTTAGGCTTCTTTACACTGGAGGGAGAACCAAAAAGCATGACCTGCCCACCTACGGGTATTCCTGAGGATATGCTATCCCACATTGGCAGTGTAGCCAGCTCTGTACCAGTGGAGAATTTTACAATTCATGGTGGTGAGTTTAATTCCAAGGTTTCTAATTTAGTACTAGGCTTGTGAGTTGAGTATACAGTAAGTGCGCAGCTGCTGAAGTTTAAACTACAGACGCATCCTCCTACATCTATCCTTACTACGCCATGTACCACAAGATGCCTGGCGTAAGTAATCTGGCAGTTACTGTGTTAACATCAGGAGTCTTAAAATAAAAAATCGGCCTTATTTGAATCTCTATATGAATAGGATGCACAAGCAGACTCTGCTGATTAAACAATATGCAGCATGTGTATATTCTGTGTGCAACTGCATCTCTATCTGCATATGAAATGCTCTGTCACAGTATATTCCAGGAATACACTGTAGCTTAGAATTTAATATGGAAATACAGCAAGTCACACACAAAATATACACATGCAACATATCATTTTACTCAGCAGAGTATGCTTGTGCATCTTATTCACATAGTGATGTAAATAAGTTGCGTTGTCAGGGAAAATTTCATATCTGATTAACCAACTTATAATACAATTGTCGATTGCAGCATGTGTAACGCAGATAACGGTCATATTTAAATATTTGTAATGTATTGTGGAACTTTGTGGTGATGTTATTAGTTATTTCCTCTGCTGGGCGATTGAGATCATAAATTATGTAATTTGTTTAATGCTGATGTCACCAAGGTTTTCAAACATGGATGGTGATGTATTTATGAGCCATTAAAGTGGTCATCCATTGGGTTGTAATTGCTGATCTCTTTCATACTCACTTCTGTGTCCTCCACATAGGCAACATTAATGACATTAAAATGAAACTATCTCGCTATATCATTAATGTAGTCAACCAGTATGCATGATGTTATTGACAGGCCACCTGTTTAAATAGTATTAGGGGGGGGAGTAACAAATGTTGTAGAGATATGAAATACCAGCCAATTAGCTTCTAACTGACCATTTTCAAATCCAGCCAGTAAACTGACAGAAGCTGATTGGTTGATACGACATTTTTCTCTCCAAGGTTGGACATATTTTTCCTTTAGTGTTATAAGTTTAGTGATGTACAGTAACTTGTGATGTTCCTGATATTTATGCACCCATATATTTATAACATCAAGTATGGCAAATATGTTAATTGGCGGGATGTACCAACCACTTGCAATACAACTCACCACCTATCACGCTGATACCAATTGCATGTGTACAAACATATACAATTCGTTCTGCAAATGACACCTCTCCCGATAATATCTGCCCTTTGTGATGCACTCTGGTGTTTGGACTTCAAAGCCGGATGTACAAGTGCAGAGTGACACTGCAGGGCATGCTTGAGGAAATAGCTATTGGATACCTCACACAGTGCTGCAGAAAGAAGCACATAGGCTTCTATAGGGTAATGGCAGTTATAGCTGCGGTTACCCCTCTGCCCTATCATTGGGAATTTAGTACATTCGGAGATGTCCCAGAAAACAGGGCTGTTACCACATCTGCCATAGTACATTATGCGCAATCTGAGTATGGAAGTAAACGTTATAAGACACAGAATATTCTTTAAAATGCAAGGATATTACAAGCAAATTTAGATTTATAATACGTATATATATATATATATATATATATATATATATATATATATATATATATATATATATAAAAAACATGTCATCTCGTGATTTCATATAGTCAAAATCTAATATCATTTTATTGGGCATTATACTTCCTGCAGTATGCACAAGGCATTTTAACACTTTGTCGATATTGTTGCCAAATGGCTACAACTATGTCAGGAATTTTTTTAAAGTCCTATCACTGTAAATCTGTCGAAATTAAGACATTGTGGCCATTTGGCAACATCAGACCGACTATTACCATCTGGTGGTGAACTAGAGTACTGCAGCCACGAGGAAAAATATTTTCTTTTAAAGTACGAAGGCAACGTGACACATAAAGGGTTAATATAGTTTTAACTAATGCTTGTAAAAAACATCAGGCTCACCAGTCACTGTGGGGGTTATTCTGGTTGATACGTTCGCATGCAAATTCGCACGCATCGCGTATTTTCACATAGTACGTGTGCACAGAAGCCGCATTGCACACGTGCATGCTGGCACCCTTGCGAGTGAGTCCCAAAATGGAGGCGTGTTGTGGATGTATCTGTGGGCACGGCCTTGCAAGAGGCCAAAAATGGGCGTAAACTGGGACGTATACAGGGGGACTGGCTCCAAGTGCTGGCTGTTGGCTTCGCAACACTGTGCGTACACTAAAATTCAGGTTCCACAGCTTCTCTGTAGCAAGAGGAAATCGAAGTTGTTACAAAATACTAATCTGATAGCACATTTTGTCGAGAATGTCCTTAGGCTTATTAAGTAATAGGTTGGAGATCAACATACATGTTTAATTTAATAGAATGGCTTCTGTGTACTATTAATTATACAACATGTAAGTTTTATGAGCCTTTTAACAGCTGTGGCCTTTTACTATTAATGAAGTATAATTTGAACAATAAACAGAGTGGGTGTATAACACATCGTATGGGTCTGATTATAAATCAACCAAATAAAACTCCTGCTCTCCCCCGCTTACATTGAGGTACAGGGTTTTGAAGACACTATTTCCATCTTGTTCTTGCAGTGTTTAATTTGCTAAATGTTTAGATGCTGATATAATCTAGGGTTCAGGTGTGTAATTAGTGCTATGCTTAAATTGGGCTTTCCATGCTGACACACATTTGCTATATATTAATCATATTATCATATAACATATTATGTACAGTAACTAATGGGGGTCAGTATACTGACATCTGAATCCTGACTGCCGGTACTCCGACAGTGGGCGAGCACAACGAAGCCCCTTGCGGATTTGCTGTGCTCGCCACAGGTTCTGATCTCCCTCTATGCGGGTCGTGGACCCCCAGGAGGGAGAATAGCCCCCATGAGTCAGGCATTTAACAGAAGGGATTCCATTGGCGATATACTGACTGTCGGAATCCTGAATGTGTGGAGGTCATCTGGCGCCCTCTAATGGGGGCCATACACACAGTAGGATTCAGTACTGAATCCCGGCGGTCGGGATCCCGGCGTTCAGAATCCCGACGCCGGAATCCCGACAGCCGAAATGCCGACAAGGGGGGGACGTGGATCGCCCCCCCCCCCTTGCGGGCTCGCTACGCTCGCCACGCAGCGGGCCCACTACGCTCGCCACGCAGCGGGCCCGGTGCCTCGCTACGCTCGGCACACTAATTTATTCTCCCTCCAGGGGTGTCGTGGACACCCACGGAGGGAGAATGTGTCGGGATTTCGGCGGTCGGGATTCCGGCGTCTGGATTCTGAACGCCGGGATCCCGACCGCCGGGATTTTCACTGCATCCCACACAGTATATGATGGCTTGCCCAATTCAGGCTTGTGCCTATTCTCCTTACTGCTTTTCCGGGGCCACAGAAACAGGGAAATCGAACACATTGGTTTTTCCCAACTTGACGATTCTGGACAAAAACTGGTCGGGATCGGCGAGTCAGGGTTTTTAATATGCTGGTTTTCTCTTATTCCCCAACCAGTCATTGATGTTTTGAATAGCTTGTATCCCAATTGCACACTGAATGAGAAATAATGTATATTTCTCATTCAGTGTGCAATTGGGATACAAACTGTTTTTTTTTCCTAACCAGATTTACCCCTCCCTGTTGGCACCTGAATGACATTACCTCTGATTGAGCAGCTTGCCAATAAAAGTGTTGTGCATGTTTTGAATAGCGACTGGCATCGGTGAATCACCCAGCTAATGTATGGCCCACATTGTATTTTAAAACATTAATGGTTTTTTTTTTTTTAGAGCTTGACGTGTAGGTCTTTATCTATTTGGAAATACATAACTGCTTATTGTAGTTCAAAGAATTTAAATGTGATTATTCCAAAATATCAGCACCAACAAAATATTTGTCATTCATTTTATCTTTGAAACAAAACCGTACAAGGGAAAATTATTTAAAGCGTGAGTTTTTTTGTTCTTCATTGCTGCATTTGCAATCCTCCCAATTGTCCTGATATTATAGTTTTGTTCTACCTTTCCAATTGGGACATCATTAGCCAGGCAGCTGTGGAAAGGAACTTCCTTTAATAGCTCCTCTGCTATGTCTGGATTGGCTGAGCAGTTGTTATGCTATGCCATGGTGTCGCAAAGGAACAGCCCAAAGTGCTGACCAGCATGTCAGGGGCACTGGCCTGGGCAAATTACCACACTATCTTATTGGGCCAAGATGTGTAGAACTTATGCATTTGATACTTTTATATCACACAGGCTTTAGGAATGAGGCACAACCATTGAAAAATGAGTCATTGTTTGTAAACTATTCAATTCTAAGTATTTAACAATACATGTGAAAGCAATACTTAGGTTGTTTGGGGCTGTAATGGTATTGTAGCTCCCAAAGGAAGACAATGATATGCACAGAGGCATAAGTGCTGTGTAGGCTCTCTCTTTTTTTGTCAAAGCACGTGAGGCCGTTACAGAATTATAGGGTAATAATGACCTGACAAAGCTGGAACAAGCAGAGGTCACACAGCAGCCGGCTAGTGGTTATTCACTTTTAGCAATCTTTTATGGAGGACTAATTCATACTTTCATAGTCTTGATCTGGGTGACAAATGTACTTGAAAGAGAGAGAGTTCAGGAGAGTTCCTCAAGCATACTGGGGCATTAAAGATCATTTAATAATGGACTTCAATGACACCGGAATGAGGAGCAAGCCCAAAGTTATTGCAAAGTAATATGGAGTTTCTGTTTTATTGCAAAATTGTTTATTAGGGCTGTAGCCAAAATGTTCATTATGTTGACATCCCAACATCTGCATTGTTAAAATGTCAAAAATGACCAAGGGGCCCTCTGCCCCACCCACTGCTTGCTGGCCTATTGTGAACTTGGGTTGAAATTGAGACGGAGGGCCCAATTTATATTTTTGCACCTGGCCTAACCACTCACAAGTTCTGCCACTGATGTCAGCATATCAACATGCTCAGTGTTGACATGTGAAATGCTGACGTTATGTCTGGCAGCAGAGAGCTAATGTAAGGCACCAGGGGAAGGGTTAGGCTATGGGGGAGGGGTGTATATGTTTAGGCTATGGGAAAGGAGGTTAAAGTTATTCACCGGAGGGGAATTTAGTGTTAGCGATGCTACTGAACATAAGCGCCACAGTATCAGTCGGGAATCCTCATCAGCTAATAGTCGGACCAGGACACCCATGAAGCCACTGAACTCGGCATACTGATAAGTCACCACTAGTCCTCCAAGGACATTTTGTCAACATTATATACATGTTGATATTTCATCAGTGTCCGCATGATGAGTGTTTCACTTTGCGAGCATGTTGCCATCAACTTGTACAGCGCAACAAAATGTTTACCACATCCATCCAGCACCTTATTATAGATTCTTACAGATAAGTAGCGAGCTTTGTAATAGAGATGTGTCCTCAGACATCTAGGGCCAAATGTAATAGGGTGTGAGAATCAGTAAGTGAGAGATTTTGGAAGAGGTTTCCCATTTTTGGGGGCAATCAATTACATGGCAAAATCAACCTGGTTTTTCCAGTGTAAAATGGTAAAACTCTCCCAATATCTCTCACTTTCTGATTCTCACACCCTACTACATTTGACCCTGTCCCGTTCTCGGTCAGCTCGACCGAGAACACGCAGACGGGATTCAATGTCCCGCCTGCAGTGGTACGAGAAGAGGGCGTGGCCGCAAGTTGCGGCCAGGAAGAGGCGAGCTGCAGCCGGCAGCTCGTCACTTCCCGGCCATTCTCGGCAGAACGAGCCCGACAGCTTGTGAAGTCGGGCTTGTTCTTCCGAGAAACCCTGCTTAATGTTGTCGGGGAAGACAGCATTGAATAGCGCCCGGCGGCCATCTCCCCTGTGGGGAGATGGTCGCCGGCGATTGAATACCCCCCTATGTCTGAGGACACATCTGTATTACATAGCTGTGTAATCTCATGATATGCCATCTATCATGAGATGCCTTGTGTGAGTTAGCCCCCAGGTCCCGTGCAACTCTGCTAACATCCGTGCATCTTAGTCTCAATGTGATGCTGCTGGAATGCATGAGGAGACTGCTGATTTAATTTGATATGTTATTTGTATATTGCATGTGACTGATATATAGGGCAGAACAGAACCTGTATTAGAAAAAAAGCTGCAGTTGCATTTTTTTTAGACAGATTCAGAGACTCAGTCGCACACAGATATACTAGTGCCATATATCAAATTATCCAGCACATTTTCCTTGTACCCAGGGGCGAATTTAGGGGTCAGGCCGCCCCTAGGCACAGCTTTTTTGTGCCCCCCCCCCCCAATTTTAATGTAATCATATATGTATATACATTGTTATTTATTTATATATATATATATATATATATATATATATATATATATATATAGTTACAGCAGGATCCGGCTCTCCATATGTAAGTAAATCAGCGATCAGCGCCGGGTGCCCATACAGCATAACAAACAGCAGGACATGGAAGGTATAGCACTCCAGGCAACTTGGTGAAGAAAATACTCACAGACCAGTTAAGGTTCAGAACGTTTCAATGCCACTAATAAACGGGCATTGAAACGTTGTGAACCTTAACTGGTCTGTGAGTATTTTCTTCACCAAGTCGCCTGGAGTGCTATACCTTCCATGTCCTGCTATATATATATATATATATATATATAGAACGGTGGTGGGGCAGCACTTCCAAACTTGCAAGTGTATACTTGCTCCGGTGCCAAGCTTTAGAGATACCGCGGTATCCAGACAAAGTTACCAGATAAGCGGCACCCGGAGACTGTTCAATAAGGTAAACCAAACGTGGATGGGATCAAACGTTTTCGAAGTTTATTCACTTCTTCATCAGGATGCAAAAACACAAATGAAAACACATACCTATATCAGGAACACCACAACACGTGAAGATCATCCCGGCGACGCAGGTCCTGAATGACGCGCCCACTGATGACGCCATCATCCCATTCCCGTTGCCCGGACGACCATCTAAACAAAAAACACAACAGTGAGAAAGATCGTAAATACATACTAAATGTTAAAAACATGGGAAAGTTCACAATGTTAGAATGCGTACATGAGTTAATAAATGTCATGGCGGTCAGGCGCCACTATTAAATAAGCACAAAGAATAATACGCGAACAGCATAGAAATGCTAATAGGAGCACTGTGTCCGCCTGAAGCAGGCCGGTGTGTATGAAACGGAAGATCTTACAGAAAGCAGTGTAGTCCTGCCGACTCGTTAAGCCCACGTGGGGCAAGTGTTCCCAGGCTGTGGATCCAACGGGACTCCCTTTGTAGTAGTCGCAGTGACCTATCTCCTCCCCGTTTGTTCACAGGCTCATGGTCAATAATAATGTATTTAAGTTGATTAATGTTATGGCCGGCAGTCACAAAATGTCGTGCTACCGGTTGGTCACTGTGTCCACTAAGCAACGCAGCACGTAATGTCGACTTGTGTCCGGCAATCCTTTCCCGCAAAGTGCGGTCAGTTTTGCCGACATAACCTTTACCACAAGGACACATGATAAGGTACACAATGTACTTGGTGGTACACGTGACCACATGTCGGATGGGAATGCGTTTGCCAGTCAGGGGATGTGGGAAATCACTGCCAGTCATGAGTGCACTACACACTATACAATTAAGACATTTATAGCACCCTGATCTTTTAGCCAGGAAATTGCCCTGTACTGATTGTAACCGATCCAATCCACTGATGTCGGTCTTCATGACCCAATCCCTAAGATTTTTGCCGCGACTATAGCATGGCATGAGTCTCCTTTCCCCTAGTAGTAAGTCGGGGTCAGTCTGTACAATGGGCCATAGGTTATTGGATACTGAGCGTATGGTATCACTCATGGTGTTGTAATGGTTAACCCATGGGAATCTTTTGTCCATGTCAGTGTTCTTACAAGAGGTTTTGAGCGTATCCTCTCTCTGGCACCTAAGCGCTTTGTCTTTAGCCAATTGTAATAGTTTACCATCATACCCCCTTACTACAAAGTCAGCAATCATGGTGTCGATATATTCAATAGCAATTGCTCTGTCAGAGCATATCCTAATCGCCCTAAGAAATTGTGAGTAGGGTAATGAGAATTTGAGTTTAGGGGGATGGAAACTGGTGGCATGTAATGTGGTGTTTCTGTCCGTTGGTTTACGGAACAATCTGGTACACAACAGACCGTCACTGATGCTCACCTGAACATCAAGGTAGTTGACACTAGTTTCACTGATATTATATGTGAATTGTACAGGATGATTGGAATTGTTGTGTACCGAGATGAACTGTTCAATGCTCTCTTTGGGACCAGTCCATAAGACAAATAAATCGTCTATATATCTTACATAGAATAGTGCATGTTGGACAAAGAGGGCATTAGTCATCATGAGATCGTCTTCGATCATATACATGTAGGCGTTGGCGTACGATGGGGCCACATTGGACCCCATCGCACAGCCAGACGCCTGCAGGTAATACACACCATCAAACATAAAAAAATTGCACGTAAGCACCAACTCAAGTAAATCAATAAGTACATCAATATTTGGGCCCTTGTATGCAGGGTTTCCAGTCACCAATCTGCGCACTGCCTCCAATCCATCCTTGTTAGGTATTATGGTGTAGAGACTAGAGATGTCAAGGCTGCACAATAATGTTCCATCAGGTACACTAGGTATAGAGTTGAGTTTGTTAATAAATGCAGTAGTGTCCAGTAAGTGTCTTGGGTGTTGCACAATACATGGCTGGAGCATAGCGTCAAGATAGGTAGATACCTTCTGGAACAAGCCATTGCGGGCAGATATTATGGGACGGCCGGGAGGACAAGTTAATGATTTATGAATTTTGGGTAATGAATACAAGATGGGGGTAACCGGATTGTCATTAATTAAAGCAGATTTGAGGTGATTGGTGATGTGTCCATCACCGACCGCCCTATTTAATCTGTCATTAAGCTGTTTACTGAACTGGTCAGTAGGGTTACGATCCAACTTCTGATATACATCAGGCATGTCTAATTGTCTCAAAAGTTCTGCTCTGTAGTCAGACAAGTTCTGCACCACTATAGCACCGCCCTTGTCGGCCGGTCTAATGGTAATATCAGTGTACCCCGAAAGGTCCCTCAATGCCTGCATCTCCACTTTACTCAAATTAGAATGCTTACCACACTGCGGTGTCCCGTTCCCCAATACTTCTGATGTCGTGCTGTTAAGCATACGATTGAAAGTTTTGATAGATGGATTATTCGTCATGGGGTCAAATCGGGAACGTTTCTGCAATTTTTGTAAGGCCGGTGGTAGAGGGTCTTCCGGAGGAGAAGTGGGTGGGATTCGTGAGGCTGCTTTTGTGCCTCTAAAGTGTTCATGCAATTTCAGTTGTCTGTGTAGCTTATATTTTTCGATGGACCACTGCATACTGTTAGGTTGAACGGTAGGGACGAAAGATAAGCCCCGTTGGAGAACCCTCTGTTCAACGTCAGTCAAAGTATGGTCCGAAAGGTTATAGATCAAGCTTTCACTTTCCTGTAGAGAGGTGGACGCCCTGGCTGTCCTCGTCCTCGCCCTTTGGGCCCTTTCGCCCCCTCTGCGGGTTTTGGACCTCTGTCGCCGCGTCCGCGACGTGGACCATCCCCTAAAGGGGTCCCTCGGGAAGTACCAGATGCCTCAGTCGTACCCTCAGACTCGCTATTAGTGGCAGCTTCTTGAGACGAGTCGGATTGCCACAGCTGTTTGTAATTTCTCGGACGTCTTCTGTACCGGTTGTTATGTTGGTTAGAACTGCTAGCCCACTGATATACGCGGTTGCACTCGTAATCAGCGTTGACTTTTGCTAATTTGTCTTTTTTGAACAGGATCAGGTCGTTGCGATAGGAGGCGATTTGCGTCTCAAGCTTGCTGCACCAGTTCTGTGAAGTGTCAGCACGAAATGCTGGTAGATGTTGTGCTTCAAAGCTTTTTATCCTTTCTTTGGCAATGCCAAGCTCCCGGGCCGACTCCTCGATCACTAAGAGCAGCAAATCATAGCTGCACTTATTTAAGACGGCAATCCATCTTTTACAGAAAGCTGTATTGAATCGGCCGATTGTGGGGGCGTTGTTCACACGGAAACCACGGGGAATGCGTTTGTCTTTGTAATATCCACTTAATGTGATCCCGTGGTACAAGTAATCGACCTCTTTTTGTTTCAAGCGTACCCAATCCTTGTACAGATGATTCAGGGGTACCGGTACCGTAGCATCACAAAGTAGTTGATCAAATAAAATTGCTTCAGCCTCGTCTTCGGTAAAATTCAGGAACGTGCCCTGGGTCAGGAGGGACAGGTTATCCGATTCCAAACACTCACCCACTTCAGTGTTAACAGCGCTCGTCATAGCAGACTTGCTGTAAGTATTGTGAACAGTCCCGTGTGGGGAGTGTATCCTGGGGAATATAATCCGTGTGGGTGCTATAGCCCGATATTTCAAATGCAAAATGCACACAGAAATATATTTGTAGAACGGTGGTGGGGCAGCACTTCCAAACTTGCAAGTGTATACTTGCTCCGGTGCCAAGCTTTAGAGATACCGCGGTATCCAGACAAAGTTACCAGATAAGCGGCACCCGGAGACTGTTCAATAAGGTAAACCAAACGTGGATGGGATCAAACGTTTTCGAAGTTTATTCACTTCTTCATCAGGATGCAAAAACACAAATGAAAACACATACCTATATCAGGAACACCACACCACGTGAAGATCATCCCGGCGACGCAGGTCCTGAATGACGCGCCCACTGATGACGCCATCATCCCATTCCCGTTGCCCGGACGACCATCTAAACAAAAAACATAACAGTGAGAAAGATCGTAAATACATACTAAATGTTAAAAACATGGGAAAGTTCACAATGTTAGAATGCGTACATGAGTTAATAAATGTCATGGCGGTCAGGCGCCACTATTAAATAAGCACAAAGAATAATACGCGAACAGCATAGAAATGCTAATAGGAGCACTGTGTCCGGCATTGCCAAAGAAAGGATAAAAAGCTTTGAAGCACAACATCTACCAGCATTTCGTGCTGACACTTCACAGAACTGGTGCAGCAAGCTTGAGACGCAAATCGCCTCCTATCGCAACGACCTGATCCTGTTCAAAAAAGACAAATTAGCAAAAGTCAACGCTGATTACGAGTGCAACCGCGTATATCAGTGGGCTAGCAGTTCTAACCAACATAACAACCGGTACAGAAGACGTCCGAGAAATTACAAACAGCTGTGGCAATCCGACTCGTCTCAAGAAGCTGCCACTAATAGCGAGTCTGAGGGTACGACTGAGGCATCTGGTACTTCCCGAGGGACCCCTTTAGGGGATGGTCCACGTCGCGGACGCGGCGACAGAGGTCCAAAACCCGCAGAGGGGGCGAAAGGGCCCAAAGGGCGAGGACGAGGACAGCCAGGGCGTCCACCTCTCTACAGGAAAGTGAAAGCTTGATCTATAACCTTTCGGACCATACTTTGACTGACGTTGAACAGAGGGTTCTCCAACGGGGCTTATCTTTCGTCCCTACCGTTCAACCTAACAGTATGCAGTGGTCCATCGAAAAATATAAGCTACACAGACAACTGAAATTGCATGAACACTTTAGAGGCACAAAAGCAGCCTCACGAATCCCACCCACTTCTCCTCCGGAAGACCCTCTACCACCGGCCTTACAAAAATTGCAGAAACGTTCCCGATTTGACCCCATGACGAATAATCCATCTATCAAAACTTTCAATCGTATGCTTAACAGCACGACATCAGAAGTATTGGGGAACGGGACACCGCAGTGTGGTAAGCATTCTAATTTGAGTAAAGTGGAGATGCAGGCATTGAGGGACCTTTCGGGGTACACTGATATTACCATTAGACCGGCCGACAAGGGCGGTGCTATAGTGGTGCAGAACTTGTCTGACTACAGAGCAGAACTTTTGAGACAATTAGACATGCCTGATGTATATCAGAAGTTGGATCGTAACCCTACTGACCAGTTCAGTAAACAGCTTAATGACAGATTAAATAGGGCGGTCGGTGATGGACACATCACCAATCACCTCAAATCTGCTTTAATTAATGACAATCCGGTTACCCCCATCTTGTATTCATTACCCAAAATTCATAAATCATTAACTTGTCCTCCCGGCCGTCCCATAATATCTGCCCGCAATGGCTTGTTCCAGAAGGTATCTACCTATCTTGACGCTATGCTCCAGCCATGTATTGTGCAACACCCAAGACACTTACTGGACACTACTGCATTTATTAACAAACTCAACTCTATACCTAGTGTACCTGATGGAACATTATTGTGCAGCCTTGACATCTCTAGTCTCTACACCATAATACCTAACAAGGATGGATTGGAGGCAGTGCGCAGATTGGTGACTGGAAACCCTGCATACAAGGGCCCAAATATTGATGTACTTATTGATTTACTTGAGTTGGTGCTTACGTGCAATTTTTTTATGTTTGATGGTGTGTATTACCTGCAGGCGTCTGGCTGTGCGATGGGGTCCAATGTGGCCCCATCGTACGCCAACGCCTACATGTATATGATCGAAGACGATCTCATGATGACTAATGCCCTCTTTGTCCAACATGCACTATTCTATGTAAGATATATAGACGATTTATTTGTCTTATGGACTGGTCCCAAAGAGAGCATTGAACAGTTCATCTCGGTACACAACAATTCCAATCATCCTGTACAATTCACATATAATATCAGTGAAACTAGTGTCAACTACCTTGATGTTCAGGTGAGCATCAGTGACGGTCTGTTGTGTACCAGATTGTTCCGTAAACCAACGGACAGAAACACCACATTACATGCCACCAGTTTCCATCCCCCTAAACTCAAATTCTCATTACCCTACTCACAATTTCTTAGGGCGATTAGGATATGCTCTGACAGAGCAATTGCTATTGAATATATCGACACCATGATTGCTGACTTTGTAGTAAGGGGGTATGATGGTAAACTATTACAATTGGCTAAAGACAAAGCGCTTAGGTGCCAGAGAGAGGATACGCTCAAAACCTCTTGTAAGAACACTGACATGGACAAAAGATTCCCATGGGTTAACCATTACAACACCATGAGTGATACCATACGCTCAGTATCCAATAACCTATGGCCCATTGTACAGACTGACCCCGACTTACTACTAGGGGAAAGGAGACTCATGCCATGCTATAGTCGCGGCAAAAATCTTAGGGATTGGGTCATGAAGACCGACATCAGTGGATTGGATCGGTTACAATCAGTACAGGGCAATTTCCTGGCTAAAAGATCAGGGTGCTATAAATGTCTTAATTGTATAGTGTGTAGTGCACTCATGACTGGCAGTGATTTCCCACATCCCCTGACTGGCAAACGCATTCCCATCCGACATGTGGTCACGTGTACCACCAAGTACATTGTGTACCTTATCATGTGTCCTTGTGGTAAAGGTTATGTCGGCAAAACTGACCGCACTTTGCGGGAAAGGATTGCCGGACACAAGTCGACATTACGTGCTGCGTTGCTTAGTGGACACAGTGACCAACCGGTAGCACGACATTTTGTGACTGCCGGCCATAACATTAATCAACTTAAATACATTATTATTGACCATGAGCCTGTGAACAAACGGGGAGGAGATAGGTCACTGCGACTACTACAAAGGGAGTCCCGTTGGATCCACAGCCTGGGAACACTTGCCCCACGTGGGCTTAACGAGTCCGCAGGACTACACTGCTTTCTGTAAGATCTTCCGTTTCATACACACCGGCCTGCTTCAGGCGGACACAGTGCTCCTATTAGCATTTCTATGCTGTTCGCGTATTATTCTTTGTGCTTATTTAATAGTGGCGCCTGACCGCCATGACATTTATTAACTCATGTACGCATTCTAACATTGTGAACTTTCCCATGTTTTTAACATTTAGTATGTATTTACGATCTTTCTCACTGTTATGTTTTTTGTTTAGATGGTCGTCCGGGCAACGGGAATGGGATGATGGCGTCATCAGTGGGCGCGTCATTCAGGACCTGCGTCGCCGGGATGATCTTCACGTGGTGTGGTGTTCCTGATATAGGTATGTGTTTTCATTTGTGTTTTTGCATCCTGATGAAGAAGTGAATAAACTTCGAAAACGTTTGATCCCATCCACGTTTGGTTTACCTTATTGAACAGTCTCCGGGTGCCGCTTATCTGGTAACTATATATATATATATATATATATATATATATATATATATATATATATATATATATATATATATATTCATAAAAATGTAACTGTAGCCCACCTTAATATTTTTTTTAAGCACTCTGGACTGCTCACTGTACGGAGGTCTTGGAGGGAGGGAGGCACTTATTAGTACAGTGATTAGCACAGTGTCTCCGTCAGTCTCTCTCTGGCTCACACACTGTGATGAGCACAGGGAGGATCTGCGCGCCGCTTAGCTCAGCTGCTGGATACACAGCAGCCAATAGACTGTGTGTTTGTAGAGTAGCCAATGGGTGGAAGCCGGCAGCAGTGAGCCTCAGCCATTTCCGGACGTGCAGGGGGACCGTCGGACCCAGCCACCAGAGGTGATGTAATGTGCATGGCAGAGTGGGTGGGCAGTGGCGGGTGACTAGTGGCGCTGCCACCTACATATAATTCATCTATGCGGCGGCGGCGCTCGTCACTCGCCGCTGCCCACCCGCTGTGCCATTTAACAGAATGTCAGCCAGCCTGCCGCCCTTAATTGGTGCCGCCCTGAGGCCGGTGCCTCACGGGCCTAGGCACAAATCCGGCCCTGCTTGTACCCCCCAGTGGCATCATATTGCAACAAACTTTAGCAATGATGTATGAGGACATATCTGTCAGTTCTACCATATAGTTATGGTCAGAGTGGCAGACACTTTGGGAATATCTGCCTTACAAGCCATGTAACTCCTTTGGATGGCAGCACAGCTGGGGATTGGGTTTTTGGATACCTTATTTGGAACCTGCAGCAGTCTAATCCGATAACCCGCTACAGCATTCCCAAACATGCAATTGGCTATTGCACTACTTTACTAACACTATAGAAAGAAACAAAATTAAAATCCCATACATCCCCAGAATTTTTACCGAAGTTAATGTCTCATGTGATCACATCGATCTGATAACACAAAGACCAGAGCTGGCAAGCTTTTAGACTAATTAAATCTGTTGTTTTACAGCTGACATAAGACATGACAAATAGGAAGAGTTATTTCAGTTGTCAGTAACGTAATGTTCTCTTCCAGGACTCTCTAGGATCCTGAAGGGCAGACTGGAAATGACAAAGAATCGCCTGGTGGACTGGGCACTGGCTGAATACATGGCATTTGGCTCTTTGCTAAAAGAAGGAATTCATGTTAGACTAAGCGGACAGGACGTGGAAAGGGGAACCTTTAGGTAACTATTTTATTATATGTACCTGTATTTTATGTGATAGTTTATTCATTTTAGATTTGGGCATAAGCAAATGCATTACTAAGACAGGGTAATGTCTAGTGTCGGCCTGGGGCATAAAAGGCCCATCAGAGTTTGGGACCCATGATGTGGGCACCATTTAGGGGGCACTAACCCCTAGAGAATCCACTAGTACACCTGTGCAGTGACTGGAGCTTGGTGTCACCTTTATGTACTTTTGCCCTTACAGTACTTCTCCCAGCACCAGTGACTAGCAAGACCCCCCGATATCTTATGCTGCAGGGGCCGCTCGGCACAGGGTAGCTGAACCTCCAGTCTCCTAAAAAAACCCTAAGGGGTGAATTTTAATTAGCTCAGTAAATGTTCACAGCTTATTGATCTCTAGAGAGTAATTCAATTATCCCTGATAGCCAACACTATTTGGGATTTTTTTTCACCTGCCCACAGGCAGGAGAAATAAAATCCCCAATAAGTGTCAGTTTTCACGTTCATGATCATAAAAGCACATGGATCCGATCCTTTGTCTTTTTGAACTATAGCACAGAAGTTTTATTACAAAAATAGCCTTTATTTGATTTGCCTTAAAGAAACATTTTGTAAAATATATTGTCATCAATTGAATTCCCCCCTAATTGCTAATTCATATCCAACTCCTGAGTCTGGGATTTGTGACTTTAAAGTAGCCCTAGCTTTGCGCTGTGTTATTGAACCTAATGTAGCGGTGACAAGGATTTTTTTTACCTGTGTCTCTGGAGTGTTCCTCTTTACCTAATGGTACTCTGAAATAAGCTGATACATTATACGGTGACTAATATAATTCTGAGAAAAACAAACGATTGTATAAAGTAGTTCACATATATTGTGCTGCACTTTACCGAGAATATTCCAGTAATTCGCGTCAGTCCCTGCACCATTGGAACTTACAGAGTATGGGGGTCATTCAGGTGCGGTTGTACTTGTGCCCATCATTGCAAAATACAGATTTCCGTACTCTGGCATGCAAAGGACACATTCTGCACATGCGTTAAGGGGTCCTGAGGCATAGAGCACAGGACGGCACCAGACTGTCATAATTGAGGCAATTTTGGGGGCATGTGCGATCCAGTACGCAGCTAATGTGCGAGAATATGCTAATGCTCTAGTCTAAACAAAAACAATATACTTTGAGCGCTATGGGCTAGTGTTTAAGTGCTGTGTGCAAGTGGCTGCCTTCTGGGAGGGGGATGCCGCCCCCAAAAAGTACAAGAAGGAAGAAGGATACCAGTGGGCGCCTTTTGCACACAAATATAGCAATTTATTGAATGGACAAATCACATAAAAAATAAATATACTAATAAACAGAATATGGACAAAAATAAACACAAAATATTAGATATCCATAAAATACTTAAAAAGCATGTGCAATAATAAAATGCTGATTTGATGTGGTATATAGTTACCAGGTCCCGGTAGATGATTCTCATATGCGCATATGAGGCCAGGTACTAGTGTCCTGATTTGGAAGGTAAAATTACCAGCGATCTGTGGGAGTAGGTGGATACTTGTAGAATCTCCCAAAATAATATTTGTAATCCACAAAGGGTATTCCTTTATAGGCTTTGTAGCCCAACAGAAAATTGCAGAGTAGGTGCAGTCAACACCTTTAGGTCGATGGAGACGACAGCCAATGGAGACGACAGCCAATGGTTATCTCACTTGCAGATGCGGGGTCTTCAGCAGGTCCCAATTCGGGTATGTGAGTGCGCCGATCCGCCTCACGCCTGTCAGTGTTTGGGTTGTATAGAGCAGCTGTACCAGCCAGCGAGCCAGGTACAAGCCGCTGAACACTGCGGCGGGCGGAGACTACCTTGTTTGTGTACATCCAGCAGAGCGCACGAGACCCACAAACAAGGTAGTCTCCGCCCGCCGCAGTGTTCAGCAGCTTGTACCTGGCTCGCTGGCTGGTACAGCTGCTCTATACAACCCAAACACTGACAGGCGTGAGGCGGATCGGCGCACTCACATACCCGAATTGGGACCTGCTGAAGACCCCGCACCTGCAAGTGAGATAACCATTGGCTGTCGTCTCCATCGGCCTAAAGGTGTCGACTGCACCTACTCTGCAATTTTCTGTTGGGCTACAAAGCCTATAAAGGAATACCCTTTGTGGATTACAAATATTGGTTTGGGAGATTCTACAAGTATCCACCTACTCCCACAGATCGCTGGTAATTTTACCTTCCAAATCAGGACACTAGTACCTGGCCTCATATGCGCATATGAGAATCATCTACCGGGACCTGGTAACTATATACCACATCAAATCAGCATTTTATTATTGCACATGCTTTTTAAGTATTTTATGCATATCTAATATTTTGTGTTTATTTTTGTCCATATTCTGTTTATTAGTATATTTATTTTTTATGTGATTTGTCCATTCAATAAATTGCTATATTTGTGTGCAAAAGGCGCCCACTGGTATCCTTCTTCCTTCTTATGCTAATGCTCTAGCTGCCTTGAAAATATTAATATTCATCTATGTCCAAATATGCAGTGATGTTTGCAGATACTTTTAATAATCAACTCCCTGAATAAACTTACAGTTGTGCAGAATGGCCGTGGGAATAGAGGTGAGACCATTACTTGCCACAAACAGTCCCTGACTGGGAATCACTTTGTGAATAAATCCTTACTGCTTATTAAAGTATCTTGGCAAGGTGCATGCACATTCGGATGATAATCGGTCAACTCTGTAAATATCGGCATTGCCTATTTCTCTGAATATCTCCTTATGAGCCTTATTCTGGTTTACTAGCAAAAGCAAACTCATTCTCTAATGGACAAACCAAGTACACTGCAGGTGGGGCAGATGTAACATGTGCAGAGAGAGTTAGATTTGGCTTTTGCGAGAGAACCAGAATCAGGCCCTATATTCCCTATCACATGGACACACACTAGGGTTATATTTTCTTTTGGTAGAAGCAAATTAACCAGTATGGGAGGAAACCAGAATACCTGTGAGGCAGTAATGCTAACCAGTACGTCAACACTATATACATCAAAACAAGAGCTTACTGATGTAGCAACAGAAAAGAAAATGAAGTTAAAAAAAGCAAAAAACAAGGTTTTATGTGTTTTAGCATTTGCCTTTATTGGTGAAAGCCCAAAATAAAACTGTGAGTCTGTTTTAACCAAAGCACAATATTGGATTTGAGACAGAACGTGGGACGGCTTGCTTGTCTTGTAGTCTTGACGGCCTGTCTTGTTTACTGTACTGTAGTAATCAGAAAAAGGTAGAGATGGGAGAACTCTGAATTCAGCTGAAATGTCCATTTGACAAGTAGCTTAGAAAATACTTAATATGCACATTTTAAATTTGTTTGTATTTTCTTCCCCAGTAAAATATCATGCTGCAATACGTAAATATAACTCTAATTCCTGCTTCAATCTTAGGCTGGGTACACACTATACCATATGCTGCGGCACCGCCGCTGAATGAACAGGGACCCTCGCCCTATAATCGGATAGGCCACAAGGGGTATCGTTAACAACCTGTGGGTGCATGCATTATTAATGATCTAGCGGGACATACTAAACAAAATGCAAGACAATATTATTAACAATATCCGTTATCGTGCATATCATTGGCTACAATCGCATAGTGGGCAGGATGTATTAAAATAAATCGCTGCCACAGCGATGCGAGCGCATATGTATTAACATATGCGCCTAGCATCGCATAGCTGCGACGGAGGCCCCCACGATACATGTGATGTGCGGGTGGGTGGGGGTGTCTCCGTCACATCTCCGGCTCAGCAGCTGTCCCCGGCGCCGCCTCCTCCCCCTGCAGCCGGAAGGACATCGGGCTGTGACATATGGCCAGGGGGAGGAGGAGTTTCACGGAAGACTGGGAGGGGGGTAGGTGTCTGCGGGGGCGGTGATAGAAGCCCATAGACTTCTATAGGGTATACCCACACAAAGGTGGCGATACCCTATAGAAGGTAACCCAAAGGTGGCGATACCCTGCGAAGACGCGGCAGGGGTTTTACCGCATTTTTCCCTTAGTACATCCTGCCCAGTGTGCTCCCAGCTTTATTTCCTTGAGGAAGTTTAAAATGATGTCCCATCATGTTCCAATATAAAATACTATGAGTAAGTACTGTACAGTCAAAGTCATGGTTTGTACAATCACAGAGGTAGCTACGGTACTCTTACACTTGCCTATGAAGTGGTGGCGTAAAGAGCCCCATTTAATTTTCTTCTGTGTACCAGATAAGCGGTGTTACAGACTCACAGAAGTCTAAATCAATAATAGAGATAGTATAATATATATAATACATTGAATCTTCTGATCTACTGAACCCTATCTTTAATTTACTCAACCCCTTTACCAGCTCACCTGGCCTGTTATGCTGTGCTGATTGTTAGCATAATGTTTGAGAAAGCAATTTTTTTCCTGACACACATTACAGCAGAGGAGGGTGTGAGGAGGCGTCGCTTTCACTGTGCTTGACACTGGCAGCCACGGAGCAAGTAATACACATAATAGGTATTATCAGTGTAATAGGCCATTTTGCCTGGGCACTTGCAGAGGTGAACATATTGGTGTGATTCAGTCAGTTAGCCTCGCTCATTACTCAGAGAGTTAATGGATTACAGTAATTGCTTCAGTCATCTCTGTTTTCATAATGTGCCTCTGCCTCCAATTTTAATGCTGATTAATGAACACTCTGCGCTCTGCAGGGAGGGAGGAAAGGGGGGGGTTTGGAAATATCCATAGCTATGATATATCTTTACCATGCGCTGTAAAAGCACCAGCAATATGCTTGTAATAGTGGACTGCTGGTTAATGTAATACTAGCTTCTCTGCTGCATGTTACTGTGTAATTGGCCAGAGTTTTATTTCATTAACTAGGATTATTTACAATGTTGAACACCAGGCTGCTGATAAACACAGTTCCTTACATAGACTACGATATTAAGATTTATTAAGCAAACTGCAGATGTAATAACCTCATTATTTATGTTATTTACAGTATGCTCCCACTTTGTGGAGTTTTTTTTTTTGGTAGTTTCTTGGGTTTGCAAAGCCATATTAGAAATTATATTCTGGGATTTCTAAAGGTCATTTAAACGTTAATAGAAAAATAAAATAAATGTGCATCCACTTGGGGCTAATAAATTCACATTAGCAGAAATAAAAAAATAAATGTCTGTTTGGGTGGAAGCGGCTGGTGACACAGCCTGAAATGACAAATCATGATTTGATCGTCTGGGGCATATGTGCTGGAGTCCCCTAACCTGTCAGTAACTGGCATACAGTAGCAATGCTTTTATTCTACAATACAGTGTAGTAGTAGTAGTATAGTATTATATACAATATACTGTACTATAGTATTATCTGTAGTGTTATTATTGTATGTTATCGACAATATAGTGTAATATTATAATATATGTGACTAAGAATCTATGGACGGGTGTAAGCACTGAGGTCATGTGTTTGATACCCATCATGGTCATAACTGTGTGGAGTTTGTATATTCTCCCTGTGCTTGAGTGGGTTTCCTTTTGGGTGCTTTGGCTTTCTCCAACAATCCAAAAATATATGATAGGTTTATTGACTCCTACAGAAAAGTGAACCCTAGTGTAAATGTGTGCATACATGTGTATGGGGCAGGGATGCAGTTAGCCTTCCACCACATGGGGTGCTGGCAGTAAGAAGTGTGAAGTCGTGTACACACGGGGCGATTCATCTAAGCCAGTGGTTCTCAACCTCGGTCCTCAGGACCCCCCCCCCCCCCGTGCACGTTTCCAGGTCTCCACACGGTCACAGGTGAAATAATTAGCTCCACCTGTGATCATTTAAAATGTGTCAATGAATAATGAGCACACCTGTGCAGCTGCCGGGTGACCTGGAAAACGTGCACTGTTGGGGAGGTCCTGAGGACTGAGGTTGAGAACCACTGATCTAAGTGATTTTGACTTCATGGTTAAAATGAGTTAGAATATGTCCCTGAATCGCCCCCCCCCCCCCTTCCCCGTGTGTACACCGCACGCAATAGCGATGCGTGGCCCAACAGCATCGCTGTTGCCTGGCCAGATAGACACTACAAGCCAGAATATTCCTGTTAGACGCTGCAGTGTTTATTAAGCTGTACACACGGGCTGCTGCTGGGGATAGCTGCCGGTGTGTACTCTCCTTCAGCTGTAGGCACTAAGAATTTGGTGGGGTAAGGGAAAGGCATGGTGAAGGTCAGTATACTTACTGAACCCCCATGTACTCTACTGCTGATCATTTTTTTATCTATTCCATGACTAGATAGGCCAAGTAGTTCTTATCTGTCTACAAATTATGTTGCCAGAGGCAGACATCCTGTCTGTGTGAGGATGCTCAGCTGGCAGAGAGCTCCCCTTTCCTCCCTACTGTATGTATTCTGTGTATGAGGACGCTAAGGTGGTTACAATTGACTGAATTCTACATAACACAAAGCTCCATGTTGCCAGTATGATACTGGTTTAATAATCTAAAAGCAGCTTTAATAAAGTTGGGCTGAAGTTGGGTCGCCCAGTGTCATTGTCCTTCACCCAACAGTCTTTCAACGTGGTAGAGTAATTACCATAAATGATGGGTTTAACAATATGGTGAACTTTATTTATATACTGTAGCAACTAGAAACATCTAAAAAAAATATTCTTGTGAATAGATAAATCTGTATATATTGACCTCATTTTCTTTTTCCCTACAAGCCATCGTCATCATGTTTTACATGACCAAGATGTTGATCGCAGAACCTGTGTCCCAATGAATCACCTCTGGCCAGGCCAAGCTTCATATACTGTGTGTAACAGCTCCTTATCTGAATATGGAGTCCTGGGTACGTAATATCTAATAATACCGATGGCAATTCTCCTGAATTCTAACATTGTCCCGTGCATTACACTCTCTTACATTTACTTTAATTTAAAACTGGTCTGTTAAGAAATTGCTGTTATATGAAAACGTAATTGCCTAGTAGCAATGCCTTACTTTATAACTTAAGACCCACAAAAATCTTGGTATTTGGGAAAAGTACAGTATGGAATTTTAATTTGTGTAGCTGTCCTGTGCATCACCGAGAATCACCGTAGAACAGTGGTTCCCAACCTGAGGTACTAGTACCCCTGGGGGTACTCTGCAGACCAGTTGGGGGTACTTGAAAATAATACTGGTAATGGCGGATGATGAAAAGGTCTTTTGATGGCTGAAGACCCATTGCCATGGAGAAAACCATGTTGTGTCATATGCCTGACCAGCAATCCACTGGGAGCTTCCCATGCTGCCCTCAGACATCAGCAATCATCTGCCCAGCACTGACAAAGGTGGAGGAAGCAGCGGCATTAATCCTACCGGTGTTAGCGGGAATCCTGGAGATAGTATACAAACAGTGTCTAGACACAGAAGGGCATGATTCCTTGCTGTATACTACTCCTCTTTAATATAAGGACATGCATAGGTATCCGCATACCGCTAAGTACTGTCCATATTTCAAAATGAGAGGAGGGGGTACTTATCAATGAAAAGCCTAATCAAGGGGTACAGGAGAGAAAAAAGGTTGGGAACCACTGCCCTAGAGCAATGATGACGATGTTGTAGTTATTATTGTTAGTAGTTATTATTATGCTAGCAATTAGGCTCAGTTTTGCCTGTTTTTTATTTTGCCTCGTTCTCTCAATCATATCCCCCCCCCTCCTCTATATACACCCCTAATGCATTCCGCCACCTGTAATGGTAAGTTGGAACTAGTTCAACCTTCACCTTGACCCTGCACAGTGATTCTAACAGAAAAGCATTATGGTTTGCAGCACGGTGCCTAAAACCCTAGTATTGGGCCAGGCTCAGCCTAATGGGGGAGGGAGGCGCAGACCATTTTAAGCCCTGTCCATAAAATAAATGGAAAAGAAACCAAACATTAATAGCTGGAGATGAGGTGAGGCATTACCGACTGGGGAAGATCAAATACAGCGTACCATAGGGAGGGTCTCACATCTGAAACAGAAGAAGTAATGTGTTCTGTAGGAAAGCAGCAATTGAAGCAGAGGTGTCCCAGAAAGTAAAATCATCCTACTATGGAAGGTGAACAAGAAGAATCCATCTCCAATACTGATTCCTCGACCTCCAGGTGATTCATTACCAGCATTGGTTTAAACCACAAAATATGGGCCTTATTCTAGTTCACTCTTAAAGGCAAATTCCTTCTCAAATGGACAAAACCATGTGCACTGCAGGTGGGGCAGATGTAACATGTGCAGAGAGAGTTACATTTGGGTGGGGTTTTGCTTCAAAGTGAGATCTATATTGCAGTGTAAAAATAAAGCATTCAGTATTTTCCCTGCACAGAAACAAAATAGCTCACCCAAATCTAACTCTCTCTGCACATGTTACATCTGCCCCCCTGCAGTGCACATGGTTTTGTCCATCTGAGAAGGAATTTGCCTCTAAGGGGGGGTATTCAAACACCGTCGTGCTCCCGCAGCCATCTCCCGACGGGGAGATGGCTGCGGGGCCCTATTCAATGCTGTCTTCCCCACAGCATTGAACAGGGTTTCACTGCAGAACGAGCCCGAGCATCACAAGCTGTCGGGCTTGTTCTGCCGAGAAAATCCGGAAATAGGTGAGCTCCTAGCCGGAGCTCATCTATTTCCGTCATCAACTCGCGGCCAGTCCCCCTTCTTACCGCTCAGCGGCCGGGACATTGAATCCCGACCGCAGAGCTCCAGTCGAGCCAATCGAGAACGGGACAGGATCATGGAAGATAAAGCAAATACTAATTATAAGCACAGAACCTTTCTGTTATTCCACTGGTATAATCAGATTTTAAATTAGCAATGTCTTAACCCTTTGAGCTCCAATGGGGTTTTATTAACCCTTTGAGTGCCAACGTTGCTGTGAGAAATCCTCAAAATATCAGTTAAAAATGCCAGCGCCACTCACAGCGATTGTTCTTTTTTGGTTGCAATATTTAACTAAACTTCAATGAATTGCCTCGGCTGTATTTGTATTTATTTATACTTAAAGAACATTAGCTGTGAGCGATGCTGGCATTTTTAGCGGATATTTTCAGGATCGCTCACGTCGATTTTGGTACTTAAAGGGTTAAAATCCTCCCTTACTCTATGCTCAGCCTCTAAAGGCCCGTACATTAGTGCAATTTGGGCACTTTTCATCTGATTCTGATGATTGGGCCGAGAAATCGGTTGAAAAGTGTCATATCGTGTGTGTTTCAGCACTGATCTGATGCGCAGTCCCGTGTGCTTTGGAACTTGAGACTGCAAGGCCTGCACTATAGATTTATCAAATCCTGCAGGCCTAGCTGGGATTGTATACATTACATTGTATGCAGAAGGACAACATGAGATGTTTCATATTCGATCCTAACACCCGGGAAGCTGGCAGGCAGTTCAATGGAATTCTTTTGTGACTTCTACCGTCGAGAAGTGTATGGAGGCCTTAAGCTTAGTGGGTTATTTGATCTTTCTGATCTTTAATCTTTTTGTGAGCCTGTGTGAAAATTGTTGTTTGGTCCTACAATAATACAAGTAATGAGGGACCCAGGGGTATCTGAACTAGAGAGAGATGTAGATTGTAGGGTTTTGTGTCCATATCCGCCACCTTGCTGTCCATGTGGTGTAGAGAGGAAAGTCTCCATTCAGGCTGCCAGTGGGATTGGCAGCAGCAAAATAGCACTGTATTGATGCGTTGAATTGATGAAAGTGATGATCCCATGTATATATGAGTATTAAAACATCCTTTAAATGGGTTGCCTAATATAACCTGTCCCTCCAGGAAGCACATAGAGCACCCGGCCGTACCTGAAGCCCTGTTATTTTATTTACTGCAGGTTTCAGTGCAGTACGTCTAGTCCTCTTTAACAGCACACAATGGAGTTACCTTCAAAATGACTGGAGGACTCCTTGTATAGGATAATCTATGCCATATTATACTACCATTGCGCATCATGAGAGCAAATGAGTGTAAATTGTCACCTTAAAAAGTTAGCATTTATCACAATGCCTAAGTGAGGAGCAACATATGGGCAGATAAGCCTTAAACAAATGAATCATATTGAAAGTTCCTGAGCCATGTCTCCCAGTCGTCACAAATGGGCTCGTAATGTTGAAGTTAAAATTAGACTTGGATTAAGAGCTGCCAGGGGAAATTTCACTTTGTATACTCTGGAAAAAAGATGAACTATATTGTGCACTGCATCTACGCATATAGGAAAAAAGCCTGTGCAATATTTTGTAGTGAGAAAAAGATCAAGACTAGATTAGTGTAATGTAATGTATGGAACGCATGGAAATTAAATTTGACAAATTAATAAGAAACACTTTTGTTCATGTGATTTTTTTTTCTTTTGTCTGTGGCCAAAAACCCCCCGGTGTTCTGTTTATTTAGTACTTATATGTTAGTTGGGCGCCCAATTTACATACGTACGCTTGCGGAAGGAAATTGCATCGCATCGCATGTTCCGTTTTAGTGCGATGCGATGCGATCCCAGTACTTTATATGCATATAGTACTGATGTATGCATTTAAAGTAGCGTAACTATGTTTTGTGAATACACTTAAGCACCACACCACTATCCACACCATCCTGAAGCGTGGCGAGCGGCGACGGAACGCGTCCTCCCGACCTTTTCATACCCCCACTATCCACGACGGCGAGGAGTTGACTATATATAGTGTGGCGAGCCACCGAGCTCGAAGCGTGGCGAGCCCTGCAAGGGGACGCGGATTACTTTACCTATTTTATGCGTCCCCTCGCGGTGCTCGCTATGCTCGTCACGCTTCACTCGCCATGTTTCGGGCTCGGTGGCTCACTGCGCTCGCCACACTATATAACATCAACTCCACGCCGACGTGGATAGTGGGGGTATGAAAAAGTTGTGAGGACGCGTTCCGCCGGCCCTCGCGGGGCTCGCTTCGGATTGGTGTGGGGCTGTGGGTAGTAGGGGGATACCTACAATTGGCAGGACAGTGTAAAATCGCATTGCATGCGTGAGGTGCGATGCGATGCGACCTGGAAAATTAGCACTGACTACATTAATTATTATTTTGCTAAGAATAATGCTTGTGAAATTATATGTCATACATAAATGTATTAAGCATGTGGATGTGATTAGCTATATTACCGGCATTTGGAGCCCCTATTAGAGAAGTAACTAGTTTGTAAGGGCCCCTATGGTGAAAATTGTATATAGCACATGTTACTTTATCAGGCAAGGTGGACCCCTCTCAGCTGTGGGACCCATAGATGCCGCAAACCCTGAACCTATGGTAGTTATGCCCTTGGCTCCTATACCAGGTCATTGGTTCCTAACTTCAGTTCATGACCACTGTTCTCTCAAACACTAAGTGGTAGTGACTAGTGATGTCAGGTGGGGAGCTGGGAAGGATGGCTTTCAAATAAAGCACTTGTGCTGGATTTCAGCTACAAAGAGAAGCTTATGGCACCAAAGACAGCAGAAGTATTGGCTGTGTGGGTCATGGTGTAGGTAAAGCTACTCATTACAAACTCCCTATATGTATAAAAGCAGTGTTGGAGCAGACTGTTATTACTCCGAAGTATATTGCAGTGCCAGGCAATACAATCTGGTCTCTGCATAGTAGGCCAAAGGATTCATCCTACACCAAGTTAATGACCTAGAACATACCCCAGCCTATATCAGAACTAGCTAGTTTGGGATGAATGGACAGGAGGGTGAACGTAAAAAATACATTTGTGTGAACTTTGAAAACGCAAAGTAATTCCAGAAAAATATTTGATTTCCATATTAGAAAGAATACCAAAAGTGGTGGTTGCCTCTGAATAGGGTGGCTTCAGATGTGCCCACATACACCTAGTCTTAATACGCCTGGCCGGGAGTGCGTTGTGCCAGGCGTCTTTTGCTCAAATGTGCACCTTAATCGCAACAGTTTTGTAAGACTGCAGTGGTTCATTTAATATGAAAAACACTTATATATCTGTATGCAAAAGAGTCTGAATCTGTACACAAAACACAACAGAACTTGGCAGGAAACAAAGTCATGGCTGATGCATCATAGCCCTTAGTAGACAGAGTGAGACTCAGCTGTGTCGTATATCATATGAATCACTGCAATCTCGCAAAGAGGTTTTAGATGCAAATTTGGGCCAAATGGATTTTTTTTAAACGCGGTGCAAGCAGTGTTTCATGGGACATAATGTGCTGAGAAGGGATGTTTTGTAGTGTATGAGGACACATACTTTGGTGAGCCAAAGAAATTGATTAGATTTAGATTTTCAGGACTGGATACAATGGTTGTTTAATAATTGCACAGTATAATTTTCTCTATATTGTAACTTCATTTTCACTACCTTGCCCTTTGAAACACTGCACAGCAACACTTCTTATGTTGTGTATGGATGTTATACTGTATATGGATGAGTTGATGTTCCCATATATCTGCAGTATATATAATATTGCCATACCATAAATATATCTTTAGAGTTATTTATATCTTTAGATGGTATAGAATCAGTGAGAGTGGCTCTTAGTGGGAGTTTGCATAATTTCACAAGTGTATGCCCAACAAACTTGTAGCCCTAGAGGCAAGCAGATTTTTTCATGACATGTATATTTGACTTTAATTTGATGCACTTAGGGAGCATGTTGTTATAGCAACGTATGTATTTTACCCTTAGAATCATAACATTGTTGAATACTAGTGATCCTGATTATAGTATATTGCATGTGCATTGTTCCGAAAGCATGTGTCATCATGTCTGAAACCTCAGCTTAAGGCTGAATTACGTATGTGTACTGTACTGGAATAAGTATGTCACAGGTAGGTCAGTTACATATACAGGATATATATATATATATATATATATATATATATATATATATATATATATATATATATATATATATATATATATAATACATCAATGATGGCGGCACACGCTAAAAATAGAGTCGGAGTCACGTCATGGATGTCAACGTTTCGAAGCTCTTTTATTACGCTTCTTCTTCAGGACAGGTATTCCTGTCCTGAAGAAGAAGCGTAATAAAAGAGCTTCGAAACGTTGACATCCATGACGTGACTCCGACTCTATTTTTAGCGTGTGCCGCCATCATTGATGTATTGAATTTGGTCCCTACATTGGGTTTCCTGGACGTGCACCGCAGCCTTACTTATCCGATGGATGTGCTGCTCCATACAGACAATATATAAATATATATATATATATATATATATATATATATATATATATATATATATATATATATATATATATATATATATATAGATACAGATACAGAAGTACCAACACACTCGCCATTCCTAGGAATGGGGTGCAAACAGCACCCACATCCCAGGGTGGGGTGCGGTGGCCTGTGACCACACACTCTAGTAAACACAAACACAGGGGGCCCAGCACTCACTACAACAAACTAACTCACCTTAACATTCAAATAATCAATAAATAAATAATGGGGTTTTTATATATATATATATACAGAAAAGATCAGAGTGCGCTAAATGAATTACACAATTTTAAAATACAAATATTTAATTAAAAAACAGCCATACATTGGCTAGGACACATATATAATAATATAGTCAATATACAAAGAGATTTCACATGGGGTGTGTGGCAATCCAATGTGGTAGCAGGCCCAACGCGTTTCGTCAACTAAGTGACTTCATCAGGGGCAGTTTGATTGAGAAAGGCACAATTGCACTTCTTGAAAAATCTCTTATTGCTAGAGAGAAAAAAAACTGTGTATCCAAAATAAGGGCTGCAAGACCATATATATGTCGCCAAACATCAAAACATTGTTTATCAGACATAAGGTTTGTTCAAGAACCCTTTCTCACAGTTTCAACAATGGTATTGTCACCTCTATATACCGAGGCTCCACAAGAAAATAGGGTTAGTTAACAGGATGTGCACTCTAGGATATCCAAGTACTAGCATATATAGAGGTGACAAAACCATTGTTGAAACTGTGAGAAAGGGTTCTTGAATAAACCTTATGTCTGATAAACAAATGTTTTGATGTTTGGCGACTTATCTTACAGGGTCTTACAGCCCTTATTTTGGATACACAGTTTTTTTTTCTCTATCAATAAGAGATTCTTCAAGAAGTGCAATTGTGCCTTTCTCAATCAAACTGCCCCTGATGAAGTCACATAGTTGACGAAACGCGTTGGGCCTGCTACCACATTGGATTGCCACACACCCCATGTGAAATCTCTTTGTATATTGACTATATTATTATGTATGTGTCCTAGCCAATGTATGGCTGTTTTCTAATTAAATATTTGTATTTTAAAATTGTGTAATTCATTTAGCGCACTCTGATCTTTTCTATATCTCTACTTGCCACTTGGTCCCAGCTAACAGGGGACTTTCAGAGGTGCTGCTATTTTGCTATTTGTCTACTAGTGCGCGGTTTCAGGCACCTTTTTGCTCTTTGATATATATATATATATATATATATATATATATATATATATATATATATATATATATATATATATATATATATATATGCACTCTACCTGGAAGGGTTCAGCTGCCCCAGTGCCCTCTCGGTGTATTTGTAGTAATCAATCCAAAGAACAGGCAGAGGCACTCGGGAGGACTTTGAAAAATAGTGAAAATAGATCCCGACGTTTCAGAGTTAACAAAACTTGATAAAGGGGTTTGTTAACCCCGAAACGTCGGTATCTATTTTCACTAAAGGTTGCTAATTTTCAAAGTCCTCCCGAGTGCCTCTGCCTGTTCTTTGGATTGATTACTAATATATACACACAGATGTGGAGTGGGCTTACACCAGGGCTGGGCAACACCGGCCCTCCAGATGTTAATGAACTACACATCCCAGGATGCTTTGCAATAGGTTAATTGGCTCCCAACGAAATTAACCATAGAATGTCTGTGTGTTAGTGTACATGAGGTAGGGAATATAGATTGTAAGGTACACTGGGGCAGGGACTGATGTGCATGTTCAAATATTCTCTGTAAAGCGCTGCGGAATATGTATGCGCTATAAAAGATACTGTAAATAAATAAATAAATCAGCGGCACTCGGAGACTTCAGTAAAATTCAAAAAAGTATTTTATCCCATAAAAAGGGTGCATATATATATATATACATCAATTTCCAAATTGGCACTCACGTTACTGAATAATAGACAAGGACTACTGTAATTGAGTCATCTGATGACTCAACTAAAGTAGTCCTTGTCTATTCTTCAGTAACGTGAGTGCCACTTTGGAAATTGATGTATGTAATTGCTGGGCAAAAAAGACTTTGTGCGGTATATACTGGGGGCACCCGTTTAAGTATTCCAGTTTTGTCTGAGTGCCGGATATATCACTTTGCTATATATATATATATATATATATATATATATATATATATATATATATATATATATATATATATATATATATATTATAATGGTACTTGTTTCCTATCTGGGCGCCCATCGCGGGCACATCGCATGTCATTATAATGACATGCGATGCGACCGACGCGATTACAGCGATTTTACATAGGGACCAATGTTAAATGTCCCAATTGACCCGCGATGACCGCGATTTACCATAGGAAACAATGTTAAATGGATCAATTTCCCCAAATTATCATAGGGAACAATGGGAAATGGGGCAAAAACACCCCTGAACATAAAAATGTCCCCCCAAAAGTAGTTGACGCGACCCCGCCATCAACGTGAACCCGACGCGTGGCGAGCGCAGCGAGCCCGCGAGGGGCGGCGGTACGCGTCCTCCGACCTTTTCATGCCCTACTATCCACTAGGGCGTGGAGTGAGAATAGAATAGTGTGGCGAGCGCAGCGAGCCACCGAGCCCGAAGCATGGCGAGCGCAGCGAGCCCCGCGGATACCTTCACAGTTATACGCGTCCCCTCGCGGGCTTCCCAGGTGTCCATGGCGACGCGGACACCTGGGAAGCCCGCGAAGGGACGCGTTTACCTGTGAAGGTATCCGCGTCCCCTCGCGGGGCTCGCTGCGCTCGCCACGCTTCGGGCTCGGTGGCTCGCTACGCTCGCCACACTATTCTATTCTCACTCCACGCCCTAGTGGATAGTAGGGCATGAAAAGGTCGGAGGACGCGTACCGCCGCCCCTCGCGGCCTCGCTGCGCTCGCCACGCTTCGGGTTCACGTTGATGGCGGGGTGGCGTCAACTACTTTTGGGGGGACATTTCAGTGTTCAGGGGTGTTTTTTGGCCCATTTACTATTGTTCCTATGCTGATTTGGGTAAATTGATCCATTTAACATTGTTTCCTATGGTAAATCGTGGTCATCGCGGGTAAATTGAGGCATTTAACATTGTTCTCTATGGGAAAATCGCGGGCATCGCGTCTGGCACATCGCGATTAAAATCGTGGGCGCCCAGATAGGAAACAAGTACCTATATATATTCATACCATATTCTATTATTGCTTCTGCCTATTTAATAGTATGTTGGATAATAAAGACTTTGGCTTTCATTCTGTTATTCTCTACATCCGTCTCTTTATTCTTAATAAATCTTCTGCAGTCCTGACGGTAAAGATAAACTCTCGCAGGTCGCTTTTCCAGTGGGAATTTGACCTGGTAATAGTAGAAATGACAGGTACATGACACCTGCCACTGAAAGCTTAGTGGTGGCGTCTGATGGCGTCCGGCTGTGCGTGTAGAATAACAAGGAGCTGAGAGCCTGCCTGTCGCCTGAGCCTGCTCGCTCGGCACACTTTGCAGGATGGCACTAATTAAAAATGATACAGCTGTATTCTCAGCAAGACACCTTTCTTAAATGTATGCGTTTATCCAACGTGTAGTTTTAAAAAACTCGTTAATAAATAACCATTAACATTTATTTTTCCATAGAGCAATTTATTTTTCTAAATATTTTTTTTCATGCTGAGGTAAAATGAGAATTTAATGATTTTTTTATATATATATTTAAATGCCACCAATTGGTCTTTATATGTGATTAAAAACACAATTCCCTGGTCACGCGCGAATAGGGCGCAAATTGTTTTCTAGTTTCTTTGTTTATATGTGATTAGTTACCAGCCCAACAAAATGACGGAACCACATAACCCTAATGTCCGCGCCAGCGGCTGTGCACACCCAAACAACACTCCAATTGCTCCATTCTATGAATTTCTTTTTTCTTTATAGGTTTTGAGCTTGGTTTTGCCATGGCCAGCCCTAATGCCTTGGTTTTATGGGAAGCCCAGTTTGGTGATTTCCACAACACAGCACAATGCATCATTGACCAGTTCATCAGCTCAGGACAGGCCAAGTGGGTGCGGCACAATGGTATTGTACTACTCTTACCCCATGGAATGGAAGGAATGGTAAGTGATCGCTGATCTGGCAGCTATTCATCACTGAGTAGATGACTGTGGGAAGGATGAGACATATCCAATGCCCCAGGAGACTTCTACATAATGACTGAGTGAGGCGTTACTGCTCATCATGACTTAGAATTTGTTTATTCAATGACTTGAAGAGATCAAATGATCAGTCCCTACACACAAGGATATATTTAGTTGAGCAAAGCTAATAGTGTGTGTATGTGTGTGTGTATATGTGTATATATATATATATATATATATATATATATATATATATATATATATATATATATATATATATATATGTGGAAACCAAGATATAGATAGCGCTAAGTATGTATTCCACCACCTGGTATGAGTGTAATATTTCACTTTACAAATTGATACATACAACTTTGTATAAACAGGATGATTTATTAAAACTTTTTCTTAAAAATCCATTGTTGTGTTCTTTCAAGTCAACAGAAAAATAACCCAACGTGTTTCGCCTTTCAGGAAGGCTTCATCAGGGTTTTTTTTTTTTTTTATGCGCACATGCACTGCAAGTGGTAGAAAGAATGCCAAACATAAATAACATAAATAAATAAATAAATAATACTGTTCAATCAATGTTTTTAGGTTTAAAAAGAAATACAATAATGAGGTACAATGAAGAAGGAGGTACATACCACGAAAGAACAGTATAAAAACAATCACTGACGGAAGTGTAGGCTTTAGTAGAACTTCCCACAATCTAGAGAGATAAAGTGATTTTCTAATCAGATTTTTTTGGAGGAAAAAGGATGAGGAGGATAGCATGTAGAATTAAATATTACCTGCGGTAATAATGTGGGGTCCGACGGCAGAAATGCCCGGATTGGACTTTTCACTATTTAGTGACCCCTTATTAGGAGAGGCGTGATAGCCTATCTGGAGGAAAAGTATATAGTATTAGCCCTAAGAAGCTTATTTTAGGGAATATAAGTAGTACTACTACTGTCTTACGTACCACATGTGGGGGGAGATCTGTCCAAAACTTAGGTGGAAGGATTTTTTTCACTTATAGTGAGGATTTTCACAACTTTTTTAAAAGGCTATCAGCCTGTCAATAGGGAGATGGTGTATAGTTAGCATCCATGCCATTTAATTATAGGGTTTATAAAACATGTGTAAATATAAGTTTTACATACCACGTATAAAAGTGAATATTTATCGTTTTGATGTAGAGGTTTTATTCCAATAGTCCTCCAGGAATGTGTGACGAAAATCTCACTAGTGGTAAGGATTTTCCACAACCTTTTGAAAAGGCTATAAGCCTATCAATTGGGAAATAGTTATAATTAACTTCCATGCTTCTTAATCCTGATGTTTATAGGACAATATAAGTTTTGCATACCACGCATAAATGAAAAAAACTCTCGATCTGATGTAGAGGTTTTTCGAAAGTCCTCAGGGCACAAGTGGCAAATATCTATAGGAACAATATTTCTCATTTAGCATTGATACATAGGGGATCTTAATATTGTCCCCTACATTCGCTGGAATATATTTAACAGGCTTGACGGATCTTTTGTTTTATAATATACCATAATATTGGCTTAATTTTTTTAGTATCACAAGTTTCATTTACAAGGCTTGGAATATATATATATATATATATATATATATATATATATATATATATATATATATATATATATATAGTATGTGATGTGACTAATTTAATTCCCTTTCCTTGTTTATGTAAGTAGTGTCATCTCCCATAGTGAACATTCTCATTGTAAATGTTAATAGAAGCCCAGCTCTTCTTCCATAATTTATGCAGTCTTCTGTTTATACACGGACGTCCTCTCATTGCTCACAGTACACTGGGAGCAGGAAATACTGCTACAGTGATGCTAAAGAGGGTTTGTTTTCTATAGCCTTCCTTTTTTTTTTTAAATAATTGTAACCACTGTGACAGTGTTTTTATTTACTTTATTTAAGCCTATGAGGGTTGCAGGGGGGAGGAGCCTGATTCCCATGTTGATGTATGGTTCCATATATGTGTTCTTTTCACCCTTAAGAATAACAAGGGGGCACCTTGCAAAATTTTCTTAATGGGGTAAAAATGCTGAAGCTAGTCATTAAAGCTGGCCATACAGCAGATCAACTGTTGTCCAAGGCTAAATATAGGCTTCTGTTTTATCTGTTGCTGTAGAACAGTGATGGCTAACCTTGACACTCCAGCTGTTGTTAAACTACACATCCCAGCATGCCCTGCTTCAGTTTTAGCATGGCCAAATAGCAAAATTGTAGCAGGGCAAGCTGGGATGTCAGTTCAACAACATATGGAGTGTCAAGGTTAGCCATCACTGGTGTAGAACAATATGAAATTATGGTGAACAGTTCTCCTGTAAAACCCTTAGCCTAGGGAAATGGCCATTTGCCCATGCACTTTGATATGAGAAAAAATAATATTTTATCATTATATGTATGCCATATCCTTGTTGGTATTTCCTAACCTTAATATAAGTTAGATTGTCTATCTAAATGTGGCTCTGTTAAATTCAGTCCACTATGTTTCCCCTAAAAACTCCCAGTTTAGTTTATTTAATGTATCCTTTTTTTTAGATGACAACTTTGAGCGCCCTTTCCAGCTGCTGTTTCATATTTTATGAGGGACATTTCCTATTGCACCAGAATAAATTGCTTCTCAGGGCCTTTAATGCTGCTGCTTCTCCCTGGCTATCAGTAATGTAATTCTCAGACAAGCATTTTTTTTTATAACTCTTCTGCCTAATGTTATTACCAGGGTCCTGAGCATTCTTCAGCCAGACCTGAAAGGTTCCTGCAGATGAGCAATGATGACTGCGATGCTTATCCTGTAAGTTGATTTGTCTAACACTATGCTTACTCCATCTTGACCTTCTTTTTCCAATTGAACCTGTTAGAGAATCCATTTTCCTATTGGTCTGTGTGCTCGTTATTGTTCTGCTTTCCTTCTGGTTAGTGCATAATGAAATAATGGTTATGACTCGTGTCCAGATAGATGTATTATATTATGCAATTTTAACCAGGCTAATGCAAACATATTACACCAGGCATAAAAAACTTCAAAAAGGCAACTGATGCTCTGTTTTCCATAAACATACAGTACCGTATGTTTATGGAAAACAGAGCATCAGTTGCCTTTTTGAAGTTTTTTATTTTCTCCTGCATCTGGGCGAGTTCTAATTAAATTGCTCCCTATCAGTGGGAAAAATGCCAGTTTAAAGATAATTTTTGGTGCTTTTTCTCTCTCCAAGCATTGGTGTATATCTGCCCCTTGTTTAGGGGGGAATTCAGTTATCCACAATTAATTGACTCCCCCGGGTTTATTGAATTAGCAGGGATTTTTATCCCTGATGAGGTCCCATTAAAAAACCCCAAAAAGTGACCTGTTTTTGCGGCCACGATCGTAAAAACACTCGTCTTCGAGCAAAGACAATGGGCTTCAATTGAATTGCCCGATAGAAATTGGGTGAAAAGTTATGGCAAGGCCCTTTGGCCATTGGGGCGAATGGTTTCAGGGAAGATACCTTATTGCTTATGTTATGCCAATAGTACGATGGCTCTAACTTAGGGCCCTCGTAGACTAGGCCGACTTCTCCGAGTGGAGAAGTCGTCTGCAATGTCCACTTGATCCGCCTGGGACCTACCCGGAAGGCAATATCGCATGCAATTTATTTTATGCAGGCCTTTCACATACGATATATTGTATGCGATCCCAGCCAAGCCTGCCCAGCTCACCAGCGATCTAACAGATCGCTTTTGCAGCCGGTGCAATTTGCAGGCTCCAGTACGATTTGCATGGGGCCGCAAATCACATCGGACCACCGCAATCTCATGAAAAGAGCCCAAATGGCATATAAATCACATGTGTACTGCCAGCTTTATACTAGAAAATCTAGTCTGCATTTCTTTGCATTTAATTATGCTTCTATATTGTTTTGCTGAAAATGCAGGAATAAAGTGAAAGTAAGCCACACTTTATAGCAATAACGGTCATCACAAGAGACAGGATTATATGCAACATAAAAAGCTTGAAATATGCATGCAAATATCCATGAAAAATACTTAAAATATGCATGAAAAGTGTTAAAATATGCTACATTAAATAATAAAAAAGTACTTTTTAACTAATTTATTTAAAAATTGGCATACAATCAGTTGCAAATAATCCTCAAAAATAGGCCCACAGCATCTGCAGATGTCTAGTGGTGTACACAGGATTTTTTTCTTCCTGGCTGCTACAGCAGACTGCAGCGTCCAAAGCTCTTCTTGCATCAACTACACGGACCTTCATCTCCAGCGCCGATGGATCAAATGTCAGCATAGCGTGTGAGGGCGACGCAGTGGAAGGCTTCCTCCCTGCGCCGCATACTCACTATGACACGGCATTTCCTATGCGCCGCGTGATGTCACAACCCTTCCGCCCGCCTACTCTGCTGCAGAAATCTGTCTCTTGGTTTAAAGTCCCAGGCCAGGGGCAGGCAAAGGTTCAGGAGCTTCATAATGACATCCGCCCCGACTGACTTTTATCAACATGGAGTGGCAGCCTAGAGCAGTGTCAGACATAGCATACATCCAAGGTTCCCCACACTGCGCACATATTGCCCCAGCCTGCACACTCTACCACTACTTGGCCTGCAGCAGCAGGGCAAAGCAGTGCTGTGACTTGCGGGTGGAAAGGGGGCGGAGCCTAAAATATGCACCATTACTAGATTTTAGGTAAAATATGCAATAACCAGTGAGAATGGGCAAAATATGCAAATGCATATAATCCTGTCTCTAGTCATCACCAATACGACTTGTTAGATAATGGAAATTTAAATAATACACATTAACCTGTTGGAAGCCTAAATATGGGCTTCTTATTTTACCTGTCATATTTGAAATCGACATTAAATGACAGCTCCATCTTTTATTGAGTTTATGCATATTACATATCAGTGATCTGTTAATCAGTCAGGGGTTTTCTTTTGAAGCCTTTGCTTCAGTTTCTAGCAGACGTCTTTTACTTTTCATTAAGATAATTAGAACCCTATTGCATTGTCTAAAACTGGGCCCAGATAGCAATTGTGGCTGCCAACACTGAATGCTGTATCCAAAAACCAAAAGGCGCTATACGTTTGCTCTAGATTTTGCTGCTTTTTGCAATTAACTGTTGGCCCTATTCAGACCTGCTCGCTGAGCTGCGAGTGTTCAGAATAAACAATGCTAAGCATGGTAAAAAATCCGCACTACCACTTGGATGCTGCAGGGTGCCTTGTAGTACCACCCCCTAGAAATAGGACAAGACAAAAAAAGAAAGAATAGGAACCCGCGCTTCCTATTGGGATATATAATGGTGAGAATATCCCAAAAATCTCCACCTTTATAGTTTTTGATCCAAATTCACAACCTCAAAGATAAAACAAAAAGAATATCATGGTGCAGATTTACAATAATTATAGAAATTTCAACTTCCACGCATATCTATGCCTGTACCGTATCAAGGCCTTTTCCAAGGCCAGGAGATATAGCGTAGATCAGGGGTCATACTTTAAACTTGATTCCCTCTTAGTCTTCCTTTTTTCCTCAAAAAGCGTCTCTGGCCTTTCACAAAAGGCCAGTTATGAAGCATATGTGGGGTCAGATATTAGAACCCGGGCAGACCTCCCCATACAGTCTTTAGAAAAAGTCCTATTGCCAGGTCACAGACAGGGATCCCAGGCGCCTCCAAACCACCAACGCGTCGCGACCCTCAGTCCTCCTCACACCCTGAGGAGGACTTAGGCAGGTATTCAATGCTCTGGCGAGCGCAAGGTAGCGAATCCTGTTTTGGATTCGCTGTGCGCTCGCCAGCAAATATCGCTGATCTTGAATTCGTGTGGCTCCCCCAGCCCACACTATTCAATGCGTCAGGGGCTCGCTGCCCCTGACTTCGAATACAGGCGAATGGTAGTGGGGAATGGTAGTGGCGATTCACCCCCCCCACCCCCCCCCCCCCAGCGCGCACAGCCCGCAGCAGCAGTCCTCCAGCTCCGGCAGCCCCAGCGCTGACATCACCGTGCTGTGGCTGCCGGAGCTAAAGGCCTGCTGCTGCTGCGTCCCTGTGGGGGCTCCCGGCATGAGTGAGGGGGGCAGGCGGCAGGCGGACGAATCCCTGAGGCGAATCCCCCTTTCCTCCCCCCCCCCCCCCCCCCGCACAGCCTGCAGCAGCAGTCCTCCGGCAGCCCCAGCGCTGACATCAAGAGGTCTGCTACTGCTGGAGCCGCATATCTCTCCCCCCTCCCGTCCCCTCTCCTCCCTCCCCTCACCTCACCCCCAGCAGAAGGGCAGGGTGCTGCTGGGTGCTGCTGGGGTCGGAGCCGCTGCACTCACTGGTCCCGATCGTGCCTATGTAATGATCGGGACCAGTGTGCAGTGAATATATGAATATTAATGAGCGGCTCCGGCTCCCGGCCCCCTGCTGGCGAATGTGTAAAAAAAAAAATATATATATTGTTTAAAAAAAAATAAAAATAAATTGAAAATATATTCATGTGCTGCAAGTATATGAATAAAAATAGCATGCCCTTTCATAGAAAAAATATTCTGATTTTTTAACACCAAAAAAATAAATAAAAACGCTTTAATTTAAAAGAACACATTACAGTTCACCTAAAAAAGATGCCGAATGCTAAACGGAGACTCATGGCGAATTTCAATGGAGAATGCAGCACTCGAATTGAGCATTGAATACACTGTCGGCGAATTCCACTGAAAACACCATTGAAAATCACAGGCGAATTGTGGAGAATCATTTTCGGCGAATCGCCAGACATTCGTGGTTCATTTATGGCGAATTGCCTCCATAGAATATGGCGAATTGTTTTTTCTAACAGAAAATTCGCCATTCAACCAGGGAATTGCCAGATTCACTGAAAAAAACGGCGAATCTGAGGCATTGAATACTGGCCTTACAGTTCAAGATGCGTTGGTGGTTTGGAGGACTAAAGCAGCCCATACACGCTGCTCTGTGGGCGTGCTGTACTAGCACGGATCACATTGCATTGCATTGCATGTGCATCCGTTGTGCATGCAATGCAATGCAATGTGATGAAACCTAAGTACAAAAAGTATGTGCTTGCACATACTTTTTGTACTTAGGTTTCATCAAATAGCATCGCATTGCATGCACAACGGATGCACATGCAATGCAATGCAATGTGATCCGTGCTAGTACAGCACGGAAAGCACGCCCTCATAGCAGCGTGTATGGGCTGCTTAAGAGGGAATCAAGTCTAAAGTATGACCCCTGATCTACGCTATATCTCCTGGCCTTGGAAAAGGCCTTGATATGGTACAGGCATAGATATGCGTGGAAGTTTAAATTTCTTTAATTAATTGTAAATCTGCATCATGAGATTATTTTTGTTTTATATTTGAGGTTGTGAATTTGGATCAAGAACTATAAAGGAGGAGATTTTTTGGATATTCTCACCATCATATATCCCAATAGGAAGCGCGGATTCCTATTCTTTCTTTTTTGTCTTGAGTGTTCAGATCCTGTCGAGCAGGTAAATGCTGCCCCGCCAAGCTCCCACCCACCCCTGTGCACAACTGCAAATGCGTTTGCAGCCACGCACATGGTAAAAATCAATCTCCATCAAATCATTTTCCCTCCACTCCCAGTACCCAGTAAGTCTAGACTCACTCGTCACTGCGAAGGCCGTGGGGGAAAGAGGCCGCTGGTGACATCAGCAGTCCTTACAACAGCTGGGGAACATCTGCATTTTCTGGGGCACTCACAGAAATCGCTGGTTTACCGCCCCAAATTGCCTTCAGGGTTCAATCACCCTGTTCAAGCAGCCAGCGGAGCTAGCCTTTGCTGGCTGCCTTTGTAAAGATGGATTGCTCATGCACACAGCCTACTGTGCCCATGCATGGTCGTCTGATAACCACTCATGCTGTGAATTGTCAGCACAGCAGACTTAATCGTGCTCTATAGGCGTTTAAGGCTATGAGTTGTTGACTTAGGTCTAAGTCGCAGATGAGCGGTAGGGTCGAACTTACTTACAGTACATGTGCACAGACTGGAAAAATCATTCAGTACTCTGTGAACTGCGCATGGATTTGTGGGTGGATAGCGAATAGCGATCCATTTGCAATTCATTTGAGAATTTGCATGGGGCCGGTTTTCCTTCTGTCTGGGCGGGGCTATCTAGTAGCAACTTTGCAGATGAGCCATCAAGTCTGAATCAGGCCCTATACATCTTGCGTATTTGAAGATTTCTCAAACCTACTAAAAATGACAATTGTAGAAACCAATCAGATTGTAGCATCCACTCACCTAGTACTTCTAAAATGATTGCTAGACTGTTGGGTAACAACTAGTCCTTTCTTCAGGAAAGATTATTAAAACAGATTAACTGAGATACTAATAGTTACATGTGGCCAAGCATGGAAATAGTTAAAAGCTGAATTGTTCAGGTGCATTGAGGACCACGTTTGGGTAGTTCTGACTTAGATAAAGCTTTTACCCAGCATGCTTTACACAGAATATGAGTGCCGCTTTAAATTTTTAGATTCAACCCGTTAGGAAGTATCATCTTGAATACAATAACTCATTTATTCCTGGAAAAAAACTTTAAAAGTCTTGTGTGCCATTGTATCTCCCCTCTTTGCATGGTTCAGTAGTAGCTTGGGTTTACAATGAGGTCTTCTCATATCCCCAGGAATTTACACAAGATTATGATGTCACCCAGCTCTATGACTGCAACTGGATCGTAGTGAACTGTTCCACTCCAGGCAACTACTTTCATGTTCTCAGGCGGCAGATTTTATTGCCCTTCCGCAAGCCGGTAAAGTGCATTCCTTATGGTTAATAGTAAGTGGTGTGTGTTGGTGGATTATTCTCTAACCGTGTCACTTACAATACTTTCAGCTAATTGTTTTCACACCAAAGTCATTGCTGCGGCACCCTGAAGCAAAGTCTAGTTTTGAAGAAATGAAGTCAGGTTAGTATAAAATGTATTTGTTTTTCCAATTGTTGGCTATGTTCCTAAATGTATATCTACAGGGATGTCAAAAAGTAAATCTTAAGGTCCTTCATAGATTTGCAAACTATTAAGTCAGGTCGGAGGATTGAGGATATTAAATCCCTGTATATATCAACTGTTTTCGGTGAGGATCAGAGAATCGGTGCATTTTTTACATGGTTAGTTTCCACCATCCCCGAGCAATCATTGATGGCTGTTGAATAATCATTTTCCTCAGGGTTGGGAATCTCTGCATAGATGTATCGGGACCATAAGGTTGTGTATGTGTCATACAATTTATGTTAATGGGAGTATTAGCTGTATGAGGCTTCAAGTGCGATAATGGGGAGAGAGCATAAAGGTATGGGACAATTGGGATAAGCTGTTCATAATTTAAACTGCCTAATTTTATCGGATGCAATTGGAAATGTGGACGCTGAAGAAATCACTGACCTTGTATGCACTGGACAGTAATGTGTACACACATTGGACAGTGTTTGTGGGTGCATACAGATACTGTAGATCACAGGTTCTCAAACTTGGTCCTCAGGACCCCACACGGTGCATGTTTTGCAGGTCTCCTCACAGGATAACAAGTGAAATAATTAGCTCCACCTGTGGATCTCTAAAAATGTGTCAGTAAGTAATGAGTGCACCTGTGCACCTTCCGGGTGACCTGGAAAACGTGAACTTTGTGGGGTCCTGAGGACCAAGTTTGAGAACCACTGCTGTAGATCAGTAATTTTTTTTTTACTTTTTCAACCCGCGGCACACCAAACAAGATTTTAAAATTGCTGAAGCACAACATTTGGCCCCCCACAGAAATAAAAAACACACCCATTGGCCCTCATATAATAAAACAATCACACTGGTTGCCACGTGTAATAGAGATAAAATACATTGACCCTCACAGGAAAACAAGATACCAGTGAATAACAGTTAAACTGGTGGTAGTGGCTGTAAACTGGTGCGGACAACTCTGGGGATCTGGGGGCACACTTAAGCATAGCTCAAGGAACAGTAGGGCAGATGTATTATAGCAGCGCTTATCGCGCCGCTCTAATACTTCCTACTTCGCCTCATTAGCGAGGCAAAGCAGGAGGGGAGACAGACAAGATGTATTAACATCTTGTCTGCCAAAGCGGGGGAGCGCTAACTCCCCCCTCCGGCGATGTCCCCTCCTAGAGATAGCGCATCAGTTTATACTGATGCGCTATCTCCTTTCCCCCAGCCGGCTGGACTGGGCATGTGCAGGATCTCGCTTTTCACGCGAGATCCCCAGCGCAGCCCAGCGCTGTCCCTGCTGTTCAGATAGGGCTTCGACAGCCTGCTGCTGGCGAAGCCAAAACCAGCATCGGGGGGAACGGTCAGCGATGCTGACCGTTCATACATTCGGCCTGCTATCATATAGATAGCAGCGTCGATATGGACAGTGGCTACGTCATACATGGGGGAGAAGCGATATCAGTGCACATAACGTGCGCTAATACCCCTTCTCCTCATATCAAATGGTCATACATCTGCCGCAGTGGTTGAAAAACACTGTTGTAGAACCTTCCTTTGAAAACTCTCTTTCAGTGAAATGGGTAGTAACTGGGCGCTGTGATGATATATATCCTCGATAAAAAGAACATATGGGAGCACTATTGGAGGTAGAAAAAAAATGATAATGAATAATATACAGTATAAATGTGCTATATAAACTATGGTGGATGAAAGAAGTTAAATGGCCATCCATGTGTAACAGTAGCCATATAATATACAGTAAGTGGATGCAGATTTATATGAGTGAAGTGCTGGGCTAGTATAAAATAACCTCAAATGGTATATAAAAATAACAAAAAATTATATAAAATTGAATTTAGCTATAAAATCGTAAAAGTTAAATTAAATATGTGATTTAATTGAAGGCTGGGAGGTGATGATGATTATTATTTTAGCTTTATTTTACACTATACAGGTCGGGTCTCCAAAAACCGAAATATTCTGAAAACCTTGTATTGTCAGAATATTTTTTTTGGGGGGGAGGGGCATCCCCCACCCGTTTTTTACTTTGTCCCCCGATGTCCACGGCGCCCCTTCAGGATCCTCTTCAGGGGCATCTCCAGTCCTAGCGGTGCATTGCACGGGTCCACCGCTTACATCACTGGCACGCCTGTGCACTCGCGCAATGCACCCCTGGGACCGGAGATACCACTGAAGAGGATCCTGAAGGCCACTGTGTACGTCAGGGGACATTGGGGCACCACCAGGGGACCAGGTACAGTAAGTATGGAAGAAAAATAAATTCAAAATCTGGAAAAATCCCTTATCCAAAATGGTCGTAGTCCTGAGCATTTCAATTTAAGGGATATTCAACCTGTACTAACCATCCACTGATATAAATCTACATTTCCTGTATTATATGGATACATATAGAGGGGGAATTACTTTGGTTTGGTTGTGGCTAAAATACCTTTTATTTCAGCCACAGGTTTTGTTAAATGACTTTTGTCATATTTTACAGTGTGTGTCTTTGCTGATGCTAAAACATTAACCATTCGTTTTCTGCTGTAACTTTAAGGTACAATCTTCCGCCGCCTGATTCCTGAACGTGGAGCAGCTTGTCAGAATCCTCACGATGTGAGACGGGTCATTTTCTGCACTGGGAAGGTCTATTACGAGCTTGTCAAGGAAAGGCATCAAAAACAGTTGGAGAGCCAAGTAGCAATCACAAGGCTGGAGCAGGTAACAGATTTTTCAGCCGTAATCTATCTGACACAGAATATTTTGACAGCCTGTTTTGTTACAAAATGAATGACCAGGCAAACGGTTCCACAAAGGGGGATATTCCTCCTGTCATAGCAATAGAAACTATCTGCCCTGATTAGTGATGAGGCAGCAACAAACTACTTATCAGAGAGTGCATTTATCATTAAATGGTCAGTCTGTCAGAGGAGCAGGACAAACAGATGGGCTTTAAAAGGGAATCCCTAAACACAGTTATTGATTGCACTGCCTAAAGAAGGGGATTATATTCTTTCCTGCTATTGTGTATTTCATGACACTACGAGGATTTAGGGGCATTGTAAAAATACGTTTTGTTTGTACACAACATAAAAATATATTTGGCGGCTATTTTGAGTGGATAAAACAGCGCTCACAAAGGGCCAGATGCACTAAGCTTCAGAAGTGATAAAAAGGAGAGTGATAAACAGCCAGCCAATCAGCTCCTACCTGCCATGTCACAGACTGTGTTTAAAAAATGTCAGGTAGGAGCTGATTGGCTGGTTGTTTCTGACTCTACATTTTATCACATTTGAAGCTTAGTGCATCTGGCCCATTGTCTTATGCAGAATTGAATGTATCATACTTAAATTTGCGTAGTGCTGATTCACAATGTGCGTGTGACTGAAGTGGCAGAACTGGGGTGTGAAAGGGCTAGCTCAGATACAGATGTGTCCTCATACATTTAACATCAATACAACACGCAGCACGGGGTGCCTGGCGTGAGTCAGCTGCCAGGTCCCGTGCTACTTCGTTAGCCTGGTGCAACTAGGACCCAACATCAGAAAATGTGATGGGGTCCAAGTTCGCTCGACGTGCGGAATGCCAGACGATCTTGGATGTGTTTTGTTTTTTTTAAGCAGCAATTATTTACAAGGTAAAACCATGTCTCGTAAGTAAAAGATTGGTTCTCTAAAAATAAAATGTCCGGAAAACTCTGCCTCTATAGCGCACTGACAATTAAGACTAGTAGTAAACTAGGTGCATATCCTGCCGATCTACTGTACAGGTGCATGCAGCTCTGAGTACAGTCTCCCACATTTGGCATGCTGTAGGCACTTCGTGTAATAACAAATCAACTAATTGCCTGTACAGTATGCTGAGCCAGGCTACATGAGTTAGCACATGTTGTCAACCAATTGATTAGTGGGGAAATAATAAATAATACAAAACCAGGTGTCTTTTGTATTCAATAATATTGTCACTTTAAATTTTGGAAATGGGCATTGATAAATAAGATCTGGCTTTCACATTTCATTGTAATATTGTTGTAAACAGTACCACATCCCATTGAGCCATTAGAAATATAGTAAACATGGTTATTTTGGTATCTAAGTGATGATTAACACTTTTTCTTACAGATAGCTCCATTCCCTTACGACTTGGTGAAGGAAGAGGTAGAGAAATATCACAGAGCAGAATTAGTCTGGTGCCAGGAAGAGCACAAGAATATGGGTTACTATGACTACATTAAACCGCGCTTCCTCACCCTTCTGAACCACACAAGGCCAATTTGGTAATCTTTTGGTTATTTACTTTTAAAATGCTATCTTAACTATGATTTATTTCAAAGTTTTAAAGAGGTTTCCGGGACCAAGGTCACTGTTTACAAGTTCCCAGAAATGTTTGCTAAGCATTTAGGTCTAACCCTTTGCCTTGCCTGATAAGGGGGACTCATCAGCACTCTTTATGCTTCTCAAAAACAGTTGAGCTAATGAGAGATCACTGGCACTGTTGTAAAGTAGGCTTCTTCGTGGTTACAGCCAGTGTTGGACTGGTGCACAAATGACCCTCTGTGGGGAATGCAATGGTAGGGACTCATGTCAGCCACCGGTACATGGTCTTACTCTGCCAAATAACTGGCCCATTATTAGAGTAACAATTAGTGTGCAATCTTAAACCAGACCCATAAGGGAGGAGGAGCCATCAGCAGGGAGTGGTGTCCATTGGCAATTGGCTCCTATCCACCTATGGGCCAGTCTAATGATTACAACCTTTGTGAAGTGAGTTTTCTCACTAGAAGCAATGGGGCAGAGTCCCCTTCAGAATGTTGCTACGGGGACCATTGAGTTGTGGCTACACCCCTGTGCTCATGCATTAATTTGATGTATGTCATAGGACCTGCCATTAGAACCAGCTTCTAAGTTTTCCCATTAACAGTACTTCCCTGCTGCCATGCCGGTAACATCTCTGTTGGTATTAGGACTTTGCAGGAGACTAGGTTGCACTTGTTAGGGCAAGGACTTATATGCGTTAAATGTATTGATTGAAGGATGTGTTACATATGCTGACAGAAAATTGTTATACATGTTAATTTATCCCCTTCAGTGGTGGTTTTTTTTAGGGAGCGCTCCCCACTGGGTGAGTTTTCTGGGGAGTGCTCTGTAAAAGAAACCCACCACTGTAACCCCAGGGCCAGGCAGCGCCGCTGAACTGTCCATCAGTCACTCCTTAGCAACCCGGCTGTGTGCGGCATGACATGACAAGATCACGCTGCACACAGCCGGGGAAGGGAGGCAGGGCCGGGCAGCAGCTGCAGCCGAGTCTGCCGCTGATCTCCGCGCTCAGTGGCGCTGCCCGGCAGGAGGGAGCACAGGCAAGGCCACTCCCAATAATTTTCCGGGTTTGCCAGCCTGCGCGCTGGAGCAAGACCTGGAAAATTCTCGGGAGTGCAGCTGAAGCGGTTAACAGTGGCGACTCCAGAGGTGGGAATGCAGCACAGTCCACAATTCAAATAGGGGAGCCACACTCATTGCCCATGAGACTGTTTGGAATGGCGGTTGGTGGCAGTTGCTGTGCCTCCCCTATTTGAATTTTGACCTATGCTGCCTTGAAATTCACCAACATGTTTGTACTCTATTGTAGGTATGTTGGACGTGATCCGGCAGCTGCTCCAGCGACTGGCAATAAAAACACTCACCATATGGAACTGAAGAGATTTCTGGACACAGCCTTCAATTTGGAGTGTTTTGATGGGAAAACCTTCTGATGCAGGAGAATAATCAGTATAATTAGTATTAGATAAATAGAATACCTTATTACCTCTAAATAAATCAGCTTAAGAACTGTGGCATTGTGTTTATACATAAAATGACTCGTGTACAGGGAATTGCTGGGCATTTCTTTCATCATTCACAAATGTTTCATTAAATGTTTTTGGATTTATTTTGCCTACATTGGCTTACAATTATTGTAGTTTCCACATTGACTTAGTGTTCATTCTAACACCACCCTGTGTCTGTGCAGTTCCTCTTCCCTGCTTGGGATGTAGCTTTTTGCTTTTGTACTTCTAGCACAGCTATGATCTAGGTGCTGAAATACAGATCACACTGTGCTAAAAGCACTACAGCAGAACCACAACCCAGGCAAGGCAAGGCAGGGAAGAGGATCTGCATGGGTTTTGGAAGATGCAGGGTGCTAGAATGAACATTAGACTTAACCTTTTTTAAAGTAAAGAAAGAGACAGTACTCTGACCAAGACTCCAGTTAAATGTACCTTGTTAGACAGACCAGCCATGTGTTACTGAACAGCAGTTAATTTCCTGCTCCTAACCTGTCATTTTATTTACATACAAGAACAGTCCCAGCCCTTTAATATTACAATCCTTGATACAGTAGACTGAGCGTTGTTTTTAGCATCAGAAAACATGTATATCAAGTAATTGGAAATCAATACAGAAAGTGATTCCGTACACAAAACATGTCAGAATGGGAATGCACTATCGTCCATACAGGGATACTATTTATTAAACAGTTCAGGGATTTTTTTTAGTATTACTAAATCTTCTGAATGTAGACTAGAAACGGATACACTGCACTTGCTGCATCTCAGTGAAACATTCCATTGAAATCTCTTTCATTGTTTTGAGATATTGATACATTTTCTGAATGTTTTAAGTAACTTTTTTCACATTGGATCTTGTGTGACTTTCATCTGTTATTATTTCCATACTGGCTAATTTGCTCTATTAAAACTACGGATCTAATCACTATTGTTTGGTCTGCTGCATTTTTTTGGGCTTTCCTGGCCCTGATATTAAGGTGAGCACCTAAAGCCATGCAGCCTGATTTCCACTGGGCACCTCTACCCTACTACTGAAGCTTCCCTTCCCATTGCTCCATACCCTACTATGAATGCCAGATGCCACCATTTATTAATTTATATTACATTGGGCACCAACAGGAATCCACTATCAGGCAGTTGATGAATCGGCTTGTTCACTTCACTAAGTATACTTAATTGATGTGTGCCCTTTGTGTCTAAAAGGTCATTCTTACAGCATGTATGACCCCCTCCATTAACTCCCCTCTATCTAAATTGTAGTTTATTAGTTTTTACCATTTATCACAATCCAAATATGGCTCCTAATTCAGCATGGGTCGCTAATCAGAGAATTTGACCACTGGTTTTTCTCTTACTAGCGATCATTGCTGAATTAGACCCTTGAAACGTAGTTTTGATCTAAAAATTTGTCCTGGACTAGTATTAATGTATCAATAATTAAGTATTGAGATAAAGCTTATGAGAAAACTCTCTCCCAGCAAATCAACTCCCCAACTTATTTTCTACTGGCATTCAGCTTTCCCATCCCCCCGGCTGCCCAGTGCTACCACCGCAAGCAGAGTCTGACCTGTGCTGTACAGACCTTCGCAGCATAAATTGTCACAGGCTCAGCTTTGTCACCAGCTGCACCTGTGTCATAGCAGAGATAGGGAGAATAGGAACCCGCTCAGCCTTCCTGTAAGGCACAGGTGTAGCAGGAGAACAAGGGGAGGGATCTGCACATCAGAAGAATGGGGAGGGATCCTTCTAAGTTTGACAGCTGCTTGTGCTGGATTTGTGGATCCAGTGTGCACAGATCTCCTTGATCCTATCATGCTCAGCCTCAGAGAAGGGAGGTCACACAGCTGCTGCAAGCTTACATAAGATTAGTTATAAAATAATAAATTAAATGTAAGCTTATTGGTGAACTGCTTCTGTAACCCAATCAGCTGAACTATGTGGTCAGCTGAGCTGCCAGCAGGGACATTCACCACACCTTAGCTGACCACAAAGCTCAGCAGATGATCGTACAAGTAAAGGCCCATACACACTGGGCGAAGTTCTAGCAGCTTTCAGCTCAAAGCCACCGAGTGTTTATTGCCTGGCGGTGAGCGCTGCTGAGCACTTCCGCATCATCGCCGGGAAAGCCGCTGGTATTACCAGCAGATGAGCGGCTTTGAGGATGGCTTTGCATAGCACAGCGCTATGTAAAGCCATCTGCCCTGTATGTGTGTGTATGCACTGAGCAGCTTTCCCCCCAGCGATGACAGCAGTTATCGCTGTCCATACATGCTGGGCATAGTCACCCAGTGTGTATGGACCTTAAGCTTTATTCATATATTTTTCTATTATAAACATTTTATTCTCTTTTTGCATGAAGGTTGTGTCCTATCGTGCACATTCTGATCACAGAAGATGGGAATGGGCTCTGCTCTGCCTGTCCGATGTCAGGAAGGGCAGAGCAGGATTATGTGAAAGGGTCCAAAACCTCTAATAACACCATCTCATGATGGCATTATTTCAGAAGTGCTTGGTCTGAAAAGATTTAACAGTTGAAGGGCCAGATGCACTACGCTTCAAATGTGATGAAATGGAGAGTGATAAACAGCCAGCCAATCAGCTCCTTCTTAACATTTTTCAAACAGTCTGTGACATGGCAGGTAGGAGCTGATTGGCTGGCTGTTTATCACTCTCCATTTTATCACTTTTGAAGCTTAGTGCATCTGGCCCAAAGTCTATTATATCTGGGCAGAGTTATGGGAGTATAAAAAAAAAATTGATATTTATGCCCCTCTGGGTTAATGGGATTATAAAGTAAATTGACTACAAATTCTCTATCATGGTGTAATGACTCCATCTTTATGTTGTCAATTTGGCATTATAAATGTAATGTAACTGCTTTAATATAATTATTTGCAATAAGAACCTTTCTGAAGGAAATTGTACAAATGGAAATGAAAGACAATACAGCAAATTAAGGGTTGTTGGGTTAACTGACATCTTCAGTGCGACTGTTTTGAATTTGAACTCCAGAAGTTTAGAAATAAGCCATTAAGAGTTGGCTCAATTTGATTATTTGTTGCAAACAATGTGATGGGAAAGTATAATGGGTCTAATGTACTAGGGCACAGCAGCAATTAGTAGAGTTGTTTTGTTTTTCTCTTACTAATTACATCTACGTAGTACCAAGAGTTCTAAACAATGATACATACCTTTTCCTTCTTTTCCATGTGTATTGCATATTATTATTTGTTGAAGTACTGTATAAATTAAAATTTTATTTTGCCAAGGTTGGAATGCCCATAACCCCATTGTGGCAGAGACAAAAGCAATATAAGAGGATAACAGACAACACTGACAATGAGTTCCAGGTGAGCCGACACCTGTAATGGGAGGTGCGTTTGCCCTCTATTGACAAATGGAAGGCCATACTAATTTGCATTTATCCATGTGTTAAATTAACTCCTTAGTTTACCACACTCACCCTGACATGAATTCGAGAGGACTGGGACTAAATACTGGATTGCTAGAATTGTGCTATTAATTGACAGCTGCTTGGTGAGGAAACGTCTATGGAAAAATTGCTATTAATCCAGGCAGACCTAAATCAATGAACTAAATTGAGGCTATTCGTGATGCTGGAATCGCTTCTAAAGACCAAGTTCAGTGGAATAAAATTACAACCACAGCATGATGGGTGTGTAAGATAAGCCAATTACTGCTTCTTATCTATTCTTTTACCATTGCGGCTTATTATGTTTTAGGAATCCCATGAGATTCAGATTTTGACATCCATACAGTTGACTACAGTAGCTATCTTACAGCCTGTAAGGCATCTATTACAATCAACGTCTGTAACACATCTGCTTCAACCATGTACTTCAGAAAACACCAAGGCTGAAGTCAATAAGGTGAAGCTGGCTGCTGCCCTTGGTTGACGTTGAAAAAAGATGTACAGTATGTCCATCAAGTTTAACTTTTGACCTAGATTTATCATCCCCACTTGGAAATATATACTTTGTTTTAACATTGACTAAATAGTGGTTATAGGTTGTATCCCTGAATGTTTTTTCCAATAAATGTTTGTCCAACCTTATTTTAAACGAGATTAATGTGTCTGCCATCACCACCTCTTCTGGAAGAGAGTTCCATAACCATACTGCCCTGACTGTAAAAAAAACCTTTCTCTTAAGAGTACGGAATCTTCTCTAGTCTGAATGCATGTCCATGTGTCCTAGTCTCCATCCTCAAAGCAAAGAGGTTGCCCAATGATTCAGTGTATTGCCCTCTGATCTATCTATATATCTATCTATCTATCTATCTATGTCCAGTGTAAACATTCCTAATTGGGCTAATTTGTCCTTGTAGCTTAAATACTCTTTCCCTTTTATTAACTTGTTTGCCCTTCGCTGAACTTTTTTCCAGTTCTACCATGTAATTTTTGTAATGTGGAGCCCAGAATTGCACTCCAAATTCAAAATGCGGTCTAACCAGTGTCTTGCAGAGTGGCATGATTACATTTTCGTTCCTAGTTTCCATACCCCTTTTATACATGCTAGTATTCTGTTCACATTCCTGGCTGCTTCATGACACTGTGTATTGCACGCCAATTTGTTATTAATTAGGACTCCTGTGTCCTTTTCCATTTCTGATTTCTCATGTTCTACCCCATTTCCCAGTGTGCCGTGTTCTTAACAGTTGAGGATATTGTGAAATTATGTCTATTCTAATCTGTGAAACTAAGGAGGTTATTCGAGTTCACACTCTGCATGTCTTTTTAAGCCCACTCGCACAGACTGTGACCCGCCTTTGCAGCTTGAATTCACCCACATGACTGTGAATGGATGTTTTGCATAAACACCCATTTGCAGCCTACGGGGCCATACCCTCATCATTCGATGGTCACCGACCATCGAATAATGTGGAAGGTAAACGCAAAAGTAAGACACTCTCAGGTGTCTTAGCTTTGCATGTGTTCTGGAGGGGAACATGGCGGACAGCTGACATCCGGTGATGACAGCTGCCCTTCCCTGGCACCCTCGTTACTGGGTCATTAACATGGGATGCCCAGCGTTTTCATTGAAACACTGATGAAATTCTGGGCGTTCCCATGGGTGAAAGCAGATAATATAAAGAAAAATCACCTTTTTGGATATCCTCAAACATCCAACAATCTCACCATACTCTTTTATGGTAACGGAAGATCATTCAGACATAAAATGATCAGCGCACTTGTTTAGAATTTTTCAAATATCCGCACAGATTAGGGCCTCACTAATCAGCAACTATTTTAGCTGTAAGTATATAAACAGTATTAATAATGGAATACCCCAAAACATATTTTATAATTAAACTTTAGGGTGCTTATAATCAGGGGTACCAACAGGTCTGCCAGACCTGTTGCAGGGGATGCAGTTGCTATGGGGCCCGTCAGCTGGGGGGGCCCGGGGCCAAGCAAACATCCCCTGCACCCTTTTAATTTTTAAGTAATGCGGGCAGTGGCAGGCTGACCCCACTGCTGTCCCGTGTCCCAGGGACAGCGCAGCACTGTGAAAGCGGTAGTCCAGACTCCAACTAGTTGGTCCTGGGGCTCAAGGTCACTCTCTAGTAGTGACCAGCCCCAGCGCGACATACAAAAGCGCCTGTGCACAGTTTCCGGCACTGATGTGCGCCGGTGTGCTGACCAGCGCGGTGATGAGGACTCGGGAGACCCAGCTTGGGTGCATCTCCTGGCTCATGATGCAGAGACCCGGCGTGGTGGAGATCAGGTGGCGTGCTGTGAAGCCCCGACGGTGCAGAGACCCGGCAGGGTGAAGACTCGGTGTCACACACCGTGCTGCCAGAAGTACCGTCATCTGCCCTGGGGGCTCTACACAGTGGCACCTTTACTTTGTTCTGGGGGGGGGGGGGTTGTAATTACACAGCGGCACCTGTAGGTAATGGGGTAAAGTAGCAGTTATATAGCGCCATCTTTATGGGGGGGGGGGGGGGTGCCTGTCCTGCTTTCTCTCCTGTCTCTCTTTCTCCCCCTCTTTCTTCCCTGCTCTCTTTTCAACTGCACATCTTTCTCTCAGCCCAAACTCTCACTCCACCTGTCTCGCTGCCCCTAGTCTTAGTCCTTTCTCCTCCCCACACTTCCTCCCTCTCTCTTTCCTCCATCTCCTCTTTCTTTCTCTCTCTCTTTCTCTCTAGCAGTCTCCAACCCCTCTTTTACCTGTGTGTGCTCTCTCTCTCTCTCTCTCTCTGTAGTCCTGTCTCTTCCCGACACCTTCTCTGACTCTTTCTTCTGGTGCAAGCCCCCCCCCGTCATTGTAGTGCCATTAGGGGGGGCCCCGTCCAAGATTTTGCGATGGGGCCCACATCACTCTTGTTACGCCTCTGGGTGTGACCATACCCTCTCCTTACAAAATCATTTTGTGCAGCTGGAACAGCATGGGTGGAGGCAGTAATACTGGGGTAAATTTGCTGGGCAGTGGGGCAGATGCGATCACCACCCCACCGCATGTAGAAGAGAGGCTGAATGCTGTTGTTGCCGCTGCCTCTCTCCCTAGCTCAGCACATAGCAGCATGTATTGTGCTGTGGCAGAGAGGCTGCTGAAGCAACAGCAGTCAGTCCTCTCTCTCTGCCTGTCCACTGCCTGCAACAGCCAACAGGGATGGGGGCCTTCCCGCTCAGCGCAACTGCTTATAATACCATACTATCTGAGAAGGACCGTCAAAGAACAGCTCAAGGAATTTGGTGATAGAATTGCCTAAAGGTCCCCGATAGCAGCGTGCAATGTGACCCCGGGCATCGCATCGCACAGTACAAAAAGTATGTGCTGCGATGCGATCCGCCTGATAACGCGTCGCATTGCCCGCTGCTTTCGCAGCATGTATGGGGACCATAACTCCTTTGTTGCAACCAATGACTTTGCAATTTAGATAATTAAATATAGATAGCAGATTGAAGAGCACAGAAATAAACAATTGTTCCTGTCCTGATGATACAATTTCTGACTAAAAAGCACAGAATTAAGACAGGAAGATAAACCACTGCAATAACAAAGTTTTTCTATACCAGCAAAACAATAGATACAAAAACCACGCTTTTATGGGCTAGACATAAAACACAAATTTGTAGAATCTGGGTTAGATTTATGATATGGAATAATTGAGCAAATTAAACGAATACTAATAACACAGGGCCATTTAGATGTGAACGAACCTAATTTGTTCGGATGTATCTGGTCCCTGGGTTGACAATGTCTAAGTCGACAGTCACTAGGTTGACCACTATTGGTTGACAGTGACTAGTGCGGCACCTAATGATGGTCGATATACCTTAAGTTGACAATGACAGAAGGTCGACACAAGCTTACCGCCTACATGGGCGTGGTCGACACTCAAAAGGTCAACATGATTTTTTCATGTTTTTTTGTTTAGACTGACTTGGTTCATACTGTACGTTACTATCGAAGTGAGAATATAATAGTGTGTCAAGTGCAGTAAGGCATCGTGCCCGAAGCAGGGCGAGCACAGTGAGTCATGTGAGGGGACACTGTATACAGTGTCCATGTCGACATAGACACCAAAAAAAGTGAAAAACTTGTGTCATATCTTCGAGTGCCGACCATGTCAACCTTAAGCTTTTGTCGACCTGCCAATGTCGACCATTTTATTTGTCTGTCTAGTCACTGTCGACCATTAGTGGTCAACCGACAGATGGAGCAGCTCTCAATGGAACTGCTCCTGGCAATAGAATAGCCAACTGCCGCTGTGCGCCTTGACAGGAGGGGGGACGCACGAATGTGATGTTTGCGCGCCCCATTCTGTCAGAGCCCACCTCCGCTCCCAGCTGCTCCACCCACAGCCCCCACTCACCCTGCCTGTCTACCTGAAGCGGAGACGGGCAGGGAATCCGCTCCCCGCCGCCGTGTTGACTTGGACACTCGTGCATGCCCAACAAGATGGAGCTCCTGTCCGCCAGCCTGCGCCAGCTCCGGAGGTCTGGTGATAGATCAGGTTGGCTGACAGACGCTCCACTGTACACATTGTTGACCATAACCATTGGGACTTATTATCAAAATTAAATGACTATAGCTATAGGCCTAATTCCGCTAGACACCTACTTCATGTTATATGTTCGTTTATTTTGTTTTATGAAGAAAAGTTCAATTGGAAATTCTCCGGCCTGGCAGTAATCTAAATCCATCAGAAGGCATGGTTGGAGAAACATTGTCACGTCAACATTGTTGTTTTTTATAGGGTAATTACTTTGTGGAGACTGTGTATAATCACCAGCATGAAAGATTACATGGACTAAAGTTACATTTTCCTCCTGGAGAAAAAGAAACTTGAAGAATATGTTTAATAATACTTTTTGTTGCTGACAAATTGTAAATGATTTTGAAGAGAATGTGCTTCATATGGTGTTACGGCGACTGAGACAGTGTTAATTATGCCTTTACCCTGGGATCAGGACAGCTTCGGTTTCAGAAGCAAAACACGTAGTATATTTTGTTGTGCCTTGATACATTTAGTTCAGTAGACACATTATTTAAAGCAACAGCTACTGTAGCTACATTTTAGGTTCCGCTGTGTTTGTGCGCTGTGGCAGTTAGATGCCGTATAGTACAAAAGAAAACACGGTACTTATGTAGTATCTGGGCTGCCGATTTCTAAATCGGGTCGGATCGGGAGATCGCATCGCATGCGACCATGCGATTCGATGCGATGCGATGACCCGATTTTTCCATAGGAATCAATGTTAAAATGGACTGAGTCCATTTTAACATGGAATTCAATGGGAAAAATGGGTCCTTTTCATACCCCTACTATCCAAGTGGGCATGGAGTTGGATATAAACCTGTGGCGAGCGTAGCGAGCCACCGAGCCCGAAGCGTGGCGAGCGAAGCGAGCCCCGCGAGGTGACGAATACCAGCTGGGCACTCTTATATGTTGTATTATAGTGTTTATTTGCTTCATGTCCAGTGTGTGTCATTTGTACTGTGTTGCCTCTTAACAGGTACTTGTATAGCACAAGTAGTGGCGTAAATTCGTCCCAGTTGCCCAGGGGCAAGATAAATATTGGTGCCCCACCAGACACACACACACACACACACACACAAACCACATTATATATAATCTTGTTACATTGCACAACATTTATTAACATTACTGTTTATTTTAAACAAACTGATTTCTTAGCAGTCATACCTAGGATTAGAACCTGTGACCTGTCTCACTAGGGGCAGACACCCTACTGACAGACATTTGCTCCTGCACCACGAATCTGCATATTCTGACTATGTATAATTGTTAGTTCAAAACCATTACTATTAGTCAGAGCTAGGTAGTGTAGTAACTTCATTTACTGTAGCTAAATTTGCATGCTTCCTATGCAGGAGCATATACTGTAGCTCTATCAGAAAGGTACAGGCATGGGTGCTAACACTTGCAAAATGTATGTTTAGAATAAAGAGTGTGTGGCATCTTTTGTCCTGCTAGGAGGGGAGTCAGCCACACAAGCGGTATAGACAGATTTCAATTAACTGATTCAAACTCGCGGGGGAGAACAGGTGCCCCCTTGGGAGTAGGAGCCCAGCGGCAGATGACTCCATTGCCTCCCAGAGTTACGCCTCTGAGCACAAGCAAATTCCATTGGGCTTAAAATTGGGAACATACAGTAATAAAACAAAATAGGGTAATAACAGACATGCTTAGAGGTGAGAGGGCCATGCTTGCAAGATATAACTAGTAAGCCTACTCAAACCAAATGCTTAGAAAGCTAGTCTGCTGCCTTGTGATTGCCTCTGTGCATGTGTGAGAGAGAAAGAGATGTAGTTTCACTTGCTGCCAACATATGGCAGTGTTTTGGAGACACACAATCACACACTAGACATATATATAGATGATAGGTGTCAATACACAAGAAGAAGTGCTACCTGCTGCATATTGGTCCTGCCAGATTGCAGAGTTCTTGGTGGTCTGTATGATTTAATCACACAGAAATACTGGCCTAGGGTCAGGAGGATGTGAAAGTGAAGATAGTGAAAATATGTTGTAAGTATAGGGGATGTAATTGGGTAAGATAGCTTATGGCGATTATGTGGTTGCTTCATTTGTGATAAGATGTATGTTGGTGTAGTTTGGTCACTAGTCTTGTGTGAAGTAAAACTTTTTATATTGAATTTGATTTTTTCAATGCGACCTGTAAAATCCGCCATCTCAGCTCTGTTTCATTGAAGTCAGATGCAGTCCAGGACGCACTTGTGAATGGCAGTGCCTTCCTATTGGAAGTCCTACCTGTCAGTTGCAGACACACAAGGCAGTCCAATCAGGACGTGTTCCCTTTCTTATACTGCCATTCCAGGCTGATATAAGTATAAAGTTAGCTTCCTGTAGGAATCCATTCCCTGCCTTATTGCGCTGCCCAATCTGGATTCTCAGTGCAGTCCATAGAGAGTGAGGGTTTGTGCATGCACAGTTGCACATACGTCTAAACTCTCTGGAGGAAATATGCAGGTGTCCCGTCAAAGCACTAAGAACACTGATCGTAAAAACAATTATGAAAAACTTTACAATGGCCGGATATATGCTAAGAAGCATTATTTATACCCCAAGTTTAAATACAAGAGTCCTTCCACCATGTCAGTTGAATCCCATCTAGTAGGTCCATAACATTGCTAATTTTAGCACAATGGGTAATTTGACAGAAAGGTACAGTAAATTTTAGATTGATTTTCAAATGGATTTAAATTGATGGGATTTCTGTATAATCAGCATACTGTATCATATGTCCAGTTTCAACTGCAGTTTAAACATAACATCAATGTTTTTTGGATTGTACAGATATAAATGCGTTCTGTTTTCATCTTTCAGTTTAAAACCAAGAGCAGACAGAAGCTCAAACATGATGACAAATCCATTCAAAAAGACAGAAAACCCATCTAGCAGGAGATTCAATTTGAACTCTTTCTTCTCTCTTAACCCTAATGCAGGGTACACACCACGACGACCCGCTCACGATGCACCGTGAGCGGGTCCGATCCGATGGCGACCCGCACCCGGCTGTATGGTCGTCATTCAGATCCTACCTGCAGCAGGTAGGATCTCAATAACGACCGACCCGCGGGACCGCGCATCGGATCGGTATCGGTCCACACCAGGACAGAAAAGGGCCCAATCACCACACAATCTACATCCAATTGGTCGGAATTGGATCTAGATTGAGGGGATCGGGCCCTAGTCGTATGTGGTGTGTACCCAGCATAAGAAGCCTGCAAAGGTTATAGGTCAGATAAAGTTCCTAGTACAGGAGAATGATGGGAGACGCATGTAATTAGTAAAAGGTGTGAGGAAGGGGGCATATTTTATGATTATGTTGGAGGGTATTCTACTGTATTGTATGAGATCACCTGCTCCATGAATTGCAAAGGCCATAGCTTCTTTTGCCTATTGGGTGTAAGGCATAGCTGCCTACCCTCCTGCATTCTGAAGGGGACTCCCTGAAATAGCATCAGTCTCCCTCTCTCCCTCATTAGTCTAGCAATCTCCCTTATTTCCCCTAGCCCACATTACACTGTTACATTTTTGGGGAAAAAAGGAAGGAGAGATTGATACATTTACATTGAATCATCAGCACCATTTCCCAGCACTTTACTAAGTATAGTATCTCTTACTAACAGCTTTGGGGATCATCTACATTTGGATAGAAGTAATTTTAAAAGATTCCTCTCAGATGTAGAGGTACACACCCACGCTTCTAGGTGCCACGTTCACAATCTCTTTTCACAATCTCTCCATATATGGAACTATACACGCCCTTTGGTTGGAGTGTGACACGCCCCCTCAATTGGGTTCTGCACAAATTTCCATTACCATCTAAAATCTCCCTGAAAATGGTTTTCAAAAGTAGGAAAGTATGGTGTAAGGTGGGATGATCTGTATTGGAATTGTTACAGGTGTGTCTGATAGTAAATGCAATATGATTAGTGGTGGGAAACATCCAGCATTCTGTCCTCAGCAAGGACCAGTCTTGCCCTGATACTTTGCCTTAGTAGTATGATTGGTTATTTTCAATTCATCTGAAAGAAGCCTAGTTTTAATGTCCATGAATCACATTATTTAGTGTGTCTGGAAATGTTAGAAGAAAAACAAACATGAAAATCAATAACAGAGACTGACAGTAGTAAATTTCAGCTGGGAAACAATAGCATTAAAACAGACTTGATAAGGCAGCATGACATAGTATAGGGAGCTAAATAATAACTTTCTGTCTGGTTAATAAATCATGTTGAGTAATTATTGAATTGCACTTGTAGAGTTACCTTTTGTTTTGTATGGCTGTGTAGTAAAGAGGATCTAAACCACCAAAAATCCAAATTAAATGAACAAAAAATAAAAAAGTATCTGCTATTGTTACATTTATTAACCACAGATATATGGCTATAAAACACATTGATTAAGGTTAGAGAAATAGGACTGTAGAGTGAATATTTATATATGTAAACATGAGCTTTAGTCATTGAGGGATGCATTTATCCTTCCCATGTGAGCTATATATCACTGGTAACGTCCCCTGCACTATAAGTAAGGAATTTACCCTAAAGCTGGATACACACCTGAAGATTGTGTTATGGGGGTTTTTCAGGAAGAATCTTAAAAGCAAAATCTTTCTCTAATGGGCAAAACCATGTGCACTGCAGGTGGGGCATATGTAACATGTTCATGGAGAGTTAAGGTCCATACACACTTTGCTTTTTTGCGGCCCAGTGATGTACACTGATTACAGCCATTGATGATGTGAAAATCGCTGGGCTGAAACTCACTCTGAGCGATTTTTGCCTGGGCCAGCGATTTTTACTGTCATTGAACCATTTTCTTCAGTAGGAGACTGTTGAAAGGTGGTTTAGGGGGATATTCAATCTGCCGTTCAATCCTATTCAATGCTGCCGTTTCCAACAGTATTGGAGGCGGATCTCGACAAAACCGATCCTAATTTCATACCAGTTGGATCTGTTTTGTCGGAAACGGCCATGGATTGTCAAATTCATGGCCGTATCTCGACAATCCAGGGGCATTTTAACCGGCATGCCCCCTTTTCGCCACTCGACAGGCGGAACGTTGAATTCCGCCTGTCAATAAACTGTCGTGCTGGGCGAAAACGGGCCAGGATTCCGACTGTCGGAACTTTACAACAGTTGGAATCCAGAAATGAATATCCCCCTTAGTCTGCTGGTAAAACCAGCAGATGAACGGCGGCGGCAGGCTATGATGCGGGAGTGCGCATCAGCATTCATCGCCGTGACATTCACACTGGGTGTTTTTGAGCTGGAAGCTGCCGTGTATGGGCCTCTAGATTTGGGTGAGTTCTAATGCTTCTGTGCAGGGTAGGTACTGGCAATTTAGATTTCAGTGTAAACAGACCCCACCCAAACCTAACTCTCTCTGACATGTTATATATTGCCCCACCTGCAGTGCACATGGTTTTGCACATTTTGATAACAAATTTGCCCTGCAATTAAGTCTGAATTAGGCCCCATATGCTATTATATAAAATAATACTACAGCAGTAAGAATGGAAGCCAGTGTATGCATTAATAATATATTGCCTATTTATTTATGCATGTAAAAATCAATATAAATAAGCAATCGATAAATATTAAGATACACAGGAAAATCAATCCTGCAGGACACTTTCTGGGAATGTATAACATAAATACAAATGTTGCAAATGGCAAACGTATGAATGTGAGAGAGCCGGGACCTGATGTAGGCGTGATCTGTTTATCTTTTTTTTCTGTACTGAGACTTTTTTTTTTTTAAAGCGGCAATCATTTACAAGGCAAAAGTTGGTTTCACCTTGTAAATGATTGCCGCTTTAATAAAACATCCAAGATCGTTTGGCATCTGGTACCTCAGGCAACTTATTTACTTAAGCCTCACAGGTGAATCATGAACATATCCAACAAAATGAATTGGCAGTCAGCAAAAATGTTATTCCATGTAATTAAAATATATTGTTTGTAATTTATTTCTATATGAATGTTAAGTATATTTATACATACTGCTTATTGTTTGTTCCTGTAGAAATGTATTTGATATAATTATTTTTTCACTTTTCATGTAATTTGTAATTCTGAAAGAAATATCCTACTCCTAGTAGTAAACTGGCCTTTTTTGTATTCCTACCAGTTTTATGTATGGCATCCCAAATTACAGAAAGGAACTACTCTAACCCACCAATAATTAATCCTGATAATAGATCCAATACCTGTTTTTAAACTTTAATAGTTCTGTTGGAAAGGCAAAGGTCAAATATGGAGATAAATTCAGGCTCATGTTTTAATTTGTTTTTAATCATACTGTATGTCTGGATATTCATTGTTATGTTATAGGGTAAAAGGTGCTGAGTTTTCGGAAGTAGCACAATTCTGATTAAGTATCTCAGCTGCAGATTTAAAGCAGCAATCATTAAATAGCAAAAATGCAGCCAAGATTGCTGCAATTGTACGGCATCTGAATATTGGATGGTGTTACATAACCCTATAATATACAAAGCCTTCTTTGTTTGTATAGCTGGCAAGAAGGCACAATAATGTTGACATTGGTAAGATGTTGACATCATTAATGTTCATGTTAAGGTCTGCATTCAGACACTGGATGGAGTAGTTCCATTATTGCTGCTACTATTTGGTTTGCATCACTAATCTGGGTTTTTCCCACTATTGTATGCCAGCATATATTCATTGGCTGGATATCATTACATCATTTTTCTAAATACAAGAAGTTGAACCTTCTTACAACTTTATCTTCTTCACCCTATAAATTGATAGGGCGGAGTCGATTCCCCTGATGAAGTCATGTATGATGAAACGCGTCAGGTTATCATCCATTATGAAAGAACAAACCAATGATTACTGTGTCTGACTCTGTAAAAGCTTTTTATTATTAGTTTTAATAAATTTTACAAAAGTGGTCCCACTGTACAATTGTTTAAAGGTGGAGGCCGATTCTGAAGCGCACTCTAAATTCTCTCTATATTCTATCCACCCTACCCTCCACTAACGGGGAGGTTCTTAGAGTGCTGCTATTCTATCTAGTGCAAACAAAGGTCTATTTTCTTTTGGTATCATTAATCTTACACCTGAAAAATGGTGACCATCAAAGAATGCTGACATTGACAACTCTCAGGTTGCTCATGACATTCGGCAAAATTGCACTTCCGGGCCAGTGAAATTGCATATTAGGATGTACCCAATGGCTTCAATACACCCAGAAAAATGAACCGGTAACCGATCCATCTCAAAACACCCCCCAAAAATTGCAAAGAGTGGGGCAGCCCCATTCTTATGCATGTACACTGTACTCCTGTTGCACTCGCACTTATGGTCACATGCAGCCTAATTAAGACTGAGGCCATTATTCAGATCTGATTGCAGTACAAATTTGATCTCAAAATGGGCAAAACCATGTGCACTGCAGGTGGGGCAGATGTAACATCTGCATAGAGAGTTAAATTTGGGTGGGGTGTGTTGAAACTGAAATCTAAATTGCAGTGTAAAAAGAATGCAGCAAGTATTTTAACCTGCACAGAAACAAAATAACTCTCACAAATCTAACTCTCTCTGTACATGTTACATCTACCCCACCTGCAGTGCACATGGTTTTGCCCATTTTGAGAACAAATTTATACTGCGATCAGATCTGAATAAGGGCCAGAGTCCGGGGCTGAATCAGACTCATAGATGGAATAATAGCAAAGGCAGAAAACATGCAGTATGTAGTTTTTCACCTCAGCATGCAGACCGTGTGACTTGCTTACATCATAAACAGCCTGTGATGTCACTCAGCATTGGTAGAAAGGTCACATCTGTGCAGAAAGTGGTCAGTTATCAACTGTATCAGATTATGGAATATAACAATGTAAGGTATGCATACTTTAACCTAAATATTATATTAAAATAATATTAGAAGCTCACAGGAATATAAACAGGTGCAGGTCTAGGAACATATGTTTTTCATGTTTGTCCCTGCCAAGATTTCTTGATACAGTACCTGCACCTGGGTACTGTGTCTAGAAATCTTGGCAGGGCAAAACATGAAAATCCAAACATATGTTCCTAGACTTGATAGATCCAGAAAAGGTGCTAACAGTGCATATGATAAGCCGTTATGGCTATCTATATATAAAAGGTTAACTACTCCTGACCTCTATGAGGTGAAGTACTGGCACCAACCTCTAGAGGCCACTTGAGCAGAGGTTCTGCTCTTTGGACTCATTAATCAGGATACCATTCTTCTTTTTGTCTCTGGACTTCCGCTTCTGTTATTACTATTCAAGTTTTCAAGTTCATTAAACATAAGTGAGCATCGATGACCTAGCCCTGAGTGCTGGGATCACACAGACTTAATAGGCAGCTGTCAGGTGTAGTCCTTGTTGGTAATTAAATCCCTCATCACCAAATACCTGAGAGCAGAACAGAGTCCAAAGAGCAGAACCTCTGATTGATTGGTCTCAATTGGTTAGTGGCAGTACTTCACATCATAGAGGTTAGGAGTAGTTAGCCTTTTATATAACTACTCTCACTGTTCAACATTTTGAGGCCAGGTATATGAAGACACATCTTAATGTCTACTGACCATGTAATGCAAATTTGAACCTAAATCAGTGCTTGAAGTGGGCCGGTATACACCGGTATGGCATACCAGCACCTTCTTCGAGCGGGGACGTTCTGGCGAGCCCCGGCAATAAAAGAGAGGGGCTCCCTCGCTTTCATTGCTGACATACAGATGTAAGTTAGCCATTTATAAATAAAGGAAATATTACTAGGAGTCTCACAATAAAACATCATTTTTGCAGTAATAAGAAACAAACCTCTTATTAATGAATGCTGTTATACTTGAGAATACCTCATTACAGAGTTGTTAATGCCCACAGCCACAATCTTGTAATAATTCTTGGTCACCTCACACTGAAAGCCATGCAAACCGCTGCACTGTAACAGAAGTCAGGCTTCCTGTTTATACGCAAATCTGGTGTACAATTTATTACAGTATTTACTGGAAAGAAATGTGTTACAGAGTGGGACTGGGAATGTAAGGTTACAAGCCACTACAGCGATCATTAGTAAGCTTTCAGTACAGCTTGTCTTGCTTGTTCACAAAGTAGGTCCAGCTTTCCATCACCTCCTACAACAGAAACAGCAACATGCCATGGATCAGTCATATTTAGAAGCTTACTGTGAAAAGGTTCCTTACGCAGCATTTTGACTATTCATTTCTATAGTGAGAAAGTAAAACAGTTTTCCCCATTCACTTCTGTGCATACAGTACTTGCATACCCCTCCAGAAGTGGCTCGTTCATTTTGGTATAGTTGCCCACAGACCCGGAAGAGTAGGCCTCTCTACCACATCCTGCCTGCTTCCTAGTGAAGAGGACAGGATTGTATGTTACACGCAGCCAATATTTGAAGTTGCAGGAAGGGGGCGGGGATAAATCACCCCCTCACCACGGACATGTGAATCGCAGGTGTTTGCCTATGTTGGGGAATTGGTCTAATGACAAGATAATTGGGCCCACACCCTGAAGTGCCCTGCAGTGCAGGGTTGCCGGAAATCGGATTTCCCCTTGGCTCCCCGGAAAGGTGGGCAAACCTCCCAGATTCCACGGGGCCCACCCACTCGCCGCCTCATCCCATTGTTTAAATACCCCAACCTGGTGTTTAATGCCGCGATTCATGGCTTTTCTGGAGGGGCAGGGCTAAAAGGACATAATTTTAGCCCGCCCCTCTTCAAAGACCTGCAAATCCTGGTATTTGCAGGACTGGGGGCGGGGCTTGATGACGCCAATATCAGGCCCACCCCTGCAGTTCTGCTGACAGTCTCCTCTCCGGGCTTTTCCAGAGAGGAGATTGTCATTGTAGGCAACCCTGATGCAGTGTCTCTATTATTTTTACAGCACCCCTAGGCAAAAGTTTATTATTGAGAAAGTATGCATAAATTACTAAATTATGTAAAGTGGCCTTATGATCATTTATGTGGTGATGGACAGAGTTGTACTTCTGTTGATCACATATTTTAGATGTGGCAGCAAGCATCACATTGACCATGATTGGACCATAAACCCATGGCGCCCCTGTAAGTGCCTTGCCACACCCCAGGCTGCCCCAGCACCCAATTTATGAACCACTGCTATAAACTACATTAGTTTTAAATGTGTTTTTGTTAAGAGTTACAAAAAAGTTGCTGCTCTGCACATTACATATCAAAAGTCTGTTTCCTCACCAAAGTCAAGTTCCTTGATGTTACAGGTAAATACGGTTTCTCCATTCACAATAAGTTCCACAACATCCCGATCTGAGATTTCTTCCAAAACAACTCTGTGTCCATCTGAGATCAGCACAGCTGTCAACATAATCATTGCAATGCATTACACCAGTGATTATTAATAGTAATAATTATTTCATCACATTTACCTGCATTAGTTACAAAGAATATTTAAAACTCAGTTGCCCATACCTGGCTTTTAAGGGCGAGATTTACTAAGCCTTGAAAAGTGATAAAAGGAGAGTGATAATCCACCAACCAATCATCTCCTACCTGTAATTTTTCAAACACAGCCTGTGACATGGCAGTAAGGAGCTGATTGGCTGGTGGTTTATCATTCTCCATTTTATCACTTTTCGAGCTTAGTACATCTGGCCCTAAGTCTTTCCTGTCATTCAAGTGAAAAGCATTTAGGGATTCAATCTCAATTTATTACAGTTTACTCATGACTGAGAGCCTCCTTCAGAGTTGTACACCAACAAAGTGTCAGTCAGTACAGAATACACCTGTGCACTAGCACAGAGATAGGTAAAAGCGCTGTTAAGGCCCATACACACATGGCGACTTTGAGCTGAAAGCAGCTCAATTTACTTGTTTAAGCTGCTTTCAGCTCGAAAGCCTCCCATTGTGTATGGGGCAGCGATGAGCAGAGAGCGCTGATGCGTGCTCTTGCATCATCGCTGGCCCAGCCGCTCATCTACTGGTATTACCAGCAGATGAGCAATGGAATGGACAGCTTTCCATAGCATCCTGCAATGGAGAGTCATCCATCACCAGGAAAATGGGGAAAAACATAAGACAGGCAAAAACCGCTTAGTGTGTATGCACTGAGTGGTTTTCCAGCCCAGCGATTTTCCCCATTTCCGGTCGGCATACACGCTGGGCAAAATTGCCCAGTATGAAGGGACCTTTAGTGTGTCCAGATTTGAGTAGCATTGCTCTAAACAACACTTTATCAGTGTTCAAGCTATAAGTAGTTATGGGACCATAGAAGAGGAAGATTTGACAGACCTCACTGCATATGGACCAACCTCCTCCTCTATGGATCAGGTTCCAGACTATGCACATTAAATATACATTATACATATATAACATTATACTGTACAGGAATTTGGCACTGCTGCATTGATCTGGTACATGATCTGGTAAATGATCATGCATGCACTAGAAGTATTTACTGTATATATTTATGAAGGTCCCCCACTATGCACTCTCCAATGGTTAGCCAAGCCTCTGGGGTGGCTAACCACACCCCGTGTGGAGACTGGCAACACCCCTGAGCATTGTCCCCTACCACTACATTACCCCGCTGGGACCTTCATATCCCAGTAAAACACTGATACTACTCAGCCTACATTTTATGACTGCTAATCTGTTATTTTAAAGTTGAGTAGTGTCTAAAGATGCAGGAGGGAATTAGGTGAAGCCCTACACCAGGCCTGTCCAATGTTGGCCCTCCAGATGTTTTGAAACTACACATCCCAGCATGCTTTGCAATAGTTTTAGCATTCTCTAATAGCAAAACTGTGGCAAAGCATGCTGGGATGTGTAGTTTTACAACATCTGGAGGGCCAACGTTGGACATGCCTGCCCTACACCAAGCAAACTATGGCCCTCCAGCTGTTGTGAAACTACAAGTCCCATCATGCCTTGCCACAGTTTTGCTATTAGGGAATGCTAAAATTATGGCAAGGCATGCTGGGATGTGTAGTTTCACCACAGCTGGAGGGCCGCAGTTTGGACATACCTGCCCTACACTATATATCCTTCATGCATAACTTCTATTATGTTATGCGGGAAAGGTGTATGTAACCTCAGTGTATATGCCATCATGTAGGAGGACAGGAGTTATATCCAGTTCTTGACAACTCCCCAATGAAAACATTGTGTGGTAAATTTACTAAAGCTTCTAAAATTTTAAAAGAGGTGATGTTGCCCATAGCAACCATTTAGATTATGGGCCAGATGTACTAAGCTTGAAAAGTGATAAAATGGAGAGATAAACCACCAGCCAATCAGCTTGTAACTGACATGTCACAGGCTCTGTTTGAAAAATGACAGGTAGGAGTTGATTGATTGGTGGTTTATCACTCTCCATTTTATCACTTTTCAAGCTTAGTACATCTGTCTGTTATTTCTCTTTTGTATAATAGAAAATGATAGCCAGAATCTGACTGGTTGCTATGAGACCCTGAATATCACGACCCGGCATCTGCCATTAACATGCAAGCGCTGCATGTTACTGCCAGGAGTTAGGCCCATAGTCACATAAGGCAAGTGAATAAATATTGATATAATGCAGCAAGTTCTAACATTGAATGAAACAGAATGAAAATAAAAGGATGATTAATAAAATCAATAATAACATAATAAATATGGAATAAAAACATAAGCCTTTCTAATTTACCTAATTACTTTGTCACTCTTTGTCCTTTTGTAATGTTGGCATGTGTCCACTCCTCATCATTTAATTAGCTATTGAAAATTAGCCTACTGTGAAAAATATGATTGCAGGATCTTAATACAACTTCTGAAGTAGATTGTGCAGACCGCGTCTCAGCAAGTATCCTAATTAACAAGATCATTTTCCATAGGTTTCAAACAAAACTTTGACAGGTTAAAGCTATTTTGATTTAATTGGCCAAGAGTAAATATTCCTGTGAGTTATTCATTTTTCTGAGCCGGTCTGAGCTACTACGACAGTAGACCGTTCTAGAATGGCTATATTTATAGATAAGAGTATAAGGTTTTCACTTATCATGGATCGCATATTCAATGTGATCTGGACGGGATCTTACCACCCAGGATCGCATTGCGATATGTGATCATATTGGCGAGAGGTGTTATTATTTGGCCCAGGCAGGAACGGGGCTTCGTTAGGAGCCCATCTTTGGGATGTATTCTGACGGCGGTGCTGCCCATGTGCCGTGAGCAATGACCGCACTGCACATCAGACACTACTGGGGAGAGTTCCAGGGAAACCCTCTGCTAAGCCAGCTGCACGAGGTGTAGCCCATTGGCTACCACCGTTTTATATGGCGGTAGCTGCAGGGGCCAATATCCAGAATGTTTTGCATTCCGGATATTGGTAAATCGGTTAGCATTGCATACGCCATAGATACTATTGTATGCTGCTATTTTTGTACTGGATTAAAATTGTGTTGGTGATGGATTATACTGTGATACGAGACATTCCTTGATTGGCTGGGATACCTGGAATACCAAAGATACCTTTCAGTGAACATAGGGTCCCTCAATGAGGTGAGTGTCTATCCTTAAGGGGCCCTTTCATCTGATCTGTGTGGTGACCGTGGCATACTAGTGTGGAGTGATGAACTCATTTTAAAGAAACCCTTATATGAATATAGGGCCCATATATGAGGTCAGTAGATACCATTTCCTAAGGGATATCTTGTGGGTATGGGTAAAAACCGGACCAGGACAAAACCCCCAGACCGGACTTCAAACTCTGCATTATGGAGCTTGTAGCATCCGGGGGGTGTCAGTCCGGGGGTGTCCTGTCCGGGGGGGCTGACTGTGACACCTGTAACCAGGTAGAGGAATAGGGGTAGAATAAAGCCTCCCTGTATGGTCCGGGCATGTAGCAAAAACCGGATGGTCCGGACCACACGGGGAGGCTGGTTATAGCTATCACAGGGACCCCCCCCCGAATGGGCCACCCCCCAGACCGGACCCTACAAGCTTCGGACTGCAGATTTTGATGTCCTGTCTGGCGGTCCGGAGTCTAGTCCGGGTCCGGTTTTTACATAGTCCCATATCTTGTTCGTGGTCTGCCTAGCTGGGGAGGAGGATGCAGGAGGAATTATTATTACAACAAGAAAGAAACCTCTATGTGAATATAGGGACCTTTGATAAGGTCAGTAGATTCATCAAGGGTTACCTTCTGGACAGAGGAAGACATCAAGGGGTAGAAGATCATCCTGGCTTCCTAATTCTTTATTATTGGGAAAGGATATTATATTCCCTATTCCCCACGGAGTGTTTTCTTTAGAATAGCGCTGGAGTTTGTTTCCATTTTTTGTTTTAATGATTCAGGGTAATGCCTTCTAAACTAACCAATGTAATTTTATCCCAAAGATGGGATATATTCTGTACATTTGTGTATGTATATCTGGTTTATTTTTAATCTTATAACTAAAGATACTAGACTGACATATAATACATTAAGGGTTATGACTAGCCACCTGGTTCAGCATTCCTACATCATTATGTCCCATTACAGTAAATCCCATAAATAGCTAGTCCCCAAGTAAGGGGCAGGGCTAAATTTACAGCAATTTGCATGATTTAACCCTGACTCCTTCATACAGTATAGACCTGCATTTTCTACATATCCTTATGGCTTCACTGGGAGGTTGAAGCAGGAGAACCAACTCGTTCAGGGCTGTGGCCTGGGGGACTAATAGGGTTGCCACCTCTCCCGTTTTTCCAGGAAAATCCAGGTTTTCTTGTGTGAAAGCAGCAAGCTGCTACCCTACCCCCCCTCCTTCCTACCTGGGCAGCGCAGCACAGGGAAAGGAATGATTGTGCTGGCGGGCAGTGGGTCCATGGAGTGTATGTTAGATCAGTGGCAGGGTCCCTGCAGTGTTTGGGAACTACTAGTTCAGGGACCCCACTGCTGATCTAACATATGCCACAGGGACCCCCTGCCCGCCAGCACGATCATTTCCTTCCCTGCGCTGTCCAGGTAGGAGGGAGGGGGGGTAGGTTTGCCCAATACCTCATTGTAGGGAGGGGAGGGTGTTTGGAATTGTGCATATCTAACGCCCGCACTGCATATTTAATGAGCGGGTCCCCACCTGCTCATTAAATATTCACTGCCCACTCATTAGATATGCACAGAACGGGACCACTATTGGCTGGGTCCTAAATACTGTTTCAGACATGTTTAGACTGCAAAAAAAACAGGTCTGAAGCGAGCAGGAAAAAAACCCATTAAGAACACTTTTTAAATGCCGACCTTTTGGCTGCATTGAACTTTTAAACATGTCAACCTTGGCCTGTTGATCAATAGTGCTCCACCTATTGGATGCCGGATGACCTCCCAACAATTGGGATTCCAACGGTCAGTAGATTGACGTTGGAATCCTGACTGTTAAAAGCCCGACAGTTGGGATACGACTTACAGGAGTTATTCTCCCTTGTGGGAATCCATGACTCCCATAGAGTGAGAATAGTACCTGTGGAGAGCACAGCTTCATTGCACTCACCACACTCTCGGAGTACTGGCAGTCAGAATTCTGACATTAGTTTAATGACCTTTGGAATCCCGACTGTCGAACTCTATCTATTGACTGTCGAACTTTATTTTGTCGACTGTCGACCACATACCCAAGTAGCCTACAGCACCATTGTTGACTATTCCTTTCATTTCCATTGAGTTTCATTCCTAAAAAAAAAAAAAAAAAAAGGGTTTCAGCTACAAGTGCCTTGTAACTGGTTAATACAGCATACCTTTACAAAGGATCAAAAGGGCTTGAGATTATACCTGAAGGATAAAAAAGGGGCAGACTAGATGGGCCAAGTGTTTCTTACTGTATATAATAGGCAATGTCTTTTCAGAGCTATTTTGACAAAAGCCTATCCCAGAGATGGGCAAGATTCTATCTTCAATAGAACGCCACTCTTAGTAAATGTATCCTCATGTCTCTGGACAACAATGGGTCGTAGACCTAGGACTGAGTCCCCTAATGTTGCTTTCACACCACAAAACCGCAACACTGAAAGAAATCACATTAAACATATATTTCTGTACCTCAAAATACTATAAAGACATTGATTAAATAAAAGTGCAAAAATCTGCCTTTTTTTAAGAACCTTTAATACATTCCTAATTACCACCTCATGAGTCATGAGGTGGTAATGAGAAATGAATTGAGTCATGGCCACTAAAGCCTTTGATATAGTCCTGCTACATCAGTGGTCATTATTTTGGGTCTGGATCATTAGGATTCCCACACTTTTTCACGCATGTGTTCCAGGGAACTTTTTGTACAAATGTTGAGTGACTATGCTGTGAGTCCCACAGAAAGCCATTCTAATTTAGTGGGGTATCCAATTAGCCATGGCATTTTTGTTTTATTGACCTATCCAATTAGGTCCTAGTTGTTGCACACAAAAAAATACATAAGATCTGCAAAAGATCTGTATCACAGCTGTAACTGTAGGACAAAAAGCAAGTTTTTGGGAAAATGGTTTAAAAAAATCCCTGCTAAGCACTGGCATGTGGGCTAATTGTATAGCTCTTGTCTGCAGCAATTTGGGCGGTATATTACCATAGTTAATACCGCCCAAATTGCTGCAGACAGAGCTATACAATGGTTAAGGTGCCCATCCACTAATGCATGGTTAAGGTGCCCATACACTAATGCGAAGATTTGTGTGCTAGCTTCACATGCTATACCTCAACAGGCAGCTTGATCACATGCAATCCCATTCACTGCACAGGGCATGATAAATCCTTACTGCAGCAGTGACAATCTGTGGATACGACATGCAATGCACGGGACATGCAATGCAATGGATCAGAATTGTAGGTAAATGTCATATGATTTCACACTTTTCAAAGTATTGGCCCAATGCTTTGAAATCTTATAGAAAAGGCCCAAATCGCACTAGTGACCACCTTTCATTTTGCATTTGCTTAGGGGCGCAAGCATTCACACAATATATGCAAGTTTTATTATGTAAGCTGTTCGCCTTTGCAAACTGATTGAATTGACCATTAAATGAGTTTGAGATGATTAATTATAGCAGCTTTGTTTTGGATGCAGAGATTTTTATTGCAGGTCTTCATCTCATATGGTTCCAAGCCACCAGAGTTCAGCCTGATTGTATAGGAAGTAATCAGCCATGTTATTAGTGAGTAGCTGGAATTTTTACTGAAGTGGCTCCATCATTGGCGTTTAGTGGAGGCGGCTCCATGCAAAAAATTAACAGGTTAAACACATGCATGCAACCCTGCCCTGTTACCTCGCATCCCCTGCAGCCGGGACACCCGGTGCTGCACCACCCCGCTGCCGGTCATGTAAGGGCCGAACCGCACCGTGACCAGGGCGCTCTCTGGCATCTTCTCCTCACTGTCCCTGCGGCGCCATCATGTACACAATCCGGTCACCATAGTAACCCTATCCGGGACGGGCCGCCGCCTGACTCACACAGCACGTGTGCCGGAGCACTACACCCGGGGAGAGCAGCGACGTCTGGTTACTGTACATTGCATCACAACAACAGTCGCTGAAATACCTGCAGCAGAAGCACACTGCGAATCCACGCCTACATAGTACTCCTGCACCTTGTCACAGCACTGTGACCCTGGTATCGTGTCTACTGTCGTAAAATGGGCCTGGTTTTGCACAATAAAATACAGTATGTATGTAAATTGTTCTCTAGAAGATCTTTACTCCGACAAATCACATCATTATCTGACCAGTATTTAGGGTTACCACCTTTGTTTTGTGAGATTCCCGGACAATGCCCCACCCCTTGACACACTTCCAGCCAGGGCCGTTTCTAGACAATTTAGCTCCCAGGGCAAATAAATAAAAATATTTTAAAAGGGGGTGTGGCTTAAAATAAGGGCGTGGTCTAGCAGCAAAACAATTACCTTACATCTCACTTTTGCAACCTGCATGTCCAGACATTGGTTACCGCAGGAATTGTCATTGTCCTCCCGCACTTAAGTTGGCGGGCTGAAGACCACACGGTGACATAAAAATATAAAGCCCCACACAGTTACCTAGTACGCCTCACAGATCAAGGCCAAACAATGACAGGCTACTTAAATCATTATACACTTTTTTTTCCGTGATGCCAATTACACATTACATATTACGCCGCACACCATGATGGCAAGTACACAATACTCCCCACAACGTAATGCCTATTACACATTATGCCCAACGCGCCGCTGCCACACAACTGATGCCGTTTACTAATATGCCCCCACAGTGCCATACATATATGCCCCCACAGTGGCAGATATGCCCCCACAGTGCCACACATATGTCCCCACAGTGCCACACATATATGCCCCACAGTGACAGCTATGCCCCCACAGTGCCACACATATATGCCCCCACAGTGACAGCTATGCCCCCACAGTGCCACACATATATGCCCCCACAGTGAGAGCTATGCCCCCACAGTGCCACCCATATATGCCCCCACAGTGACAGCTTTGCCCCCACAGATATGCCCCCACAGTGCCAGATATGCCCCCACAGTGCCACACATATGCCCCTACAGTGCCACACATATGCCCCCACGGTGCCACATATATGCCCCCACAGTGCAACACATATGCCCCCACAGTGCCAAACATATGCGCCCACAGTGCCACACATATGCCCCCACAATGCCAAATATGCCCCCACAGTGCCACATATATTCCCCCACAGTGGTAAATATGCCCCCACAGTGCCACCCATATATGCCCCCACAGTGACAGCTTTGCCCCCACAGTGCTACAGATATGCCCCCACAGTGCCACACATATGCCCCTACAGTGCCAAATATGCCCCCACGGTGCCACATATATGCCCCCATAGTGCAACACATATGCCCCCACAGTGCCAAATATGCTCCACAGTGCCACACATATGCGCCCACAGTGCCACACATATGCCCCCACAATGCCAAATATGCCCCCACAGTGCCACATATATGCCCCCACAGTGCCACATATATGCCCCCACAGTGCCACATATATTCCCCCACAGTGCCACACATCTGCCCCCCTCAGTGCCAGACCTATATGCCCCCACAGTGCCAGAAGATAATATCCCAGCAGCAGCACAACTCACCGTTGCTGCTGCTGGGGAGAGCAGAGTCCGGGTCTCCGAGTCCCGTTGCCGCCGCCGCCGCTGCTTCTGTTTCCCAGGGGAGGAGAGGGGAGCGCATAGCGCATCTCTCCTTCCCCTTCACTGTGACTGGGCTGTCAGACTGAGACAATCATATCTCGCGGGCTGGCTCCTTATTGGCTGCCGGCCCGCGAGCTGATTGGCTAACAGCCCAGTGACACAGCGAGGGGAAGGAGAGACTTATGCGCTCCTCTCCCCTCCAAGTCCAAGAAGAGAGATCATCTTTTTGGGGCGGCGGACGGGGCGTGCGGGGGGGACAGCGGCGTGGGGGAAGCTGGCGGGCGCCCTGGCTGCTAAACAGAGGCGGACAAGCCGTGCGGCGCCCCGGGCGGCTGCACGGCTTGTCCGCCTCTAGAAACGGCCCTGCTTCCAGCCCACCCACTGACCCACCCTAGCCCCGCCCATTGATCCGCCTTATGGGTTTTATTTTTTAACCTTTGCTTCAATTCTATTCTATTTGCACACCGTAATGCCACTTACATGTCACACACTGTAATGCCCATTCATACCTCCCAACTTTGGCACTTCAGCAGGCGGGACGCTGCTGCTGCTGCGCGCCGGAGGCTCTTCCGCGAGGCCACGCCCCCATTTTGCCGCTATTGGGGCATGACCCAGAGGCTATGTGAGCCTCTAGCCATGCCCCCAGCCCCCTGGCTGCGGGAATAGACGCTGTGCGCATGCACACAGCGTTTATTCCCCGCTGCTTAGCAGCTGACAGGGGGGACTCCCAACAGCCCCCCCACACCGCGGGACACTGCCGCCCGCGGGTGGGACAGCGGGACAGGCCCTGACAATCGGGACTGTCCCGATAAAATCGGGACTGTTGGGAGGTATACCCATTACACATTATGCCACACAGGTGATACCCATTACATGTTACACCACCCACCCTGATGCCCAATACATGTTGCGCGTGCCATACACCATGATTCCCTTTACATATTATGCCATATACCAGGATGCCGATTACACATTATGCCATATAACATGATGCCCATTACACATTATGCCAGGACTCAACAAATTTTTCTTAAATAGGGATGCAGCAGGTGATGTTGGTGGCAGAGAGAGGGAAATGGTAATCAGGAGAGGGTGAGGGTTACACACAGAGGTTAAGGGTGACATGGCGATAGTGGCTGACACAGAGAGGACAGGGGTGACGCAGAGAGGACAGGGGTGACGCAGGCAAAAGGGGTGTCGCAGAGAGGAAAGGGGTTACGCAGAGAGGACAGGGGTGACACAGAGAGGACAAGGATGATGCAGAGAGGACAGGGGTGACACTGAGATACAGGGAGTAAGGGGCTGACATGGAGAGAGAGACGGTATTCTCTAAGTTCACCCCCTTCTCTCTTCAGCAGCAGCAGCAAGCCTCCGCTGCATGCTCCACCCCTCTCCAGGCTTCCCACACCGGGATTTACCTTCTGCTTGAGGCTTGCATGCAGGGCGTTTGGAGACTTTCACTGCTGTGTTGAGCGTCTCCTCGTGGCTGGAATGCTCGGGAAATCAAAGGCAAGGGAGCTCTTACAAATATCAGCCTCCTCCAGAGCCCACACTGACGGCTGCTGGAGGAGTGCTCTTGCAGCAGGATGTAGAGCAATGTGATTTGGCAGACAGTTGTCAGGTGTGGGGGCTATCCGATGGCCGGGGGGTGGCTTGGGGCGTTGGGCTTGCCCAAGGTTCCCTAGGATTATGAGATTGGCGCGGGACCTGGCTGTCCATCCTGGCACTTCAAATCTCGTGCCGCCTCGGGAGCCAATAAGAGCTCCCCCCGGACCGCGATATTTGAATCTGATTGGTGGAAGATTTGAAATGCCAGGTCTGACAGGCAGGTCCCGCACTGCGGGTTCTTATTCCTGGCGAGTCTACTCTCCTCAGGCATCCTCTCACCCACCAAGTGGCGCCTCGGTTCCCGTACAATGTATAGTCCGGAAACACCACCTGTCCGGACTCCGGACATCAGGCTTAATAACCAGACTGTCCGGAGTAATTCCGGACGGGTGGTAACCCTAACAGTATTCAGTGTAGTTTAGATTTTACATTATACAGAGAGCAGGCTTGGCTGGGGTGATCAGAGAAATCTGTGCTGATGTTCTATCCCCCAGGCTGCGCATACAGGGTCTTATATCGACACAGTGGTGTCTTATGCCACAGTGGTGTCGATTTTAGTTCAGGTTGGATCGCATAAGTGATCCAGATTCCAGCCCGCATTGTGCCTAATGTTTTTGTTCTGCATATTCCCAGGAACTGTTATGCCCAGGTGCAGGACAGGTCCTGATATCACAACGAAGAACAGTGGATGCCTCTGTCTGACCGCAGTGTGGCATGTCACCCCCATTTTCTGGGAATGTCAGGGCCAAAGGCGCAGTTTCCTAGGCCTCGCAAGCTGGCCTGCAATTGGAAGCCTGTGTCATACCCATTTCACATCGCACCTAGTTACATGCCGGTTTCTTGCCGGTTTGCCCCGATAATTGGTGCGATGTGAAAGGGGTTACCGGTTACAGCAAACCGGTATCAACACAGCAATATGAACTGGTAAAAAAGAAGGGTTCTTACTGGTTTGTTGCTTTGTGTTTCCCGCTCACGCTATGAAGGAGGCAGTGCTTGGAGCAGCGCAATCTCTAAACGCTGCCTCCTCCCCCACCCCCAATGACGCTCTACAGCTCTGCCGCGCCCCCGGATGACATCAGCGAACTGGCAATATTGCCAGTTCGCTGATGCAATAAGAACAGACTCACATGCAGGATCGCAACGGGACTGAACCGTTTCAGAGTCTCAATGTGACCCTGCATTTGCGGTCTGAATGGTATAAGATGAGACCTAATCAGGCTGCAGTCACAGAGGGACACTGATGGATCAGTTGCATGCCCAAGTCAACTTCACTCACTCCCATGAACAATCTCCTCTAAAATTCACAAACCCTGCCTCATACTATGGACTGCATCTCTGAGCGTTGACTATTGGGACACATGTGCTGTGTGAATCAGATGCATGTGCAGATTTAAAGATTAAAACAACTGCGCACAACATTGACACTGCATGTGAATCAGAATCAGGCCAAAGGATTGTCAAAGCATAGGAAGTATGTGAATGTGTGGGCCAATACTAAACTATTGAGCCAAAGCCCGATCCACCATAATCACCACTGGTGGTAGATGTACTAAACATCGGTTTTACAAAGCCGCCAATGATTAGCATCTTCAACCAATGTTTTTAAAAGGGCAATAGTAATTAATGCCATATGATGTGGATTTAGCATTAACTACTATTAGTCAAAGCAGCCAAAGTAATATTTATTGCCCTGTCCGATCGTTTGGGGTAGGTTTGGTGCTCAACCATTTATGCTCTATTACTGATAAACGTTGGTTTTGCCATTGATGGCAGTAGAGAATAACACAGAACCAAATAAATAACCATATGGACTGGATCGGCGTGCTTGATGAGAATATAAAGGAGCACAGGGAATTCACTCACAGCGTGGCCATGATACACATTGCCCTGGCGATCTGCTAAATCTGAAAATGCACTTTGCGGTTCTTGGCAGCTGTCATTGGCTGCCAGAAACAACTGAGACCGTTAGGGCGGTTTCACACACTCCTGCTCCTGCCGGGCGCCGAAAACCCGCACGGCCAGAAAGCCGTGCAGCACACAGTAGTTTATCATGGAGGGGATGGCCACAGCCCGGCAGCCGTCCCTTCCAGTGACGGGATCCGGCTGAAACCGGACGGCTGGGCCGTGGCCGTCCTGTGTGAATGGACACAATAGTGTCCATTCACAACTACTGTGCACTGCACGGCATCCTGGCCGTGCGGTATTTCGCCGTCCGGCAGGAGCCGGACAGTGTGAAATAGCCCATAGGCTGACTGTAGTCAACTGATCGGCCCAACAATGGCAGCGCCCATTGCGTGTACTCTGCGGGAGCCTGCCCAGCTGTAATTGTATCAATGTCAGCATAAAGGCAGCATATAGATCTATATAATATAGTATGTTTTACACAACTATGATACTAACCATATAAATATATGAATAAGACAGTTCCAAAATAACATTCCTTTATTCTTTGTACAGTAACATCTAGATATACAGTTTTGTTCCTAACCATGAGATTGCTTCACATAAATAGATACCACATAAAACAATATGCTATGTCCTCTTATAAAAATAAAATGTAACATTTTATTTAATAGCTGTTCATCTATTTTGACTAAGTCTATATGTATGTATATACAATAAATTATACTTGTTTTGCAACTGAAAATAGTTACATATTCAATACAAAAGGACAATTGTTGTACATATAAAACATTGAAGTTGTGTTTACACATGTGGCCTGATTCAGAGGTGACCGCTGTTCCTTTAGTCTGGTTGCAGAAATGCAGAATTGTGCATACAGTACACTCAGGGGAATTGATGCACCATAGGGGTTTTCTGATGTAGTTATTTTTTGCTCGTGTATAGTAACAATTTATTAGCTACTGTTCGCATTGTGTGCATTTTAAGTGTGACTTCGAATCAGGCCCGTGATGTTTAGCAGACATTACATTTTGCTTATACCTACAGTAGCTAACATGATTGATGTAGGTGCTCATATTTACTTAGAAGCATTCCACTATCTGCCTTACAATTGGCAGATGCTTGCTAGACATATATTTGAGACAATAGATGCTACAACAGTAAAATAAAACCCTGCACTATGTATTTATTAAACACACTGGTCATACAGTACAGGGTTCTCCGCATTTAGAATCTGTGTGCCATGCTTCATACATTATGTTATATATTCCATTGTGGCTAGCAGGTGAAAAGCGACATAAACATTTTAAATTTTCTCTCACAACTTCATGAGACGCTGTAATTTGTTCCTATATGACATGCCGGTAGGAGGAAACAACTATTTTCCATTTAATACACACGTGTGAATAAGTTTGGTGCTGTACAGCTACACTGTACATATCATATATACATATCATATATACATATTTACACATCTTTGTATGTGTTATTTCAGTATATAGTACATAAAGGTGTACAAATGGTATTTAGATTAAGGCAGGGTGATTAAATTTGATTCACAATTTGGCACTAAAGTAAAATGAACATACAGTAGAGGCAGATTTATAATTGTCACTAGAATTTATAATTTCTTATCCTTGCTTATCACACAGCTATAATAAATATATCATTGCCTGCAGTGTGAGACTGGGATAAAAAAGGGCGCACAGGGGAAATGTTATGTGAGTGGCTTATGTCTAGGAGTGAGAGTGCATGGTCTGGGGCTCTGGGCCCTTTATACATTATACATACAGATGCATACTGCTAGTGCATTCATTATAATGTACCATATTAATAACAGGATTGTACTGTAGAAAATACACCATAGCTTTGCAGTATAATGCAACATAGGGGTATAATGTATAATTCAAGTGGGATCTGATCAGGGCCGCCATTAGGGGGGTGCTGTGGGTACAGGTGTCCCAGGCTCAGCCTCTCTGAGAGAGAGAGAAGGGCTCGGGCCACTCATTTCGCCCACGCACCCCCCTCCGCTGTGCTGCCTGTGGCTGAATGAAGCCCTGCTCCCTGAGCGCATGCTTCTTCACATCAGGTTGCTGGCAGCCAATTACTATGCGGCACCAGGTGGTGAGCCAATCAGAGTTAGCATACCATTAGCCAATCAGAGCACCTACCAGTACGCGAGCTATGATTGGCTTACCACCCGGTGCCACATATTAATTGGCCACTAGCATCCTGAATCTGATGTCTGGGAGCAGGGCATCATTCAGCCACTGAGCAGCGCAGGCAACACAGCAGAAGGGGGATGGGGGAGCTGGGCGGTAAGTGAAGTGTGTGTGTGTGTGTGGGGGGGGGGGGGGACAGGGCCCGGACTAGAAATCAGTCCCGGGCCCCAAAATTCTTGGTGGCATTAGTGGTTGACCTAATGACTGTCGACATAGATATTGTCTATCTGTTATACCATGTATCACTGCTGTTCTTGTGTTGAATTTGGCAATATGTAGGGTCAGATGCACTAAGCTTCAAAAGTGATAAAATGGAGAGTGATAAACAACCAGCCAATCAGCTCCTACCTGCCATGTCACAGATTGTGTTTAAAAAATGTAAGTGAGGAGCTGATTGGTTGGTTGTTTATCACTCTCCATTTTATCACTTTTAAAGCTTAGTGCATTTGGCCTGTAGAGAGTACAGTACAGCAAAGGAATTTACCTTGCTAGATAGATGCAGTGGCCTGGCAAACAATTCTGAGGCTAGTTGCTAACACCTCAAAATGGGAACATAACAGTGATGTCAGCGCCGACGGCTGTGTGTGCTGGAACGGAGCAACACTTGAATTGCTCTGTGGGGCACCTTCTAGTAAGCACAACACTTTAATTCCCCCTATAGGTGAGGAGCAGCATTAGCCATTTATTATATATGATTTATTCGGGCCAACCCCCCCCCTCCTGGGCAATAGCTCATCTAGGTCTTTGTGTGACCCCTGCAGATAATGGGCCAGATGCACTAAGCTTCAAAAGTGATAAAATGGAGAGTGATAAACAACCAATCAACTCCCGTCTGACATTTTTCAAACACAGTCTGTGACATGACAGGTAGGAGCTGATTGGCTGGCTGTTTATTAATCTCCATGTATCTCTCCATTAGTCTCATACTTGTTATTGCATCTTGTTATTATCTAAAACTAAATCTATTTGATATGCTAAATACCTTAGCTTATGCTGTTAGCCTATGTTTTTGTCCTTGGAGGCTCACTAGCCCCTGCCCCCCCCCCCCATCCCCAGCCTCCCCAGGTGCTGGCACCCTAGGCAGCTGCCTAATAGTAGCATCGACTCTGGATGTAACTCATCTGCTTTAAAATTGGCAATTATAGGATTACTTCTATGGTTTTAGGCACAAAACGCATCTAAGTCACGTAATATACTAAATGTAATCTTATTTTACGGTCTTGACTCGATGAATGCATCCTAATTTGATTTACTATAGGAAGTTTCTTGTTAGGTATTGCTTGTTACAACATAATTGCTGCATGGTTCCACTAACGAGACCTCAGAAAATGTTAATCAAGTACTGCATTATATACATACTAATTACAGGAGATTATCATTATTTGCAATATCATATTATTCTAAACAGCTAACTAGACATGATGAATGGAAAAATAACATTAAAATATATTTTTTATTTACTCATGAATATCGACCTACTGTATACTATATTATTGCTATATTACTATATTATTCCATCTGTATAGTAGAGGTAACTGCATTAAAAATGTTGGTAGAAAAAGGCATTAGCAAAGGACTGCTCCTCCTCTCTTTTATAAGCTGCTCATTCATATTCTTTGTGGCAAGCAAAACGATTTCAAACTCTCAAAGCAATCCCTCTAGTTAGATTTATTTACAATAAAGTTAATTATCTTAAAGGCCCATACACACTGGGCAACTTTGAGCTGAAAGCCGCTGAAAAAAAAAAGTTTGAGTGACTTTCAGCTCAAAGCCACCCAGTGTGTACTGCCCGACAGGGAGCGCTGCTGCGTGCTCCCGCATCATCGTGGGGAAAGGCGTTCATCTGCTGGTATTACCAGCAGATGATTGGCTTTGAGGACGGCTTTGCACAGCACTGCGTTATGCAATGCTGTCCTCACCCCGCTGACGGCGCCGGGCAGGGAGAAAGCACTGAACGGCTTTCCCCCCAGCGATGATCGCGATCATCGCTGTCCATACATGCTGGGCATAGTCGCCCAGTGTGTATGGACCTTTAGTTTAAATATGTGTCACTTGAACTGTCACATGGACAGTAGTGTTTATCCATTAGTGAAAAAGGGCCTTATGCAAACCCTATGTATAGTACATCTATGATGATGCGGTGCTTGTGCAGGACCCCTTCTGTGCATGTGCCCAGCGGTACCTGCTTCGTTGCATGCAGTGCCCCCTGAGAGGTAGCCTGATTTAACAGGTGCCAGCCTCTGTACCAGAAATGGGGGCTTGTCTGGGTGTGCCAAGGCCAGAGTCTGTGTCTTCACCAGGGAAGCAACTCTGGGCTGCCTAGGGGGTTGCATGAATTAGGCACTGGATGTAATACCCATATGTGTAAGTGGGGGGGTGGAGCGGATCCAAATTACTGCCTTGCCCTGGGTGATGAAAATCCTAGTTTCAGCCCTGTCTTCCGTTGCTGTTATAAAGTCTTAGGTCACAGCACTGGGATCTACAATGCCGGAAGGAGGTGTGCACCCCGAGCGCCTCCATTTCTCATTGCTGCTGTGTTCACAGAAACTGCAGCAATGTGAACTGTGTCCATCTCTGAATTAGGCGCTAAAAGCTAAATTTAATAAAATAAAAAACTAAAAGTTGATAAAAACTAACTGGCTACAGTCATACTAAACACTGCTTACAGGGTTAGGCATACCTCCCAACTTTGATGAGGCAGGTGAAGGGACAGTCATGTGCGCCGTAGGTGCGATGAAAATTTTGGGGGCAAGGGTGCGTGGCCTATACTCGCAATGCTCCCGTGAGGCCACGCCCCCATTTTCAACACTGTGGGACATGAATAGATGCTGTGCGTATGCAACAGGAGGGACTCCCAACTGCCCCGCCGCTGCTGGACACTGCCGGCCCCGGGCAGGACGCAGGAACGTCCCCCAAAAAACAGGACGTTCCCACAGAAAGCAGGACAGTTTGGAGGTATGGGTTAGAGACTAGTGTAGAAAACACTAGCAACAAATACTACTGCATTAAAAAGAATGTCAGCTGATCTCCTAATGTCACACTTACCTGGCATTACCTGTCATTCTTAATCTGGACTTAGTAGTTGACATTTCAACTTTTGAACTGTGAGTTTGTAAGAAGAAAAATGTTCTAGGCATTCACAGTATGTTAAAAAAAAAAATGACAGCTATTTTTTTTCCAGGCAACTTGAAAAGCTGTCGTCTGGCACAAACCACAAGAGGGCTCTTTATTTGTAGGGCTCCCATGTGTATAATTTTATTGCTCTGTTTCTGCCACTAGAAGTCTGTCACTCGTTATTCTTACTATTCCAGAATCTAGACAAATCAGAATTGTTAGGAAAAGAATCCTACAGCTGTTTTGCAGAACTGGTATGCAAAATGTAAGGCATGTTATGAGATCAGCACACCCTTCTCTTGTCACTTTATACTATATACTACAGCATGGCAAAATGGAGCCTGAGGATAAGAGGAACTGCACAGCCACCCTGACATTGTGCGCATGGGCTGTTCAAAATTATTTAAAAGCCGCAGGAGGTGTCTTAAGTGAAAAGATGTCCCCCTGCAAACTCCTGCAATCCACTGCAGTTTTGGATTACCATTGGACAGGCATTTAGCCATGACAATTAAAGCGCTCAGGCCAGTAAACCTGCTTTAGTAGATCCTCAGCACACCCATAAATGTGACTCACATGCCACTCATTTCGGAGACACATCCAGTTCCCTCTCCCAGTCTGCGTCCATGGCATTGTTACTGCATTGTTACTGCAGCCAGTGGTGCAACTTGTGGGTGGTGAGACCAGGTTCAAAAATATAAATTGGGCCCCCTCCTCCACCCAATATGCAAAAGAGCTGTGGATGACAGGGATAGACAACATAATTTCCAGAATGTACTTTTTTTTGTTGCTAATAATGTACAGAGGACATCTGTAACTGGCACTACTGGGGGCATGATATGTAACTGGCACTATTTAGTGCCTGAGATTGTACACAAACTTTGTTTCATGCACAAGTAAAATATATTTGTGTGTATTTCATGTGTTTATACAACATAAACGCAAGCTACCTCAAGATACATAATTGAAATCTAAAAATATTCCAAAATACAGAATAAACCATTATCCAAAATGCTTCAGATCCAGAGCATTTTGGAGAAGGACAAACGGTGTAATGGTTGGTATTACTGCTTCACAGCACTGAGGTCATGGGTTTGATTCCCACCATGGCCTTAACGATGCAGAGTTTGTATATTCTCCCCTTGCTTGCGTGGGTTTTCACCGGGTACTCAGGTTTCCTCCCACAATCCAAAAATATACTGGTAGGTTAACTGGCGCCCAACAAAACTTAACCCTAGAAATTCTGTCTGTGTGCGTGTACATGTGGTAGGGAATATGCTCCACTGGGGCAGGGACTGATGTGAAAGTTCAAATAATCTCTGTAAAGCGCTGTGGAATATGTGTGCGCTATATAAGAAACTGTAAATAAATAATAAATAAGGGATACTCAAACTGTAATATGTCTTTTTGGGCATAAGCCTTAGTCAAGCATAATCATCTTACATATAGGCCATGCATGGATCAGCCAATATTGGAAATCCAGCATTCTGTATTTGCCAACAATTGATTTATTCTCTGCATAGGGAAGTTCTTAGTGAGATATGCAAGGTTGCGGTTCTTCAAGTAATGCCCTTGTAGCCATACATCCAACTGCTTAATGCTCTATAAACTGCAAAGGCTCCATCATGGCAACAACGAGCCAAAATTCTGGAATTGGGTAGAAGTGGCAATATACTGTATTATATAGTTTTCACTAAATTACAACATTTAATTTGTTTATAAAAAATACCTATTTTTCTCTATTTACTCCTTTGCACAGTTCCTACACTCAAAAATGATGGAAAGCAATGAATACTTCATCTCTACAGTCTGACGTCAGCTAGGTTCTGTGTCCATTCTTTGGCTCAGATTTTGTTTTTACTGGAGTTTGAGGCTTTGTGTTGTATTTTACACATAAGTCCGCCATGGCAGACAAACTGTCTTCTACGGCTTTGGCAAACATGGCTGATGAAGTCTCTTTGCAGTCACGGAAGCTTGAGATACAGAAGAGGATGTGTTCAGGCTGTGGGTTGTAACATGCACCATATCCATTTGGGACCACTGGACCATAGCAGCAAAACATTTCCATTGTAGTAGGTACCTGAAAAGATCAACAGATGGCAATATTTACATTTAAATACAATTCAGTAGCAGAACGTTCTTTCATAGCTTTGAATGGTGCCTAATGTCATCAACCAAGTCAAGATATGAAACTACCTAATGCTATGACAGTCAGTTTAAGTTAACTGTATAGTACAAGTGTCAACCAGTTCTACCATAGTTTGAGAACACTTGTTATTAAAAAAAGTGCAGGGCTATTAACCCACATTTGGGATGAGGGTGTGAAACTGTGCTGTCCGCTGCCTGGGACCGTATTTGTAAAGTAGTTACTAGATCTCAAAAAGTACTTAGCAGTCATCAAAACTTGGGAGTCCTGTATTCCAAATTATTAGGATCTCCAGGTCTAGTCAGAGAAGTAACTCTGGGAGGCAATGGAGTCATCTGCTGTCAGGCTCCTGCTCCCAAGGGGGCACCGCTCCTCTCCTGCAAGTTTGAATCAGTTAATTGAAAGCCATCAATATCGCTTCTGTGGCTGACTCCCCCTCCTAACATCATTTTTGCAAGTGTCACACCTTGTATTAGAACCCATGACTTGTCTTACTGTAGACAGACACCTTACTGATTGAGATTTTGGGGGGGGCACCAATATTTATCTTGCCTCTGGGCAACTGGGACGAACTTACGCCAATGGGTCTAGTAGTTACCAGAGATCTCTGGACTACCAATCAATTAGGCGCTGCTAAGAGTGAAATCTCGCCCCGTGCAAGTCTACAAATAAGCTTATTTGCTAATGGCTCACTGAGCTGAAAATCGATTTTGCAACTCAATCACCATCAAATGATTTCCCGGTCTGTACAAGTGTGTGTAACTCTGGCCATTCAGAATGTCTGCCACAAGTACAGGCCAGAGCTGACGTCACACGCCATCATGACAGGCCAGTTCTACCCACCAACTTCCTGTCAATTAAACTGTGGGGGATTGCGAATAGATTCATCGCTGTTTATGTTGCTGTTTGGCATTGTGCATGCATGCTGCGATCCCGATGCATGCGCAGTCATTCGATAATCGATCAGCTTGCAATTTTGCACAACAGCAATCAGGTCCTAATAACCCGCTATGATGTTTATTGTACAAACCAACAAATTGTGGTATGCTTTGTTTATTCGTCACCACCCTGTATTACATAATACATTGTAGTGTATATTAGTTGGCTCTGCATTAATTACTGCTCAGATGATTATGCAATGTGGCTAACATTTCATATTTTCATTTTTCCGTTGTGTCGAAGACGGAATTAGTAAAGATCAGGGCCGCCACTAGTAATGTTGGGGCCCAGGACTGACCTTCAGCTCGGCACCCTCCCCCCATTGCACGCGCCGGCACCCCCCCTCCTCCTCACGTCAGCACCCCCCCATTGCTATTACTTACCAGCGGCAGGCGGCAGCGCAGCATCTTCTCACTCTGGGAGTCAGGACTCGGGGCTCGGATCATCACTCACTGCACAGTGCTGCCTGCAGAGCGCCGAGCCCCTCTGTATCCTAGGCCTGGCGCTCTGCAGGCTGCACTGTGTATTGTGCGTGCCTGGCTGCCAGCGCTGGGTGGGGGAATGCATTGTGCGGGTGCGGGAGGGTGGTGCCGTGCCATTGTGGGCAGCTGCCCGGGCCCCTCCAGAGGACAGCTGTACCCCTGGGACCCCCCTTATGGCGGCCCTGGTAAAGATATATGTAGACCAGTAACCAATAAGTACTCTCTGTTACTATCAGCTGGATAACGCCTGAGATGATGGATAGGTGACGTTAAATGGGACAGCCCCCTACAAGCCCCGCTCTGTGCGAACTCCTCGGCGAGTGTGCTACTCGCCTAAGAAGTTCACGCAGAGGGTCTGCATATGCATATTTTTGCCGATACGCATGCGCAGAACCCCAATATCGGTCTCCGGATCAAACTTGGATTTTACCAAGTAAAACTGAATCACCCTCATACTACAGTATATACCAAGCTGAAGCTACAGGCTATAACTTGGGACAAGCCACATTAAAAAAGCAGATGTTCTAAGTCCAGTCTAAGTTCTTATCCAGCCAGAATCCTAATTAATGAATCACTTCTGGTAAGTGCTCTTCTGGTTTATTACCCACTGACGTTGTATAAATCAAGCATCTATCTCTTACCATGCATACTTTGCAGTATCTGCGCACACAAATGGGGCATGCCGATATTTGGTTGCCAACAAATAGAAACTGTTCAGTACTATATTAAATATAACATGGTGTAGCAAAACAATAGTTATGGTGTAGCGGAACAATAGTTGTTTTGTTTTCATCTCCTGTGAAGGGATGAATCATTTGTCCTAATCACTAATGGATTGCTTTGAGTGCTTTGATGAATCAGACTTGTGGTTTTGACAAATTTCAAGATACAAACAATGATAGAATATTTTAGACTTGGGTATTATACAGTACATAGTTAACAGATGCTTTGAAAACATATCTATATTAGGATGTTGTGGAGAAAGTACAGTAAATTCAGGTTTTCTGGTAACTGTTATTCGTGTATTTTAAGGACTTTGGGGGAAATTTACTAATATGAAAAACCTAGTTTTTCGTATTAGTATTTTCCCTACGACTGCATACGACTGTTTCAGTCGTATGCAAAGTCGTGTTCCGGAGGGGAAATTACAAAGCAGTCATATACGACTGCTTTGTAACCCTCAGATGTCGTATTCATTCGTATAAGCTGGCCATATATACGGCCGCTAATACTAATTTTTCTGGCAGTCTGCACGGATCAGTCAGATCCGTGCAGGCTGCAGTGTGTAAAAAAAAAGTAGAAAAAAAAAAATTATAAAAAAAAAACGGCGTGGGGTCCCCCCCACAGCTGTAACCAGCACCAGGCTGAAAGAGCCGGGGCCGGTAATTAAAAATCAGGGAACCCGACAAATAGGGGTTCCCCGATTTTTAACAACCAGCCCCAGGCTCCAGGTCCGGGGCTGGTTCCCAAAATACGGGGGACAAAATGACTAGGGGTCCCCTGTATTTTAAGAACCAGCCCCAGGCCAAACCAGCCAGCAGGGTAATGCCACAGCCGGGGGGAGACTTTTTATACAAGTCCAAAGCATTCAGCCCTACCGACCAGTCAGCCTGGCCAGGGGCCCTGGGGGAGTGGGGACCCCCCCAATAAAGGGGTCCCCCCCCCCTCCAGGACTTACCTGACCAGGCTGAAGCCTGGTGCTGTCCCCGGTGGCCCTGTGCGGTGGCCACCGGGCTGATCTTGGTGTAAAAAATAGAACAATAAACTATTGTTTCAAACTGTGGAACTATGAGTCCCAGCAAGCCTCCCCTGCAAGCTGGGACTTGGTGAACCACAAGTCCCAGCCTGCGGGGCATTAAAGGGCCCGCTGGATCTTGTAGTTCCACAGTAAAAAAAATAGTTAAATAAATACACACTGACACCTGAAAAATAAAAGTTTAATACATACATTACACACACACTGATACTTACCTATCTTGAGCCCGTAGGTAGGTCCCAGAGTCTTGATCCGGTGCCATGTCCTGGTTCCGGATCATGTCGTCTTTCTTCACCATGTCGATCTTCATGTCGGTGTCAGGTCCGGGTCCAAAGAAATCCATGGTGGACCTGTGGAAGGAAATCCAACTCACCTAGGTCCTCCATGGAAGTTTTTCTGGCTTGGTCTGACGTAGTCCAGGCATTCTTCCATCTTCTTCCATCTTCTGGCTTCTTTTTCAAGCTGCCGGGCGACTCCGGCAGCTCCCCGACTGTCAGAGCCGCAGAGATGTTTACTCCTCGGCGTCTGGACAAAGAATGAATTCTGGCCAATCAGAAGCCGCCTAGCGGCCAATCAGGAGCCCGGAAAGTCGGCTCCTGATTGGCTTGCTGGGACTCATAGTTCCACAGTTTAAAACAATAGTTTATTGTTCTATTTTTTATACCAAGGCCCGCACAGGACCACCGGGGACAGCACCAGGCTTCAGCCTGTTCAGGTAAGTCCTGGAGGGGGGGGGACCCCTTTATTGGGGGGGTCCCCACTCCCCCAGGGCCCCTGGCCAGTCTGACTGGTCGGTAGGGCTGAATGCTTTGGCCGGGGGGACTTGTATAAAAAGTCTCCCCCCGGCTGTGGCATTAGCCTGCTGGCTGGTTTGGCCTGGGTCTGGTTCTTAAAATACGGGGGACCCCTAGTCATTTTGTTCCCCGTATTTTGGAAACCAGCCCCGGACCTGAAGCCTGGGGCTGGTTGTTAAAAATCGGGGAACCCCTATTTGTCGGGTTCCCTGATTTTTAATTACCGGCCCCAACTCTTTCAGCCTGGTGCTGGTTACAGCTGTGGGGGGGACCCCACGCTGTTTTTTTTTCCTATTTTTTTTACACTAAAGCCTGCACGGATCTGACTGATCCGTGCAGGCTTAAAGCAAATACGACAGGGAAAGCAAGGTGTATTTTCCTGTCGTATTTGCGTGCCTGTTTTACACCAATTAGCAGCCGAATTATCAATACGGCTGCTTAGTACATCAGGAACCACCATTCTTTTGAATGGTGATTCCTGTCGTATCCTATCGATGGTGTAGACATTCGTATTTACATCATTAGGAATACGAATTGTTGTATTTATATGTATAATACAAATGTGTAAAAAATAGGTGTATTTCTGCCTACGAATACACCTATTTTTTACGAATCCATTTTGGTAAATTTCCCCCTTTGTTGAAAATTGTATATTTCTAAACATCTGTGATTATGGTGTGTACACACGGTGAGATTCCTTTACTATTGGACAGATTCGATTGCTACGCAATCTTTGCTAACTCATGTGCTATTTATACCCCTTTTACACCAAGGAATAACCCAGGTTGGACCCAGGTCGGACCCAGGTCAACGTTGGTGTAAAAGGGGTCAACCCAGGTCCAGTAACACTGGTCTCCTACCCAGGTCCTGACCAGGGTTGAACACTGGTTGGACCTGGGTCGTGGGCGGTGTAAATGGTCCCAACCCAGGTTGGGACATCCGGGTAGTGCTAAAATGATACCAGAAGTGCTGGACACCTTTCCACAGTGCGCTGCAGTGGCAAAAGATAGCAGCCAGGAAGGATACGGGCAGTGCACACATAAATCATAATTGGATGCAGTATCATTTATATCATTATTTTTTTTGGGGGGGGGGGGGGGGGGGCTGGGGGGAGCACATGTGAGATTTGGTCTGCTGCTGCAGGGGAAGGGGCTGGGGGGAGCACATTGGTGATGCTGCACTTTTATACCGCTATGTGTGCTTGAGCACTGAATAAAACTTTTTGAAAAATATTTTACAAAATAAACAAACAAACATTTTTCATGTGCTTGTCATGTCTTTTAATTTTTATTTTAAATCATTGAGGGAAGGTTGGCTGGCAGCTTATCAGTCCTAAAATGGACATTTTTAATGTCATCTATAGGGAAAAGCAGTGCTGACCCAGGTCCAGTGTAAACAGCGCAGACCTGGGTCCGACCTGGGTCACAGTGCTGTGTAAATGGGGTATGAAGCTGGGTCCAACCCTGGAAACTCCTGTGTTCAAAGACCAGGGTCTGACCAGGGATTTTGGTGTAAAAGGGGTATTAGATACAATTCATACTATCTACATTCAATCTGCACTAAATAGTCATTGCTGCACTGTCTATTTGGCTTTACAATTTCAGCTGAGCAGGAGCGCGCATCGGCATCAAATCGGGAAAGCTTAAAAACAAGTTCTATCTCCATTCGATGTCTCTGCAATCCCAATTCGATTTTGACTATAAAGTCAAAATAGAAAGTCAAATTGTACCGTGTGTACACAGCATTACTGTATTAATGTTACTTGTGTAAAATAAAATTGTTTTACAAATAATGGGGCAGATGTATTAAGCCTTAAAAAGAGATAAATTCAAGGGTAATAAAGAGAGATAAGCGTCTAGCCAATCAGCTCCTTACTGACTTTTTTCAAACACAGCCTGTAATATGGCAGTTTGGAGGTGATTGGCTGGACATTTATCTCTCCTTATCACCCTTGCATTTATCTCTTGTTAAGGCTGGTACTGTAAGTAGCATGACTATGCGTGTAAGTATGGTATATTGTACAGTAATGCCAAATATCCTATCTCTACGGAGTATATTTACTAAAGTCCATTTTTGTGGACTTTTGTGGCGATGTTGTTAATAACAACTTTATAAATAGGAAAATTAGTTATTTGTATGAGAGTCAAAACCCTCCCTACCTGCAGCCTGACCCTAACCTTCCCCCCACACCCTGACCATATGTATATCATCTATATACTGTATGTGTCTAGTGTCTGTGAGTCTCTGAAACACTGCCATCTGCAGGCAGAGGGTGAAACGACATCTCTTTCTCACACATGCGCAAACACAGACAGTAGCACACTAGCTTTCGAAGCTTTTGCTTCGAGCGAACTTACTAGCATATATATATATATATATATATATATATATATATATATATATATATAAAACGGAATACTGATCTCACAACCCACCATTTATTTAGGTACATTGTTATTTCAAATACTTTTGATTTGTGCTAGTTCTCTCCCAAGTTACATATTTATCAAAGCTTGGAGTTTAGAGAGAGATAAGGTACTAACCAATCCGCTACTGTCATGTTACACTCTGTGCTGTAAAAATGAGAGTTAGGAGCAGATTGGTTGGTACTGTATCCCTATCCAAGCTTTAATAAATATCCCTCCAAGTGTTATGCACAACCTGTAAGCTACTGTACTTGTTGATACTGCAGTGGCTGGCTATGGTGAAGTGCATATTGTGTATTAAAAATGAATCACTTATTGTTACAGTTTTGTTTTTTGTGTTGTTTGTATTATTGGGGTTTTCTGTTAATTTATTTGTAACAACATTACAGGTAACATATTACACATAACAAGTATTACAAAAAATCCCAACAACTTTTACCTGACTAGTAGAGAGGATGAAGCGATTACTAGACAGATACATTTCATCTGTAAAAAGTTCCGGCATCTCATCACAGTGTTCCCGCGCTAACTCCCTCAGTGCTAGTAAATGGTTATCTATTGCCATCCCTGTAATTGCCTGAGGAAAACAAGAGAGGACATAACTTATACACCAGTCTCCTTATTTAATAACCAGATTGTATTACATTACATATGTCATATGGCAATATGCTGTCCGAGAGCATTTGTTTTATTATCAGTTACATACATTTCCCAATGGTAGACTATCCATATATCACGTATGGGATGCACGCTGTTACTGGCTCATCCTAAATGACTAGATTCAGAACACTGGATTGCGGCAGGCTCAAGGCTGGACCATGGATGTTGCCTCCCAGGATGCTGTCATTTCACTTTGCGTAGAGGAAGATTGGGTTTCTCAGACCTCCATTGTGGACCTCACTTGTATTGCCAACCTTGTACATGGTGACTGCCTTTGCTGTCATTAGCTACAGTTTTATTGAATGGTAAGAGCAGAGTTCAGTGCATGACATGACATTAGATATAAGTAGCCTGTTCTTTTATTGTCTGATTGTGCTTGTTTGCCTGATGCTTACCTCCCAACTGTCCCAATTTTTGTAGTCCCATTCTTGGTCCCACCCGCGGGCAGCAGTCCTCCTGTCACTTGCTGCCCTGCTTAGCAGAACAGCTATGAATAGATGCTGTGCTCTGTGCTTAACGGCAGACACTATGGGACTGGTCATGACCCCATAGTGATTGCAAACAGGAGGTGGCACCCAAGAGAGCCTCAAAGCCACAACCTTTATCCTGAGGTCACACCCCTTATCGGGAGCGCATGCCAGACCCGCCTCCGCAATTTTAAAAGTTGGGAGGTTTGCACTCATCCTATGACAATTAACAATCTATTGCCAGTTCTCACCTAGGGGGCCGATTTATGACTACCTATATCATCAGATGTGGATGTGCTGTGATAACATCGGGCCAATTCGCAATGCGATAATTTACAACATTGTACGGATGTATCAATTATCGCATATAGGAACAGAGCTTCACAAAACAATTCCCTGATGCTATGCTATGCATGCATCTCTGACATCAAACTTCTACTGCCAATGCTGGAATCCCAGGGCCGGTGCTAGTCTGTATCACGCCCCTGGCGGGAAGGGGGGGGGGGGTGCACAGAAACAAAATAACTCATCCAAATCTAATTCTCTCTGCACATTCTCTGCTCCCCAGCAGTGCACATGGTTTTGTCCATTTTAGAAAGAATTTTCCTCTTAGAGTGAACCAGAATAAGTCTTACCTGTAAGTGCAGCTGAGAGGAGAGGGAAGTGCGATCAGTGTCCCCCCCCCCCCAGGAATCAGCGCCCTAGGCTGCTGCCTAATGGTAGCCCCGGCCCAGCTGCAGTCACCACTAACAATTCAATCCTCACAATCTATAATCATTTCTATATACACATTTTCGCATATGGCATGCCAGTGAGAGCTCAAATTATCCCTGCAGAGCCGGGTGGAAGGAGGTGGTACACAGTCCCAGTAGAAAGGCAGCTGCCAACAGTAAAGCGTTAGATAATGGCATTTACACAGTTAGGTAACCCCTATTGTTAAATTGCCAGCATATTAAATGAAATATCATGTTACAACATAACATTTACATTTTCCTAACATTGACATTTTGCAACATTTATCAATGTCATGTCAGATGGGAAACCGAGAGCAGCTAGTGCAAGGCAGCACATTTGATTAAATTATATGGAATAGAATCTCGGGAGGTCCTGACTTGTTAGACTCCATAACAAGTAGCACAACACATGGGGCCTAATTCAGACTCGATCAAACACATTTTATCTCAAATGGACAAAACCATGTTGCACTGCAGGGGAGGCAAATGTAGCATGTGCAGAGAGAGTAAAGCCCCATACACACTAAACGACGGGGGGCAGCGGCCTATACAATTAACAATATCATTCGCCGCCTCATCTGTATCAATTATTAATGTACACACTAGACAATATTGTGTACGATATTGCAAAGAAGCCCCTTTTGGAGCGATATTGTTCCCAATATCCTCTAGTGTGTATGGGGCTTTAGATTTGGGTGAGTTATTTTGTTTCTGTACAGGGTAAATACTGGCTGCATTATTCTTACACTGCAATTTAGATTTCAGTTTGAACACACCCCACCCAAATCTAACTCTCTCTGCACCTGTTACATCAGCCCCACATGCAGCGCAACATGGTGTTGTCCATTTGCAGAAAAAAAGTGTGCTCTACACAATCGCTCTGATTCTCCCCCGCATGTTCACAAGGGGGGGAATGATGGGGCAGATGTATTAAACCTGCCGAAGAGATAAACTGGAGAAAAAGTGGAAGGAGTTAACGCACCAGCCAATCAACTTCCAACTGTCATATTTCAAACACTGCTGATTGGCTGGTGGGTTATCTCCTTTCACTTTTTCTCCACTTTATCTCTTCGCCAGGCTTAATACATCTGCCCCGATGTTTCTGCCCGGCCTATTCTCATATGGGCAGGTGCAGGGAACACAAGCAAAAGGTCGAAATAAGTTTTTTGGGATTTTGCTTTTTCAAAACAGACCTGTTCATACTACATCATCCCAGTGGGCATAGAGGGTGAATATAAAGGTGTGCCTGAAGCGTGGCGAGCGCAGAGGTACACTTATACCGTGTCCTTCTCAACATAAAAACCAAAGAACCATGAAAACTCTTGTCCACCTTTTCATGTTAACATTTTGCTTGTGATTAATAGTGACTATGTTGACCCTTTTGCTATGTCGATTAATAGTGGTCAACTTATTGACTTTCGACCTAGACACTGTCGACTTAATGGCTCATAATTATATTCAGACATTTCAAAAGTGTCTAGTGATACATACCAGAATGGTGTAATTTGTCTGTGCTGCAATAGCTTCTTTCAAATATTCCATTTTCTCATGATCCTGCAAATACAAAATAAATTATAATGGCTATGATATAACTTACTGAGAATATTCCCAAACCATTGTGATAGAGAAAGACTTCCCTTTTCATTGTTCATTTATGTGGGTGTTCCTGGCTGGTGCTTTTGCTCAAGCAATGGCTAGAGGTGCGTACACACTGGCAGATGTATCGGCCATTTGATCTGATACAGATGATGCAGCTCTCAATGGAGCTGCTCCTGGCGATAGAATCGGCAATTGCCGTCGCACGCCACCCAACAGAAGGGGGCGCGCCACCCTCTGCCGGTCTCCAGCGCTCCCCGCAGCTCCCCCAGACTGCCCCCACTCCCTGCCCTGCCGCCTTGGTGACGGGGATGCGCGACTGTGTGAGACACTTGCGAATCCCCATCAGATGGAGCTCTTGCCCACCAGCCTGCGCCAGCTCAGGACATCTGGCAATCCTGCAGATATATCTACCAGTGTGTATCCAGCTTTAGCTATGCAGCTACAGGTGAGACCTGTTCTAATAATGATGTTGGTGCTGCCATTGTGGTGAATAGGTCCCAGGTGACATCGACTCAGGTTTACCCGTTTACACTGCGCCGCGATACAGGTTGAACCCTGGGGTAGAGACTGATGTGACTGTTCAAATATTATCTGTAAAGCGCTACGGAATATGTGTGCGCTATATAAATAACTGGTAATAAATATATATAGTCATAATGTAGTAATCAGTGGCACTCAAAGGAGTTTTTGACCGACGTTTCGTGGCGTAACGCCTCTTTTTCAATACTCACTTTGACTTGCCTTGAAACGTCTGTTCTACCAGTATTGATGTTTTGACACACATAAGGGCTATTTCACACCGGGCGGCGAAAAGCCGTGCCGCACACTGTAGTTAATAATCGACACAATTGTATCCATTCACACGGGGCGGCCATGGCCCAGCCGCCCGGTTGCAGCCGGATCCCACCACTGGAAGGGACGGCTGCCGGGCTGTGGCCATCCCCACCATTGTAAACTGCTGTGTGCGGCACGGCTTCCTCCTGGCCAAGCGGAGTTTCGCCATCCGGCAGTACCCGGAGCGTGTGAAATAACCCTAAGGATTTCAAAGTCCTCTGAGTGCCACTGATTATTATATTCTGAAATTACATGGATTACAGATCACAGGAGGCGGATAACATAGAAAAGTGGAATGCAGATCTTTCTGCTGACTCATTCAGTGTACTAGGTGAAATCTAGCCAAAGGCCCTATAGACAACCAAATAGGCTCACCTAAAGGGAGCACAGCCCCAGGCTATGGTACTTATGTGCTTTATGCGCTTTGTCTGATTGTATCAAGTTTTAGACAGGATAAGGCCCCCATTCACTAGGGCAAGGTATCACATGCAGGACTTTGTGGTACCCTGCCAACTCACCCGGCAGCTGCTGGGCGGCAGGATCGCATGTGATACATTGTATGTGGTCTTTTTGCATACAATGTATCATTTGTGATCCCAAAAAGGCCTCCGGGCTGCTATGAATATTCATGGCAGCCTGTAGAATCGGGAACGCGCCTCGCATCACAATCGCAGGAAAATTACATGCAATGTGTCACTTTTCATGCGGTCTGTTGCAGCAATTAGATAAGTGATTAGACCAACACAGTGAGTTTCAGAAGACCCCCATTGCACATTGACCCCCTTAATCCACCCCTGACTAATAGTAATAGAAAGTACAGTTACCGGCACCGTGCTTTTCCCATCCACCATAGCCTTTACAAATACTAGTGCTTCAGCAGTGGATGATCTTATGTTGTCCACTCGCCCCATTCGGAATCGGCGTGTAGAAGCACTCTCGTACGTTGGGACAAGCTTCCTGTGGCATCTGCACAATATAATAATTACAGGTTTAGTATCAACTCCTATTACCCAAATGTATTATTTGCTGAAGCTTACAAACATAGGGGCAGATGTGATAAGCCTGGTAAAGAGATAAACTGGAAATAAAGTGGAGATAAAGTGGAAGGAGATAACGCACCAGCCAATCAGCTCCCAACTGTCATATTTCAAACACAGCTGATTGGCTGGTGCGTTATCTCCTTCCACTTTATCTCCAGTTTATCTCTTGCCAGGCTTAACACATCTGCCCCATTATTTGAACTTTAAAAATATGTTGAGGTTAAAATATAATGACATGTAGGGAATGCGTATAATACCAGTGATAAATGACAATGCAGATCAAATACTATTGTTATACAATTAACCAGGGTGCCCTGGAAAACATGGGCAGGCTTGTCTTTTGAAGGAACACGGAGTTCCATAAATGAAATATCCCAAATGTGTAAAGTTGAGCTATTTCATGGGGCCGATGGCCCTATGTGGGTTTGATACAATTTTCTAAAAGAATCTGACTTGCATTGACCAGGCTTGGGCTGGCAACAAACAACGATGGGAGACTGTTATACCAGCCCAGCCATTGTTTTTCTTGCATTAACCCTCCAAGGCAATAGTATGAATTACTTCTTTAAGTAATGAGGTAGTTGTATACATTTGATGACAGAGGGCCAGCAATCAGCTGGATAATTGTTAAACCCCAAGGCTGTAATGCAATGAGCTTAAAGTCTTTAGTTACTTGTCCCCTTTTGAATGGATGTGTATACTATAGGGTTCCTGGCCACTGGATGGTTTTAATATCATGGGGAGGGGTTGTGAAAGGATTAAAGATCCCCCTTTAGGAGTGTGAGGCCTCTATTTCCCTCCCCGCCATTTGTAATTAATGTGCATATAATTTACAGTAGGGAGAACAATATTCCATGGACTCTGAAGATAGTTTATGCTTTTCCCCAATGATGCCCCCCCCCCACACCCCATCTATTTGTAGGAATCTGTCTGGCTGGAGTCAGGTGAGTCAGGTGTCAAACTCCCGAGCCTAGTATATACATGGAGGAGCAGCTTTACCTTAAAACTAAACCATTACTCCCATATATAATCAATATACACTTGTTCCCTTTACCTGTAAAATGCAAGCTGCAGGGACACCTGAATGAAGGCATCTGGGCTCATTCTCTGTTTTTTAATGAATTCTTTTCCATAGTTCTTAAACTTATACACCGTGAAATCAAGATTATTCACTATCCTGTAAAACACACACACAAGCAAGATACGCATTACATAACAAACTGACAAATGCTTGGCCTATAGCACTTACTAACTAAACTAAGTGCTTTCACTGTTAAATGTAAGGAGATGAACGCAGGGACGGACTGGGGAGCATCAATCAACTACAGCATTCTTTGTGTGTGTACAAATAATAGGGGCTTGGCCACCCAGCATAGGTTGTCTTTTATGGAAATTTATCAAATTTCTCTGTTCAGGACATTGACTCTGAGTCATCCAGGTGAACAGTGGAAAACATTTCTAGCTCTCGCTATTCCTGGGTTTGAATCCGCGTTGCCTATTTGCGCATACATTATGCAGCCATTGGTCCATGAAATAGAGAAAGGCCATAACAAGGCCACAGAGCACTCTTTGTTGGCCCTGCCCCTGCATGACATCATGGCATTGCACAGAGGGGGTGGGGCCACGAACACTTTGGGAGTGCAGCACTTCTATCCTGAAGATGCTCCAAAATGCAGCACAGACAGCAGGGTGCATGCACAAAGCTTGCCAATTGCTTCTTTAGGTGACTCTGCCACATCAATACTGGCTGCAAGGTGCAAAGTGCAACGACTGTACAGACCAGAGGGCCCAGAGCTCTGTGCAGAAGCATTGCTTGCATACAACTAAACCAAAAAGGCCCACTGACAGTGATTTTTTTTTTTCTTGTGAAATTTTACTGTGGTCTTTTATCAGGGGTGTAAGTAGATGTTTGTAGGCCCCACAGCTCAAGTTTTTAAGGGCCTATATGTACCAACCAATGGTGAGAAATGTATGTGACACAAGTAACTTACAAAGAAGATGGGCCCCCCTCATCTCTGGGCCCCATAGCAGCAGCACCCCCTGCACCTATAGTTGTCACGCTCTTGTCTTTTATGGTTATGATAAATCTTTCTTTGACATTTGACTGCTTTTTTTTTGTTGTAGGTTTTTCATTTTTTTTCATAGAACTAAGCACACACATATAGAAGATACATGTGCAGGAATGTATGTATGATCCTTAATTGGAGTTAACCAACAATTGAATACAACATAAATCAAATTGAAGAGAAGGAAATGGTATCAGGAAAGTAGGCTGTTCTTCAACCTGATGGTGGCACTATTAGGGATGGTCATTATCGATAATACCATAATTAGGTAACCTTGATGGTGTGAATCAGTCTCTAAGGGAACTATCAATGGTTTTTCCCGCTAATGGTCCCCATGCTTTACAATTCAGTTGGCTGTGGGCCAATGAGCGCTCAGGAATGGGGACTTCACTTGAGTGTCAGGGGCTTGTCCCAGCACTTTGTAAGAAAAACAAATTCCTTGCTTATGCATCATAGATGCTAAGAAACCATCTGGTTTTCCATCATCGATGGCAAAAGTATTCAACAATGATTTTGGTACTTGTGTATTATCTGGGCGCCCGATTTTTTAATCGCATGCCACTACTTAAGGCATGCAATGCGATTTTTCATTGTAAAGACCCGATTTTTATTTGTATAGTCACCCATGGGTGATTTCATACCCCCACTATCCAACTACGCATGGAGTTGATTTTATATAGTGTGGCAAGCGCAGCGAGCCACCGAGCCCGAAGCGTGGCGAGCGCATCGAGCCCCGCGAGGGGACACGGATTACTTTACATGTATTCTGCGTCCCCTCGCGGGGCTCGCTGCGCTCGCCACGCTTCGGGCTCGGAGGCTCGCTGCGCTCGCCACACTATATAAAATCAACCCCATGTGTAGTTGGATAGTGGGGTATGAAATCACCCATGGGTGACTATTCAATAAAAAATCGGGTCTTTACAATGAAAAATCGCATCGCATGAATTGTATGACACTATATTGCATGCGATGCGATGCAATACAATGAAAAAATCGGTCGCCCAGATATTACACAAGTACCATGATTTTGACTCATTAATGGTCAATGGCCATCCCTAGGCAGTACAATGTGGCATAATATAAATAAGGGCACTACTATGGGAATAAAATGAACAAGAGCTGTGGAAATAATGCTTCTGTTTAGAAACTTGGGGCTTGGGACCCGTCAAAATGTTGGTATGGTGACTATATAGTTCTGGCTATGGCTATGCAAATATATATATATTTACCGGGAGAGAGTTTGAATGTTTCATGTGTAGAAGCTCAGATTTGTCAGCTACCCAGGCACAAATACCAACACTAGAACTGTCTTTGTTAAGCATGCATTCATTTTAGTCAGTCTGAGGTGGTATTTTCTACTTAGGCCAGTATTCAATGCTCTGGATTCACCGCTTTTTTCGGTGAACTGGGCTGTTTTCCAGCGAAACAGTGATTTTTCTCTGAAAATGATATTCGCTGTATTCAAAGTTTACTGTTCACCAAAAGCGAACAGTGAATGTCGGCCAGTTCTCCGTTTGATACTCGCCGCAATTATGTACAGTATGTTTATCAGTTATGAACTAATCTATAACTGCCTTGTGTTCTCACTTAACATAGGGGCTCCCGTGCACATGGGGTCCAGGGTGTGCCTAGGAAGGAACACCGTAATGTTGGATGCTGTCAGCAAAATTACTGGTGCCAAGGATATTCCGATGTCACTCAGTGAATCACTTGACATACTGTACCAATAGTATCTGTAATGTGTCCTGCCACAAAAGGAGTTGCGAGGTGAAGTGAATTAATGTATTATATATACTGTACTGTCTAGTTATTTCTGGCATAATGTGAATTGAAAGAACTACTGTGTGGCATAATAGATTCCTGAGATATTAGTGTTGGAGGGATTGATGATTGACTAGCCTAATACACTCAAATGATGATGGATCCGATATGATTTCCCGGCGGTCGGGATCCCGGCGGTCGGAATCCCGACACTGGAATCCCGACCGCCGAAATCCCGACAAGGGGGGGACATGGATCGTCCCCCTTGCGGGCTCGCTGCGCTCGCCACGCAGCGGGCCCGGTGCCTCGCTACGCTCGGCACGCTATTTTATTCTCCCTCTATGGGTGTCGTGGACACCCACGGAGGGAGAAAGTTTCGGGATTTCGGCGGTCGGGATTCCAGTGTCGGGATTCCGACCGCCGGGATCCCGACCACCGGGAAATTAACCGCATCCCATGATGATATGTGCTGCACAGGTCAGTGTTCTTCAGCATGCACTGCGGCAAATTTACTAAAATGGGATTTTGCTCATAGCAACCAATCTGATACTATCTATTATCTTCTAGAAGGTGATAAATAGGAAGTAGAGTCTGATTGGTTGCTATGAACAACATCCCATCTTTAATAGAACTCCCATCTTGGTAAATGTATCCCTGTGTATCTGTGCTGTATGTTCTACTGCTATGCACCGCCCCATGAATCCATTACAATAAAATTATAATACTGAGAGCTAACATAACATAACAAAACACATAAAGCACATACTGTAATTTGGCGAAGAACTCATTTTATCCTTTATGTCTTAACTTCTCATCCTTTTCTACCATTTAAACATTAGATCTACATTAAACTTGATATCTTGTTGTTCTAGCATATTGGTGCAATATTACATTTGGGTGCACTTCAGCTGAATACAGCATATGACTTAAGGGGAGTTTCAGAAAGTGAGAGATTTGGGGCGAGTGTTCCCTTTTTTTTTAAGGTGGCAATCCTTTCCACTGCAAAACCAGGTTGATTTTGCCATGTAATTGATTGGTGCTTTAAAAATATACGAAAACTCTCCCAGAAACTCTCACTTTCTGAAACTCTCACCCTATTACATTTGGCCCCTGTGTTAATCAGATTTAATGTCATTGCGTAATATCAAAGAAAAACATATTGTGCACACACCGCATTTTGTTAACTGTTTTTTTTTTTATAGAGACAGGAAGCATTCTGGCCGCACTGTGTGTATGCTGCTATTAATAACTGCTTAATATGCTTGTTTTCTTTACTGTTTATACAGCGTTGGCAGGAACAAAGCAATATACTGAATGTGTGTCTCACATCACAAATTTAACCCTCATGGGTTCGCTTCAATAAGTATTGGCCAATATTTTAAGATTTCGGCAATATTCACTCCATGAGTCTGCTGCAAAGGGTCCTAGGTAACGACTACTAGTGAATGAGTAACAGTTACATGTTGATTTGCTTAAGATTAAAGCCAGGCAGGATAGACATGACAGAAGAAATATCTGCAGCTCTATCATACCATACCATATTTACTTATGGCCAAACGCAGGCAATTTGATTAGATAACTAAATTGCAGGAAGCTTAATTGGCCCGTCTACATTTTTTTCAACCATAAACAATCTATTTGCCCAATTATGATTTGTAGGTGTGGCTTGTAAATCTTGCCTTAGGGATGACCATCAACCATCAATAATTCATGACCAATGTTGAATACATTAATGGTGGAGTACCAGGTGGTTTTCCACCATTGATGCATAAGCAACAAATCATTTTGTTTATAAAGTGCTCCACCGTGCTCCACCCCCCTACACTCCCGTGAAGCCCCACCTCTGGGCTCTCATTAGTCAACAGCCCATGGAATTATAAAACTGGGGTGACCATTGGTGGGTGAAACAAATGATGGTTCCCTTGCAGATGGTTTTACACCACTGAAGTTACCTATTGATAGTACCATTGATGTGTGACCCATTGATTTATTTATTTATTAACAGTTTCTTATATACTGTAGCGCAGCATATTCCGTTGCACTTTACAAAGGAGACATTCATACAACAAACAGGGTATTACAGACAGTCATAATGTAGGAGGGCCGTGCTCGCAAGCTTACAATCTATAGGGCCTGATGATGGCCATTACTAGTGAGTAGGGCCGAAAAGGGAGCGGGCGGGTACTCTTTGCCCATGTCTGATGGAGGGGCCATGGACCTGTTAGCCCCCGCCCCTATTGCAGACAGCCAGGCACAGAGAGATTGAACTGCCAATGCAGCAGCCTCTCCCCCCAGCCTAACACACGCAGCTCAGTGCTTTGTGCTTAGCTGGGGACAGAGGCTATGGCTGCCTGTCCTCTCTCTCCCCCTAAGCGGGTGTGCGATCACACCAACACTCTGCTGCCCACCAGATTAGACACCGGCGCCTCCTGAACAGAGGTGTGGCCACTCCTCCTCTAGCCACGCCCCTGCAAAACTGTTGGTGCCCCTTTTCCTAGCTGGTATCATGCATTTTGGTCATTGGATTGATTGGTAGATTTCTACTTTTGCAAATTCCTACTGTTTGAATGTGTAGGTGAAGTGGCCACATATTTGGTCATATTGTGATTGGCAAATTGTCACAACACGTGTGTGTGTGTGTGTGTGTGTGCTGTATCACAAGATCCCATTATGGATTTATGCTGTATGTAATAAATTCATAGATACAGTTACTATAAAGTATCTACAGGAATACGAGCCACATCTTTAGTTTGGTAAGATTTCAGATTTTATTTTAATTATTTATTTTATTTTAAGTATTTAATTGATATAATTAAGATTAGAGAATGTGAGGTTATGAAATGTCACGTGTTTTCTTCTTTTTTTTTCAAATCAGAGGCATTGCGACAATAGTTATTTATATATTGATAATTTTGGGCCTTGTTTCTGAAGAATTTTGAATGGGGGAGGGAGAGTTTAATGGGACTGCCATCCCACATGAGATAGTATGTTACCATTTAGGGGTATACAGTTCCTAATTTGACAATCAGGATGGGGACAGAGTAATGTCAAAGCTGAAATGCTGACCTGTTAATGGGATGTAAAGCATAATAACATTGTTGGCTTTAGAGTTTCAAACATGAATCTTTACCAGTCAAGTTGTAAAGCAGACATTGCTAAAGATAACAGTATTAATAGCTCGCCATCTTGGATTTGACATTACACTGTCCCCATCCTGAGTATTGAATACTTGCACCTAATTCCCACTCTGGTTGAAGGGGAAGGTACAGCATGCGAACAGACATGATCAAGGCCCTTATTCTGATCTGTGCGGCCAGATCAGAATATGCGGCCAGGACCGTGCAGGCGAATCCCCGCCTTCCATACGGATCGCCACCTCCGTCCGTACGCGGATATGTGGCGGTCCGCATGAAAGTGGACGGGGATACGCCTCCTCCATCTTGGGAGCAGCCCCTGCATTCGATGGTCGCCGAACATCGAATGCAGGGCCGCACGCTCCACCAGCGCCCGCCACCCTAGACCACACGGACACTTGTCCGTATGAAATCATGTATGGGGGCGGGCAGCTGACATCCGGCGATGTCAGATGCCCGCCCCCTACACATGCGTCACGGCTTCATTACCATGCATACGCCCTGCGTTTGCATGGGAACGCCCATGAAACGCGGGGCGTATGCATAGGGTAATGAGGCTAAGTAGCCCTTCACTCCCCTCTCCGCCCCCTGTGCGGCGTCTAAAGAATAGGTACGGCGAAACCGCCTGCACATGCGCAGAGTGACCTCTGCACATGCGCAGTCGGAAACCATCGGCGGTCCGACCGCATGCGGAAAAATCCGCACCGATCAGAATAAGGGCCCAAGAGACATATTGGTGCAATTCTTGGAGGCATATAAATCTAATAAACATTGACTGCTCATCTAATTGAAGAACACACACATGCACAGGTTGTGGGTCAGATGTAAATGTTAAACTTTTTTTAATATAGGACTTTAAAAACAGAATTTGACAGCAGATAAGAACCAGGGCTGGATTAACAATGGGCCTGATGGAGCTAAAGCTCCAGGCCCACTCTCCAAATAGACCCATTTTGTAGATGAGGACTAGGGCTTTCCAATGAGCTCAGCCCCGTGTCGCTAGCCGCCTGGGAACCGGAGATACCGCCAAGCAAAGCTGGAACATTTTCCCCATAGGATAACACGGGACCCACTAATTCTAAACCCCCCCCCCCCCAGTTCTGACAGCTGCCAGTTCCCCCCTGGCATCACAGAAGCTCATCCGAACCCAAATTGCTGGGCCTTCAATCTGATACCAGGCTGGTTCATATGGGTTAATTGGTTCCGTAGATATTGCGGGTAAACTAATTTTTTTCCTGAAATGTAATTTCATGGCTGTTCATGTTCATTTCTCTGGAAGCAAATGGCCCAGTTTCATGGGACCAAAATCATTTGAAGCCCGCTTAAAAGTTCTTCAGTATGATACTGGTCTCATGTAAATGGGTCAGTTGGTTCCGAAGGTATAGCCGGTTAAATGCAGGGACTAGGCTGGTGTAGAAGGGGCCAGCCCGGGAATGTCCCTGTATGATCCTGGGAACATATTTCCAGGGAAGTCCCTGCATTTTCTGGTGTGAAAGGGGTTTTATTTCAAATAGCCGGGACCTGCAGTGCTCTGAATTAGGGAAGCCAATCCCGGGGGATTGAAAAATGCTCAATCCCGGGATTCCAGGGATTGGCTTTCCTAATAAAAAGACACCCTGGCTGCCCCACATTTACTTACATTTGAGGGTGCAGCAGGGTTGCCAGGAGCCCAGTTGCTGGGTGGGGGGACGGGTCGTCCATGCTGCTGGCTGGGTGCGGGCTGTCATGGTGGCGTTTTGGCTGGCTTCGCGCTGGCTGGGTGGGCGGGTGGGCTTGCTGGGTGGGCTGGCTTGGTGGGTGGGCTTGCTGGGCGGGCGGGTGGGCTTGCTAGGCGTGCTATGCTTTGGGCTTGCTGGCTGGGCGGGCGCAACCTCTGCCTGCGCAGCGTGACCTCTGATCTCATCACGCTGCGCAGTGCTGCCGGGAGAAGTTGGGCAGCGTCTGAGCTGCCCGAAATCCCGTCGTTTTGGGGCCAAATCCCGGGATCCCGCCGATCCCGGGATTGGCCACCCTATTCTGTATACAGCTGGGCAGCCCCCCGCTCTCTGCCTGGCTGTCACTTCTGCCCGGCGGCAGCTGTCCCCCAGTTACCACGAGCATGTATTCCCCCCTAAGCAATGAGCATGTAATACCACATGGCAATGAGCATAGAACCCCTAGCGATGAGCATGGAACCCCTGGCAATGAGCATGTAGGTAACCAGCACTTATGTAGCATAATGTTTAATTGGCATTATGGTGTTTGGCATAATACATAATGGAAATTATGGTGTGTGGCTTAACATGTAATGGGCATTATGTTGTTTAATTTTTTGTGAAGTATATTGTGCATTATTGCTCAATCTGTTTGACATAGTGTGTACTTTGGCTCAATCCATGTGGCAAAATGTGAATTTTGCCTTAATCTGTGTGGCATAACATGAATTTTGACTCAATCCATGTGCCATAGTGTGAATTTTGGCTCAGTCAGGGTGGAATTTGGCTCATTCCATGTGGCATAATGTGTAAGAGGCAAGTACAGTATAAGGGGGTTACTATTGTGTTGCATGATTTGTATAAGGGGTATATGGTGTGGCAAGTTTAGGTGAACGCATAAAAGGTGCTGAAATGTTGTCTACCAAGTTTCGGCTTTCAGTATTGTTTTTATGACTGGAATGCCGCCTCACCCGGCAAGTATCTTAGGACATCAGCGTCCTGCGGGTGCACCTTTGGAGGGCACCTGGCAATATATCTTCATGCATCCGGGGAGTGTCGGAATTTGTAATAATATATATTTTAGATGCATTAAACTGCACCAGCACTTTTCTTAATAAATTTGGAGCCTTACGTGTGCCGCCTACTTTCCTGCGACCGTATAGAATTGACTCTCCCCTAAGGGGGTAACCCAGATTTGGGACACCGGAGTGCCGGGAAAGATATTGTTTGTGCACATGACACTGGTCACGCCCCCCACATTATTAGGTGCTGGCCACAACCCCTATTATTGCGCAAAATAGGCCCTTGATCATTTTCAGCTCCAGGCCCATTTAGACCTTAATCCGGCACTGATAAGAACCATTTGGCCCATCAAGACTGCCCTAGACACAGTACAGGCATACAGTTAAACAATAGGGTAATTTTTGTTGGGAGCCAATTAACCAGGGTTGCCAACCCTCCCGGAATGGCCGGGAGGATCCCGAAAATCGGGTCCCCCTCCCGCCCCCCCGGAATGGTGGGCAACCCTCTCGGATTCCGGCGGTCCCCTCCCCCCCCTCATTTACCTGGAGGCAGAAGCATGAAATTGCAACGATTCGCGGCGTTTCGGCGGAAGGGGGCGGCATATTTAGCTCCGCCCCCTCATTGGAGACCCGCATATTGCGGGATTTGCATCACTGGGGTCAGGGACTGATGATGTCTCCATCAGGCCCCGCCCCCAGAAGTGATGCTGACATTGTTCTCCCGGAGAGGAGACTGTAAAAGTCGGCAACCCTGCAATTAACCTCCCCATGAACTCAGTGCAGTGAGGCAGTAATGCTAACCATTACACTAGTTATGTTTCCAGACATTGTTGATCTGAGTGGACTACAAATGGTACCCTAATTCTGGCAGAACTTCAAAGTCTGATACAGTATTTGTTGGTAGAATAGTGTGGTACAGTATATAGACAGTGTACATAAGGAGAGAAAACAAAGTGTTTTCTAGTATAAGAATAATACTGAATAAAGCATACTAAATACCTTTGGAGCTTTTCAGCTGATGTTGCTAAGTGTCCCTGGATCTCTGGAGAGCACTTCCACCTAAGCCTTCTGGGAGCAGGAAGCTCACTGACGGAATCTGCTCTCACCAGTTTTTTGGGACTGCTTTTCCTGGAAATGACATTAGAAATTGTATTTACGACAGGTGGTTGGGTGCAGCCGGTACAGTGATGCATATCCCTGCCATGTCTAATGAATCCTGTGTGCTATTATTTTTATCCCTTCAAGCTATTTTTTAAATTGACTGTACAGAATAAAAGTACTTATATGGCCTGTGGCACATGGATGTTGTAGTATTATTGGGCTATGACCATCCTATAGAGACAATAAATATACATTGACTAACATCCTAAGCATAAAGCATGAATAATTTACCTAGATTTTAAGCGCATAAATCAGTTGTGTTAGCAGAGTGCTCTTGAAATAGTCAGCAAAGAGTCAGGTGGTGCCATTGGCGGCAATACTTCCAATACGTTTATCAGCTGCTCTGGTTACTGGTGGAGTTGAAGGTAAAGCATATTGTTGACATCACAAATATTGCAACCCAAGGACCATATTTTCTTGGTCACATATGGTCTACAGCAGGCATGTCCAAACTATGGCCCTCCAGCTGTTGTGAAACTACACACCCGAGCATGCCTTGCCATAGTTTTAGCATTCCGTAATAGCAAAACTGTGGCAAGGCATGATGGGACTTGTAGATTCACAACAGCTGGAGGGCCAAAGTTCGGGCATGCCTGGTCTACAGATTACAGATGGTCATCAGATTATCTGTTGCTACTAAGGGGTACATTTACTAAACCGCCTAAAAATGAGTTGATGTTGCCCATAGCAACCAATAAGATTCTGTCTATCATTTCTTTATTGCAGCCTAGAAAATGACAGAGTTTGGTTGCTATGGGCAACATCATCTCTTTTCATTTTTATAAGCTTTATTTAATTTACCCCTAAATATAAACCATACATGCAGAATTACAGCATAGACGGTCTTTCAAGCTTTTCAGTAGATCTGACCGTCTACACCTGTGCTTGCTTCTTGCAATAAAAATAAATCTCTACTCACATATAAATCATGGTGTTTTTCATATTTCCAGCTCATAATTGAATCCCCCCCTTAGGGCTGAGAATAATGAAATCTGTGTATTTTTAAACTGCTTCAGTGGTACGGACTCAGCTTGTTTCAGAACAGTTAGCTGATCTACGAAGTTGCAGATGCCTGGGTGTAGACAGCCACCGCTCAGACAGATATAGGGGCTTATTCTGGTTGATTCGCATGTCCACCAAACCCCACCTGGCGAATGTCCGGCCGCCCGCCTCCCCCTCGCAGCGGGGGTTCGGCTGCACAGGCTGCGAGTGAACGTTTATCATTAACCATTGAAAGATGTGGAAGGTACACGCATATACAGTAAAAGTGACTTTCAAGTCACTTCCATATGCGTGCACGGATAAGAGCAGGCAGGCAATGCCCATGAAACGCTGGACGTTCCCATATGGTAGTGGGGCTGCCTGGCCCTTCTCTGCCCCCCCCCCGCACGCCATGTAGGCTGCGTGCACCCTATGTCTGCACATGCACAGAAACGCGCCTGCGCAGACGCACAACATCGGTCCTCCGTGAGAACCGAAAGAATATGAATAAGGCCCATAATCCCCACCTTGTGTATATTTGTATATTGCAAATTGATTGCTATTCCCTATCCGCCAACAAATACAGTACAAAAGTTCACAACATACATGGCATCAATTGCATGGCCTTATGTACCTAGTTATTATAATGGTTTTTCCAGTCTGTGTGGATCTGAATCAAGGAAGTATTGGCAATAGCGGGTACAGGAAATCAAGAGGTATCTAGCCAAGGATTATCTCACCTTTTATAGAAGAACATTCAAGAGAGAGTGTTAGGTGGTTTTGAAGAAACCATTATGGAAACCTCCCCCAAACTCAGTAGGGTCATTTTCAACTACTGCAAGAAGTGGTTCCCCTCTATTTATCCACAACAAACACAAATTTGTCATTTGTTTCATATGGAAGGGGAAGTGACCCATGCACAAACAGCAATGGCTAAGTATTTGAAACCCTTAACATACTCTGCATTGGCTGTGGGTGAAATGTCAACAGAATGTCCTGACCACCTCCTGGCCCTAGATCTAAAAGTAACAAATACAGACATTTTATTGACTTTGCCATGGTCTACATTTCCATTGTCGACATTTTGATCAGATTAACATTCTGTTGTGAATGTTGATATAATGAATACATATGGGGGAGGTAGACCTTGAACTGCCCTAATTACAAACCTAATGAGACGTGCTGAGACGTGTAGTTCCACAGAGAAAGAAGGAATGATGCAGATGCACGCGATATGCAGGTTGAGTATCCCTTATCCAAATGTCCGTAATGACATTCAATTAACTGATTCAAACTGGCAGGGGAAGAGAGGGGCCCCCTTGGGAGCAGGAGCCCAGCAACAGATGACTCCATTGACTCCTAGAGTCCCGCCTCTGACTACAAGTTTCAGCATGATAAAAAAAAATGTCTAGAACAACAACCACTGTATTGTATGTAAATCAGACTTTATTATTTGTTTTTACAAAGTCATGTAAGTCTGCACTCTTTACTAGAAACTGGATTAAGCAGAGGAGTTAATACCTTGGAAATCCAGCTGCTTTTTAGCCACTTGTAAACCTTTGTCTTCTTGCACTGATCATACTTCAGAAAGTATACCGTGCTCTTTGAGACAGTTAAAAGAGCTGAGTGAAATGTGTTTTTCACAGTGGGAAATTATATACTCAAATCTTTTATTCATTGTTGTAAGGATCACAGGCCGAGGCATTGGTCTCAACATTATATTTACTTCCCCTCCTGCAAGGACTGCCGATTTCTGCGGAATTTTTCCAATGCCACCTCACTTAACATAACGTAAATGTATGAGGAGACTCTACTGTACAAGATGGCAAATTACACAAGATTATAAAAAAGTTTTAATTCATTGTTACAATCCCTCATTTTGTGTCTTGAATGTTGGAACATGTTAGGTGATCTTATTCATAGTTTAATACTGACTTTGTGAATCCTACAGTGTGAAATGGTTGCTGCTGAGACACTAAAGATTTATAGTGGTTTAGGGTAAAATAGAAAATATAGTAATTTTCTATCATTGCATGTGTCTCCTATGAATTAGCAATGGTATATTGTCAGCCATCAAAATAACGGAACAGTATATTTCAGCGCAGGCTGCGTGTGCCCGAATGGAGCAACACTGATTACTTCGTCAGACGCCATCTATTGACTATTGACACAAAACACTTGATCCCTACCCCCCCCCAATACAGTTGAGGAGCCATGGTAGCCTGTTATTATATAAGTATATCAATATATTTGCGTTGATCAGTAAGATTTGTTAGAGTCTTCCCTCTTTGTGATAATATATTTGATTATTGTTAACGAGGGCTGCAGCATGGCCCCCGCTCCCCCGCTGCTGCACTTGCTGATGCCGGCATCCCACTAGGTCCCCATAGTTTCTGCCAGTGGCTCACAAAGGCCTTTGATATTGGTGGCGGGGATCATATTGTACCCTTAGAACAGTGAGAAATGATTGATGTGTTTTAAGGTAACTGACTTGGCCTAATGTGTCTTTTTTTTTTTAAGGATAATGTTGTTGGGAGGTATAAGTATGAGTATATTTTTCTGGTATATTTGGTTGAGTCTTGAGGGGTAAATGTAAATCCTGTCCTGCTTGCTGCTGTTTATATGTAGTTAAATTGTTTAGTGTTACATGCTGTATCTTAACTGTGTTATTATGCTTGAATTAACTGTCTAAATAACATCACGGGTGAAATTTAATAGGATGAGAGATTCAGAAAGCGAGAGATTTGGTAAGAAATCTCCAGGTTTTTTTTAAAGCGGCAATCATTTACACTGCAAAATCAGTTTGATTTTGCAGTGTAAATGATTGCCGATTTAAAAAAACATAAGATTCCTTACCAAATCTCTCACTTTCTGAATCTCTCTCCCTATTAAATATTACCCCACATGTCTTAGTAAAAGTTATTTACCAAGCGTGAAGGACTGTTTATACTTCACATGCAGGTCTTGTTTACTATAAAAGTGTCTGCAAAGGTCTGTCCCTGTCTTATTGGAGCATCACCGTGCTGTACGGCTGTACGGTACTTAGCTCAAGAGAGGACTTGTGAAGTTGACGACTATCTTGTCTTCTATCATAGGTATCCTGTTATATTCCAAACCTACACTGGTTTTTAATCAACATGTGAACTAACAACCTTGCTTGCATCTGGTACGCACCTACACAACTTGACGACTTCTAATTATAGTTTCTGCCAGTGGTTCGTAGTTCAACATATCTGTATACTATTCTTTGTCAACCCCTGGGTGTAGTGAGGTTGTTGGGGAAGACATGTCTACATAACACGACTCCAATGACTATCTACACTGAGACCTAGTTGATCTTGTAGAAAATGTGGAAATGAACAATAAAACAGACAAAGTAAATGTATAAAAAACTTAAAGTATTAAAAAATAATAAAATCAACGACAACCACGATAGCGTCTTTTACAACATTGAATAGGTTCTATCATTTGGCTGAATGAATGCACCAGGGATGCTCTATAAACTCACATGTATTTCAGAAGGTGTTCTGTACACTGTACAAGGACTATTCCATCAAATGGGGAATGTTCACATATGGTTCCACACACACCATCTCTTCCCACAACAAACTGAAATGTGAAAAGAGCGTAGTCATTATTAGTGCAAATTATGAACTTTTTTATATGAATAAGAAAACTCTTTACAAACTCCAATTTTTGCTTTGCATTTAACTCACTCTTTTGCTTATCTTGTCATTCGTTACCCATTACATCTACTTGAATTGGTTGCACATTCTAAAGGTAAATTTTTTAAAGATATAGTCATGACATCCATCTGAAAAACATATAAGTAAAGCTGGCCATACATTAGGGTGACTTCCCTGAGAGGAGGTGTCACCTGTGATCCCCTTTCGAGCTGCCCGAACCCTCCTGGGTGGCAGGATCGCATACGATACACCGTATGTGATCCTTTTTGCATACAATGCCTGGCTGCAATGTGACATATATCTCCTGCAGCCTGTGTGATGTTCAGGCTCTGAAGTGAATCACACAGGACCAAGCATCGTATCTGACCAAACGTCAAATACATGTGATTTGGATTGCAATTTACGATCTTAAAGTGCGATTCAGACCCCAAGAGTTGGGGATTTCTGAATCTTTATTCAATTCGAGATCCAAGCTGCGCTTCTGAGAGGAAATAAGGGTGCTTCTGTAATTTCCCTGTTGTCCGTACAGGCCCTAGCATGGGCTTCCTTTTTGTGGGAAAGAAATGATTCGCTAGTCAATGATGGCACTATTTTTCTAACTGCTTTCTAACATTTCTGATGAACCTAGACAGGTTTTCTCCACAGCATCAGCTATCCTGTGGCTGAGATCGGACACCCAGTCCATGGGACAAAATGTAGTGCAGGGGCTTTTGGAGTCAATTTAGGATGAACTGGTGTCCAGAGAACTTCTGTGGTCTTACTGTATATCCTTGTGTATCCAGATAGACCTCCAACATTAATAGAGGTGACCCTCTACCACCTCCCTTCAGGGATGGGTTAAGCAAAAAAGCTGCTGAAATAGCTCATCTGCTTTATTGATCTGTTAACTGGCAAAAGGCCTCCACATGGCAAAGTGTTTCCTCCATCACTTCCAGAAACCCTGTTGTATTTGTATATATCAATGGAGAACCTAAAGCGTGGATGCATGAGAGAGTCCAAGTCACCCTCTGGAGCTGACCTTTTCTTTTCTTAGGAAAATGGACAGAGGACTTAGACCTTATATTGATTATTGGTATCTGAACACCATTACAGTCAATGACCAGATGCCTTACCCCTGATTTCAGAATGAATTAGGACCCAGTCTGGATATGAGTTGAAGATGGCCTTCAACAAGTATTTAGTCATGCCTTTGGTTTTTAAAAGTGCATGAATAATATATTTTGGGACCTCTTCTAAAATAATTTGTTGGGCTACTTTGATGACATCCTGATATTTTCTGAGGATGTAATGAGTCATCACAAGCACGTATTTATTAGAGATGTGCGGCGGCCACTTTTTCGGGTTTTGGTTTTGGATCTGGATCTCCCTTTGTGTTTTGGATCTGGATTGGTTTTGGCAAAACCACCCTTGTGGGTTTTGGTTTTGGATCTGGATTTTTATGAAAAAATGCTAAAAATGGCTAAAATAACAGAATTTGGGCCTGTTTTTGCCTCTAAAGTATTATTAGCCTCAATAACATTAGTTTCCACTAATTTCTAGTCAATTTTGATCACTTCACAGCTTACAAAATTGTTTTCATTTACTGTAGTTGGGCCAAAAGGGTATACCGAGGTAGCTGGATGACTAAGCTAAGCGACAGCAGTCGGCATCACATACATGTGGACCTTACACTTCCAACCTGGCAGAGCGGCACTGCAGGGGCAGACAGGGTGGCAGTTTAATAAACTATCCCAAAAAAAGAGAAATGCTCCAAACAGCAAATACAAAGAGGTATCGGCCTTGTCATGACTGGTGGTAACAGCTTCAGCACTCCCACTATTTCCTCCTCCATCATCCTCCAAAAATGTGTTATTATTTTATTTATTACTTTTATTTCTTTTTCTTACTTTACACTGGACACAGCCTGTCACACTGGACACAGCCCCTTGGACACTGGACACTGCCCCTGGACACAGCCCCTGGACACTGGACACAGCCTGTCACCCTGGACACAGCCCCTGGACAATGGACACAGCCTCTGGACACAGCTCCTGTACACTGGACACAGCCGTCACACTGGACACAGCCCCTGGACAATGGACACAGCCATCACACTGGACATAGCCTCTGGACACCGCCCCTGGTCACAGCTCCTGTACACTGGACAATGGATATATGTCACGCTGGACACTGGATATATGCCATCACACAATGGTTAGATGTCACACTGGCCACTGGATATATGTCGTCACACTGGACACAGGATATATGTCATCACACTGGACACTGGATATATGTCGTCACAGTGGACACAGGATATATGTCGTCACACTGGACACAGGATATATGTCGTCACACTGGACACTGGATATATGTCGTCACACTGGACACAGGATATATGTCGTCACACTGGACACAGGATATATGTCGTCACACTGGACACAGGATATATGTCGTCACACTGGACACAGAATATATGTCGTCACACTGGAGACTGGATATATGTCGTCACACTGGACACTGGATATATGTCGTCACAGTGGACACAGGATATATGTCGTCACACTGGACAATGGATATATGTCACGCTGGACACAGGATATATGCCGGCACACATTACATGTCACACTGGACACAGGATATATGTTGTGACTTGTGACACTGGACACAGGATATATGTCATCACACTGGACACAGGATATATGTCGTCACACTGGACACAGGATATATGTCGTCACACTGGACACAGGATATATGTCGTCACACTGGACACTGGATATATGTCGTCACAGTGGACACAGGATATATGTCGTCACTCTGGACACAGGATATATGTCGTCACACTGGACACTGGATATATGTCGTCACAGTGGACACAGGATATATGTCGTCACACTGGACAATGGATATATGTCACGCTGGACACAGGATATATGCCGGCACACATTACATGTCACACTGGACACAGGATATATGTTGTGACTTGTGACCCTGGACACAGGATATATTGTCGTCACACTGGACAATGGATATATGTCGTCACACTGGACACAGGATATATGTCGTCACACTGGACACAGGATATGTTGTCACACAGGACACAGGATATATGTCGTGAGTGACTCGTGACACTGGACAATGGATAAGATATAGGCCGTCACACTGGACACAGCCCCTTGTATTACTGCAGCCCCTGTACACAGTATACTACTCAGCAGCACTGCAGCCCCTGCGTGTGAGCACTGCAGCACTGAGTTAGTTAGTTAAATCACAAAAAACACAGGGTTCAGGGCTAAATAAATCACAACACAGGGCTTAGGGCTAAATAAATCACAACAGGGCACGGGCCACAGGACAGCCCCTGGACAGTGGACACTGCAGCCCCTGCGTGTGAGCACTGCAGCACCTAGTTAGTTAAATCACACTACAGGGCTCAGGCCTATAAACAGTCACTGACTCTCAAGTCTACAACACAGGGCAGTGAGGGCACAGAGCAGGTCACGGAGCACAGCACAGCACGGAGCACATGGCACGGAGCACAGCACAGGGCAGTGAGGGCACAGGTCAGGTCACGGAGCACATGGCACAGAGCACAGCACGGAGCACACGGAGCTTCCCAACCACCCTCTTCCCTCTCCAAGATTGGAGTGAAGATGGCGGGGCGCGCGTGCGTCTTTTATAAGATCCCGCTCCCGCGAGAATCCGACAGAGCGATGATGACGTTCGGCCTCGTTATTGGTCCGGAATTCAGGCGGGAACTCCCGAGCCGGCTCGGATCTGACCCGGATACCCGATATTCGGATCTGTCGGATCTCTGGGATCCGGACCCGCTCATCTCTAGTATTTATAGTACTGTCTCGGCTCTATATTAGCTCTCTTGCAAATCAGAAAAGTCCTCCTTGGAGCAAAAAGAACTCTAATTTCTGGGATGCATGTCTGTAGACTCCAGGTGGACCCAGGCTATCTTTCCACCATTGTCATCTGACCTCGTCAATCTTGTGTGAAAGCAATACATTTTCTGTGATACTACAACTTTTATCAACAGTTCATCATTAAGTATGCATCCCTTATTTCCGCAGTCTCCAAGAAGGACCAGGATACCAAGGTATTCTCAGGATACCTGAGGATGGAAGAAGCGTTCTCTCGACTGAAGCAGTGGTTTTTTAGCACCCATTTTTAGACAACACAACTTTAACCAGCCTTTTTTCCCAGGAGGTGGATGCCTCTACGGTTTGTGATAGGACGGCGCATTCGTAAATAGATGAAGAGGGGAAATTGTGGTTTCTTTTCAAATTCATTTTTGTTTCCAGAGAAAAATTTCATTGGGGATAAAGAATTATTAACAGTTAAGCTGGCTCTGCAAGAGTGGCAAAACCTTGCTGGAGGGGGTACAATTCCATTTGACAGTCTTCAGACCACAAGAACCAATTGTAACCCTAAACAGCTCAGATGGTCATTATTCTTTGATTCCCTCAATGTAGTTCTCACCTACCACTCAGGAAACAAATACTTAAAAGCAGACGCCTTGTCACACGCACTCTGGTCCATAGCACATTTGTAATGCTGAACCAGTCATACATGGGTGAAGAGAACCTTGTATATAAATTCTCAGGGACTATTGTTGGACGACTATACATAGAGATATCATAGCTTTGTGGCAGCCTTTTCAATGTGCGCTCCACACAAGATTGCACTGCAGTCTCCCAGCTGTTCCAAGCATCCACTACTGGTTCCCATTCATTCTTGAACCCATATTTTCATGGACTTGGTTACAGATCTGCTTTCCTGACAAGATTTCAATACAATCTGGGCAGTGATGTATAGATTCTCCAAGACAGCTCACTACGTTCCATTAAAGGGGTTACCTTTTGGACCCAAAATTGTCAGAAGAGTTCATAAGGGAAATTTTCAGGTTGCATGGGTTCACCAAGACATTTGTCTATAAATTCTGAAAAGTACTATGTAAGTGTTTTGGTGCGATTCTAAAGGCCCATACACACTGGGCGATTTTGAGGTGAAATACAGCAATCTCCGGAGAAGTAAATGTGGTGGGAGCAGTTGTTGAGACGGGTGAAAAATTGTTGAAAATTAATTGAATTAATATTTCTTAGGGTGTGAGAATGCTTGGTAGACTTCAGTAACAGTTAGCTTAAAATAATGGATGATAGTGCGTAGGCGATAAGGTTGTGATTGGAGAAGGTTGTGGGTAAGTAGTATTCATAAATTTGCAAACAGAGCAGTCGGGTGAATGAAGGCAGTGTAGATACAGTATGTGTGTATCCCAAAAATCGTGCGCATGTGCACGATTTGTGGTGAAGTACCCTTCACCACAACAATAAATACAAATATAATGCACTCAGCTCAGTCAGCGCTGTAGAGGTTTTCTCAGTACTTTCAATAGTATTGATCCAGATAATACATGGAAAAAGTAGATAGATAACATAGTGAAGTACAATTTATTCTGATAAAAAACTGACAATAAAAATTCACACACAATATGCAACAGGATTACTTCTCCCCCTGGCCAGGGGAAAAGTAATCTAAGGAGAACGGCACCAGTGTCCAATGACGGCTTCGCTCGGAGCTGTTGTATCCAGCACCTGATTATGCCCGGGACATGAACTTGTGGGCTATAAAAACTGCTTGCCCGTTCCAACTGAGCCAATACTAGTTTACTTTTAGCCATCCCCTAGGATCCCCACTTTTGTTGTGTTGCATATTATGTGTGAATTTTTATTGTCATTTTTTAAACAGAATAAATTGTACTTCACTATGTTACCTATCTACTTTTTCCATGTATAATCTGGATCAATCCTATGGAAAGTACTGAGAATACTTCAGACCTCTACAGCGCTGATTGAGCTGAGTGCATTATATTTGTATTTATTGAATGAAGACAGTGGCTAGTCTAATGAGTATAGCAGTAGTAGTCCTCGAGAGCTACCAACAGATCACATTTTCCAGACAACCTAGCTGCTGCAAATGTGAAATCATTACTTACTGACACATTTTAAATGAGCCACAGATGGAGCTAATTACTTCACTTGTGATTCTGTGAGGAGATCTGGAAAACATGCACTGTTAGTAACTCTCAAGGACTGGAGTTGGCTACCCCAGGAGTAGAGGAATCAGTCCACTAGGATAGGATTAGAGAGGGCATTAGAGTAGTTTGGAAGGCAATACAAATATCAACTATAAATAGAGAACCTCTCTGGATGTTTGCATGGTTTAATGATCTGAAGTATAATAATTCCTGAATAGAATACTGTATGTTGGAATATAGTCAACCTGTGTTTTACTTCACACCAATAAGCAAATATGTGGTTTTGTCACAAAATGGGACTGTTGTAAATTTTTTCAAAGGTTAGTTTATGAGATAGGAAAACTGTAATCTTTCAATGAGGTCAATCTGGTTTGAGAATATGATTGTATGATTCTAGTTCTCTATTCTATTATCATATTACAGGAAAATGATTTTTTTCCCTGTTTTTATATAGCTCATTTTTGTTTTCAAATACTAATTTGTATATTGTATACAGCAGTGGGTCTCAAACTTGGTTCTCAGGACCCCACACATTTCATTTTTTCCAAGTTGTCCAACAGGTGCACTCATTACTGAATGACACATTTTAAAAGATCCACAGGTGGAGCTAATTATTTCACTTGATTCTGTGAGGAGACCTGCAAACATGCACTGTGTGTTAACTTTACTAATGTGCTGCCTTTGTGTTCTTAAGCACTTGATGTGCTTGACAACTTGGTTATTATACATGCTATATTACAGATAAAAAGGAGAGTTGTTTTAATTACTGTAATTGTTAATGAATACAGTGTCATAGAGGGACCAAAACTATTTCCTGAAAGTATTATGTTTGGGATTACATCTTCATGTTGATAATATTAGATGAGTGTGAAGTATAATTAAAGGTGTATTTAATAACTCTTGAACAAACCATGTGTTTTTTGCAATTAGCCCTCATAAAGGTCATGTAGGTTGACATAAGTGCTCTATAGGATGCTGAATTTGCCATTATAATGCCCCTATGCTTAACATATAAGTCCAAAGCTACAGAACAAAAAAATCTCCAGTCGGGTTTTCAAGACCTTCCTATGAATTTAAGTTGCATACACAAAACATGATATGTGTACCCAGTGATGTTGTGCATGATGAGACCCAGCGGGGGGTCCTGGCATCAACAATTGCTTACATAGTGGCCAGTGTCGAAAACGACAATGTGAGGATGGCATGCTGCATGGCTCTCGCTTGCAATATACTACATCATCCTGCATATATGGATAACGGAGGACATCCCTATCGACTCAACACTATTCGGTATTCACAAAAATGTAATAAATAATAGCATTATCGTGCATATCATTAAAAAAAAATTGTCTAGTTTGTACACACCTTGGGTAAAATTTAACAGGATGAGAGATTTAGAAAGTGAGAGATTTGGTAAGAAATCTCCAGGCTTTTTTTAAAGCGGCAATCCTATACTGCAATCCTCATTGAGAGGGAAGCTTGCAGACTAAAGTGAAGCTTGATTACTTAAGTGACTTGTGAGTTGGAAACTGAAGCAGGTGAGTAAGAATACTGAAAAGGTGAGTTTGAACACAGTCTAAATTTTCATATTCTATTTTATTGCAATATATTCATCTTCTTTCTATCCTATTGTAACCTGTTGCTCAATTTTGACATTTAATTAATTTTATCTATATTTTTTTCCAACATTGTATTTCATTTTACTCATTCACTATTATTTTCTCCTATCTTTGCCACACATTTATTGCACTCTGTTTCCCTCTTCACGCCTGCTCACATTTGCCTCACTTCTGACCTTCTCTGTTCCCTTCATCCTCTCACTTGTTGTTGTTTCATACTTAATTGGATTACTCAATCAACCTGATTTTACCCACTTGTCTCCTCTCTGACAGTAGTTCCTTGCCTGTTACCTTCTCTCTCACTCTGTTTTCTACCACATCCTCGCAAATCTACTACAGACGCTGTCTGTCCTCCCAAATCCCTCTGTCTGCTTTCACTAACCTACCCTCTCACCTTCGGTTCCTCATGGCTGTTAATCTCTCAATTTCACTTTCTCCAACTGCTCCTCCCCCCTCCCATCCCATACCTATCCTGACCACTTGACCCCGCACCCCCACCCTCCCAACGACCCCCCCCCTCGTTTCTGCAATCCCAAAAACCTTATCCACATAAATACACAACCCACCCCCCTCTTTCCTGTGCACTATGGAACGCCAGATCCATCTGCAACAAACTCCCTGCCATCCATGACCTATTCATCTCTAGAGCATTCCACCTCCTTGCTATCACCGAGACCTGGCTCTCCACCTCTGATTCTGTCTCTCCAGCTGCTCTCTCCCACGGTGGCCTCTCTTTCTCTCACACTCCCAGACCTGACGGTCGCCAAGGTGGCGGTGTGGGTTTTCTCCTCTCAGCCTCATGCACCCACAGTGTCATTCACCCTGAACCCTCTCTCCTTTTCTCCTCCTTTGAGTCTCACTCTATCCGTCTGTACTACCCCTACCACCTCCGTGTCGCTGCAATCTACCGCCCCCCTGGCCCTATCTCCCAATTTCTTGACAACTTTGCCGCCTGGCTTCCACACTTCCTCTCCTCTGACCTTCCATCTGTCATTCTTGGTGACTTTAACATCCCCTTGGATAACCCCGCTGATCCTGGCACCTCCAAACTCCTCTCTCTCAGCTCCTCTCTTGGCCTATCTCAGTGGACTACCTCTCCCATCCACATCCAAGGACACTCCCTCGATCTCATCTTCTCTCGCTCTTGTTCCCTTACTGACTACACTATCTCGGCTTTTCCTCTTTCTGACCATCACCTCATCTCCTTCTCCCTCACTGCTTCCCCCTCTCCCACCCCCCCTCCCAAGCGCATTGTCTCACGGCATAACGTCAACACACTTGATCTTGCTGCCTTCTCAAACACGCTGTGTCCTCTTATCGCCCTCATGTCCTGCCCGAACCTCGCCGCCTCCCTCTATAATGACACCCTATCTTCGGCATTGGACTCTGCCTGCCCTCCCTCCTCTATCCCCCTTCGATGCTCCAACCCCCAACCGTGGCACTCGCCTATCACCCGATTCCTTAAAAAGTGCTCTCGCACTGCTGAGCGCTGCTGGAAGAAATCACGCTCCCTTGTGGATTATCTCCATTTCAAATTCATTCTTTCCTCCTTCAGCTCTGCCCTTGCTCTGGCCAAGGAATCCTACTTTAAGTCCCTCATCCTTTCCCAATCATCCAATCCCCGCAGGCTCTTCGCCACCTTCAACTCCTTGCTCCCCCCCCTCCTCCAGCTCTTCCGTCCTCCATCGTAGCCGCTGATTTTGCTACCTACTTTTCAACCAAAATCTCCTCTCTCAGGACTGCCATCACTGCTGCCATGACCTCACCCTCTCCCACCTCCCCTCCTACATCTCCACTCCCCTCCTTCCAACCCCTGTCCTCATTTTACCCCACCACTGCTGCTGAAGTCCACTCTATCCTTCAATCCGCTTCTCCCTCCACCTGCCCGCTCGATCCTATCCCCTCCAATATTATCCGTCGTCTCAGTCCGTCAGTCTGCTCTCACCTGGCTCACCTCTTTAATCTTTCCCTATCCTCTGGGATCTTCCCTTCCTCCTTCAAACACGCTCTTGTCTCCCCAATTCTCAAAAAAACAAATCTGGACCCCAACTCTCCATCCAACTACAGGCCCATCTCCCTCCTCCCTTTTGCCTCCAAGCTCCTAGAACGTCTGACCTATAATCGTCTCCTAAGCCACCTTACTGCTAACTCCATTCTAGACCCCCTCCAATCCGGGTTCCACCCTTTACATTCCACTGAAACTGCCCTGACCAAAGTCACTAACGATCTACTATCGGCTAAATCCAAAGGCCTCTTTTCTATCCTCATCCAGCTTGATCTGTCGGCTGCCTTTGACACTGTTGACCACCCTCTCCTGCTCAACACCCTCCGCTCTTTTGGCATCACTGGCACGGTCTTCTCCTGGTTCACCTCATACCTCTCCGATCGCTCCTTCTCCGTCTCCACTCCGAGCTCCTCCTCTCCTACTACCCCGCAGCCAGTCGGTGTTCCCCAAGGGTCAGTCCTTGGCCCTCTTCTCCCTCTACACCACCTCTCTGGGCACCCTCATCAGATCCTATGGTTTTCATTACCACCTTTATGCTGATAATACCCTAATCTATCTCTCCTCCCCCGACTTACCCCCATCACTCCTGTCCAAGGTCTCCAAATGCCTCACGGCCATCTCAGCCTGGATGACCCAACGCTTCCTGAAACTAAACATGGCTAAAACTGAACTTCTAATCTTCCATCCCCCGAACATCCCCTCTTCTCCCACTATCTCCATCAGCATTGGTGAAACCGAGATCACGTCCACCGACCAAACGTGCTGCCTCTGTGTCATCATTGACTCCTCCCTCTCTTTCACCCCCCACATTCGTGCTCTCTCACAGTCTTGCCGCTTTTACCTACGCAACATCTCACGCATCAGACCATTCCTCTCCACTGACGCAACCAAAATTCTCATTCACTCTCTTGTCATCTCCCGCCTTGACTACTGCAACATCCTTCTCTCTGGGCTACCTCTCACCCGCCTCGCACCTCTCCAATCCATTCTTAACGCTGCTGCTAGGCTCATCTTCCTCTCCCGCCGCTCTACCTCCGCCTCCCCCCTCTGTCTATCTCTTCACTGGCTCCCCATTCCTTTCCGAGTTCTCTTTAAACTCCTCACCACCACCTACAAGGCTCTCTCCTCCTCCACAGCTCCCTACCTCTCTTCACTGATCTCTATCCACACTCCCTCCCGTCCTCTTCGCTCCATCGCTGACCGCCGACTGACCTCTCACCTAATCACCTCCTCCCACTCCCGTGTCCAAGACTTCTCTCACGCTGCCCCCCTGCACTGGAACAACCTCCCGCTACCCATCAGGCTATCTGATTCCCTTACCTCCTTCAAGCGCTCCCTCAAAACCCACTTTTTTCGACTAGCCTATCCCTCCTCCTAACCTCTTTTTATCCTCCTATCCTGCCTCCGTTCCCCTCCGTTCCTACTTATCCTATTGTATTTTGTTCGTCCACCCACCTATTTTTAGTATGTTAACATTTATGAGTAGGGTCCTCCTTCCTCACGTACTCACCCTACCTCATTACCTCACCTGTGCTCCTGTCCTGTTCTTCTCTTCCTCTGCTTCATCTTCAGTCTCCTCGACAATTTTGACACCTACTTCTGAACTGATGCTGATTTTAGTTCTACCAGCTATACCCCTATTTATACTGTATTTTTCAACACACCCTGTACGTTACCTTGTAATTTGTTTTTTTTTGTTTGCTATGTACGGCGCTGCGGACACTTTGCGGCGCCTTATAAATAAACGTACTATTACTACTACTAGACTGCAAAATCAAACTTGTTTTGCAGTGCAAATGATTGCCGCTTTAAGAAAACTGGAGATTTCTTACCAAATCTCTCACTTTCTGAATCTCTCATCCTATTAAATTTCAACCCTTAAGTCAGTTAGGGACAATCAAAACAACCATTAACTATTGTCTGATTGGTTCTATGTGCTGTTATTTAGTGCAATTTAATAATATAATATAGTCAGTAAATGAGCTAGTTCCATACAATGAAATATTAAGTAAATATGTTTACATTCAGTTGAATCTACTTAAAGTTGTAGTGGTTGTTGTCTCAACTCAACCTGGGCTTGGACAGATTTCAAGTTGTAAAACATGGTACTGAAACGTGATCGTCATATTAATGTATTCTCTCATAGACTGACCAACATTTATTCAAAGTAAGGGTCCAAGGGGATCACTCATGATTACTTTTGTATATTCATAGTTGCAAACAGATGGGAAGGTTTTTTTAACACTCAATAATTCCCATTGGTAACTAAGAAGTCCATTATGTTGTATGTTTTCCTCAATGCAAATGTGCGGTTCTATTTTTATTGCTTGATCTGGAAAGCACAAGACACCATACAGCATTACGCAGGTACAAATTAAAATACAGTGTAAGACTAGTCTAAGAAGAGTGCCAGTGGAATTAATGCAAAGATAAACTAAATCAAATTTCTAGTAAAGATCCATACTTTTTAAAAGGTAATGTTAAAAAACCAAGTACCCTATTGTCATGCTGTCAATCAAAAAAAATGATTGAACATTTTTGATATGTATAATAAAATTTTTATGGAATTAGAAAGTGTACTTTAAGATACAGTAATGCATAACTGACATCGGTACTTGTGTATTATAACGGCGCCCCCGATGTTGGTCGCACAATGTTTTTATCGCATCGCATGCCATGCACCCGATGGCATGCGATGCGACGCGATTTTTGCCCCCTATGCGATGAAACATTGTATAAGCACCCAAATGGGTGCTTACAATGTTAAATTCACCCCCACGCCACCCCCCCACTATAAACGTGAACCCGAAGCATGGCGAGCGCAATGAGCCCGCGAGGGGCGGCGGTACGCGTCCTCCGACCTTTTCATACTCCCACTATCCACGTCGGCATGGAGTTGAGAATAGAAAGTGTATCCGACGTGGATAGTGGGGGTATGAAAAGGTCGGAGGATGCGTACCGCCGCCCCCCGCCGCCCCTCTTTTAGCCATAACTTATGGAATTTCATATTTAACTGGGGCAGTACGGACGGTGTAATGGTTAGCATTACTGCCGAGGTCATGGGTTCGATCCCCACCATGGATCTAACTGTGCGGAGTTTGTATATTCTCCCCGTGCTTATGTGGTTTTCATCCGGGTACTCCGGTTTCCTCCCACAATCCAAAAATATACTGGTAGGTTAATTGTCTCCCAAAAAACCCTAGAATGTCTGTGTGTGCATGTACATGTGGTAGGGAATATAGATAGTAAGCTCCACTGGGGCAGAGACTGATGTGAGTGTTCAAATATTCTCTGTAAAGCGCTGCGGAATATGTATGCACTATATAATAATATGGTAATAAATAATAAATAAATAAATATAACAAAACATTAAATGGCTTGTAAATATTAAATCATAAATACACTGTCAAGTATGTGATGAAGAAAAATGTCTAAATGTGTAAAATACTGTATTACCGTGACATTGTGAGTTAAATGTATGGATATTCAGACATGTATGCATAGCATGGTTTTATAGCGGTCATTATTATCAGTGCACACTTGTACTAACCCTATCCAGGGTACAAAAGATATGTCTGAAATCAGGTGTAATTGTTCATGTGCACAGCTCTGCATAGACTTCTATTCCAACAACACACCTTTGCCTAGTAAAGTGACTTTGCTAGTACCCCCATTGGTATACGGTCAACATACCAAAGGTTGACATGCATTGGGTCAACCACTGAAGGTCACCACCTGAAATAGGTTGACATGCCTAAGGTCACCATGGATGGACGGTCGACACAGACATTAGGTAGACAATGGCTAAATTGACAGTCAAATGGTCGACATGTAGACAATGAACAGTGGTGAATAGCGATAGGCTCCGTTTTTGGATTAAATAGCGTGGATCTTGCAGATCCACGCAATTTAATCTGAGAACGGAGCCCATCGGCATTCACCATTGGTCATTGTCTACATTTATGTGTTAAAGAATTTTCTGTGGTCCTTGTTTTGTGGTGAGGCAGCAGAGTCTCTGTTTGTGCCTTAGGACTTCTTTTTGCTATAAAAATGGCTGACATGGTTTTTTCACTTTTTTTTTGAGCCGCCATGTGCCGACAGGCGATATTTCATGTCCTACCAGCCACTAGGGAGGGAGAATAGAATAGTGTGCTGAGCATAGTGAGGCACCATATCTGAAGCATGGCGAGCACAGTGGTACACCTTTGTAGGGATGGCCATCGTTGCCTTTGCCATCGATAGTTGCCATCAATGGCAAAAGTGCAACTGGCCATTGATAGTTTATAACTATTCAAGGGATGACCATCGATGTTTTTGTAAATCGATGGTCATCTATTTTCACTGATTGAGTTACCTGTGGGCCAATCAAAATGCGGGGGCGTGTGTCGGGGGCGGAGCTATGCTCCGTGTCCCAGCACTTTAGGGAAAAAGCAAAAACGAAACTATTCGTTTAAGCTTTACATCGGTGGTGGGAAATCATCAGGTTCTCCCCCATCGATGGCAAAACTATTTGACATCGGCCATAAACCATCGATGATTTCTAATCATTGATGCTCGATGGCCATCCCTAACCCTTTGATTGTGTCCATGTCAACTATGTCAAAATTCGGTACAAAAAAAGCGAAACACCCACATTGACCTTTTGACTGTTGACCTAGCCATTGGTCGACCCAACGACCCATGCCCCCCATATTTACACCCCTTCGGATTTAGGTGGAGATGTGAGTGAGCAAGCTCATCTCCACAACCTGTCCTGTGCAAACATAAGAAAACTTTTACTGAAAAAGCCATTCCTCTATTTAACAATTGTAAACTGAATTAGGGTAGTACCTTTCTTTTTACCATTGACACATGCCTGCATGTCGCAATATTTGCATTAGGAAAGAAAAACGTACCTGCATTGGCTTGTCATACCATCGATTGCCTCCGTTTTTGTCATAACCTCCACCATGTAGTAGCTGCAAGGCCCGATTGGTGTCACTTGGCTCTAGGGCTGTTGGTGCATCCAGGCACACAATGCACATACATCTTTCAATCATATCAAGAGAGTCTCGGTTTGTGGAGTCTGTGAGATGTACATTATAAATAAAGTTCAGTATGGATACATATTTATGGATAGTCATAAAAGTGGTTGTCAGTAATGGAAGCAGAGCATTAATAAGCAAAACCATGTTATTAGTACATAAGAACACCTAAAGTAGTGGCAGGGCCGTAACTAGGGGGGGGAGGCTGGGGGGTCATGTGCACCGGGCGCTGGAGGGGGCGCAATACTGTCACTGACCGTGCAGGGTACAAAAACGGTCACAGATTTTTTTTCTCATCTCCGTCGGGTTCCTCCTCCTTGTGATGCTGTGCGGGTGACGTCATCACACATGCGCCGCCCACACGTACATCATAATAGGAGGCCAAGTGCAGACTGTGTGGAGGAGCAGCGGCAGCCCCTGGTCAGAGAGCCAGCAGTGACAGCGGCCAGGAATACAGCTGGTGTGGATCATATTTATAATGGGCATCACAGTATGCGGCATAGGTATAATGGGCATCACGGACTGCACTTTTGGGGTCATGTGTATCTGGCACTGCACTATTGGGGGCATATGTGTATCACACCTCCATTTTCCATGGCCGCACCCCATGTGGCTACAGCTCTTAGAGAGCTGACCATGCCCTCATAGCGGAAAAAATAGGGGAAGTAGCCTCGCAGGAGTTCCCTGGTAGTAGGTGAACCCTCTTATTTTGGGCGCGTGCCTTCGGCATGCGCAGATGTCTCATATTGTTTCTAGCATATATGTGTCTTGATGCAAGTGGACCAGTTGAGGGATAATTTATAAATATATATTTCATTTCAGAATACAGTGTGTATATATAATAATATATGATATATTGTCTTGTTTGTTGGTTTAATATCACCCTTCTGATGTCTGTAAGCACATAAATATATATATATATATATATATATATATATATATAAATTTTCTTTTTTTGGGGGGGGGGGCACTAAATGAATGTCTTGCCCCGGGCACCAGAAACCCTAGTTTCGGCCCTGGTAGTGGCCACTGTCAGCATATATGCTTTGCGGTTGTACGCCCAACTATGCTCCTTGGTGCACATACAGTACCAACTCTTTCAAAAGCAGGGAATTAATCTGTTTCTTTAAATGAAACCTAATAATTCAATTTTATATTATTTGTCTTGGGTGACAAAAAATGGCATATTGGCGATGCACGCTGGTAACATGAAGTGGGATTGGTTGGCGGTGTCCCCAAGATACGAAGAGTAACAGAAAACTGAAATGTTGATAAAAGAAATGTCAAGTGTTCAGTGGGTGCTTTAGATGCCCACTGCTTTACATTTAGTCCGTGGTGTGCAGTTGCTTTCTGCTTGTGAAATATGGGTTTATTGGAGGGCACTTGGGTATCTAGGATTGGAGTGCTGTCTGTGTAATGTGTGTGTGTGTGTGTATATATTATATATGTTGTGGCAGAGATAGCATCTCTCTACTTGAGAGTAATGGGGAGGATCCAGACCAGGTTTTGGAGCAGTAGCTGAAGCCAAGTGTGTAATCAGCAGCACCTGTTATCTCCTTATATAAGTGTTTCCAGGGCAGAGTGCAAATGCTCTTGATGTTTGATTAGCTGACAAAGTGATAGGCCAGAGTGTGGACTATGGTAAGGACCACTGGAGCATTTACAAGAGTCTGTTTATGCTGTGATTACCAGTAAGCTGCTGCCTGTAACTACGCTTGCCTATGGAATTATTCTGGTATGCTGTGACCTACTTTATAAAATAAAGATCAAAGTCTTCATCTGAATCCCGTGTATGTGATTCTTGTCACAATGTTTATTGTCAGAGCACTTGGAGCCCACAATCATGTGGCAGAGTGAGAGACAGCACAGCATATCCTCCAATAGGGATCCCAGAATGAGAGGGCGTGCTGAGGTCCAGCAATCTGCAGGTATCCAGCTGGCCACACCTGCAGTGTAGTGTGTGTGGTGCTACTCTACACGCAGTATTTTGATATATTTTTGGGGTGGGATAAGGGGCATGAGCTACAACATGACCACACCTCCTGGATTTTGGCCACACTCCAAAGTGCCCACCCTCCCTGTTGATGTCCCTGTATATAACATATTCTCCTGAAATCTGTCTATTCTCCAACATGCATGAGCACTGGGAGCTGCACCGCAGAAGAGGAGTACCTGGTCAGTCACCACAGCCAGGGTAAGTATTCCCCACTATTACTACAGGAGAAATGTCTTTCTTTAAATTCATACATCAGTGATTTTTAGTTATTCATATGCTGCATTATTTCAGGACAGAGAAAGCTACTGCATTAGGCGGAGATCAGTAGGTGAATATATCCAATAAATACAGTATTGATTACTTGTTAAATTAAGCAAGCAAATAAATAAATACAGTATTGATCAGTTAATAAATCTATGTCCTTAGTTCACTTTTGCTTTGCCGTTTCATAAGTCACCTGGCTTGCTACGGTCTTTCATTTGTTGTAGCTTGTCATATTGATAGATGTGCTTTGGCTTCCTTATACAAGTCACATGGGCTGGTCTAATTAGCTCAGTATAAAACGTGTGCTTCTGACTATGATTACATTGGGGTCTTCAGTCATTTTTGGCTGTATTCTGTATTGTGTCTAAAATTGGTTACTAATAAAATAATATTGCGTTTATGGATTAAATAATAATCTCTCTAAAATCCATTATTGATAACTACAGATACATTATATATTGTATTGAACCTTTTTAATAGTAAACCTCCACTGTACTCTGATGATGAGTAATGTATTAAATATCCACTGGTGCCACATACTTAGAATCAGGTACAAAGGTATTGGAGAGCGATAAACTACCAGCCAATCAGCAGCTAACTGCCATTTTAAAGGCTGTGTTTGAGAAATGACAGATGCTGATTGGTTGGTAGCTTTCTTTCTCTTTGATAGATATGCTCAGTGGGTGGGGCTTCTGATGCTGACTAGCATCTGCACTATAGTTAGCTCTGAAGGGTATAGAAAACAAGCCATCTCCATACCCCCCAACATGACCCATTCCATTAGGTACAAAATGCTCTTTTCCTGGACTTCCCTGCCAGTGGCAGTTACAGAGGTTGAACTCCAACGCAGTCCAAAATTCAAAGAGGGGGGTCACATCAACTGCCCGTGAGTTCAGGACAGTGATGTTTGGAGTGGCATTAGGTGTGGCTCCCCTTTTTGAATATTGGACTGTGCTGTAGCCTCACAGCTGCAACTGCCACTGGTTAGGAAGTCCTGAAACAGAGCATTTTGTACCTAATGGAATGGGCCATGTTGGAGGGTATATGCATCTCTTGCATACAAATATTTAAATCGCTATATTTAGGACATTCCTGACTATGGTTCGGGGCTACTACCATTACAGTACTGAGGGCAGAGTAGCTGGTTTCTCCACCCAGGGTTCAAGGCCAAGGTAGCAGCAGGAATGTTGCTAAGCAGCAAGTACTTATCTTGCTCCTGGTGCTTGCGCTTCTGTGAGAAAATAGATTATGTATCTGCTGATTAGAAGCATTTCTTACTGTACCTTTCATTAGCACCTCTCTAGCCTGGGCCCATTCTGTTCTTCCATCTGATGATAATAAGCCAATAGGTGGGAGCCTCTCATCTTCATTTTCTGCCATTCTAACTATTTTTCTGAGCTGAGTGAATAGATCCCCTTCACTGAGTCGCCGGAAGTTAATAACAACATCCAATACAAAGAACTGTAGAGAGAACAACATCGTTTATCATTTATAAGGGACAGATTGCTATAAGATCTCTTACATGAATAGATATATCCATACACTAATTACCAGCCTGTCAAAATGGCAGAGCAACAAAACAGTAGTGCCAGCCGCTGTGCACACCCAAAATGAACACTTGAGTTGCTTTATTGACTGCTGGTGCGCAAAACACTTGAATCCCCAATGGATTGTCGATCTGCAGCCCGGATAACGACAATCTACGCCCGTTATTGGCAGAATGGGCCCGACAGCTACTAAACTTGGGCCCGTTCTGCCGTGATGCCGCATCAATGCTGTCGTTAATGACAGCATTGAATAGGAAGCCGCCGCTATTTCCCATGTCGGAAATAGTGGCAGCACATTGCACACCCCCCAGCATCTCTCCACATGAAAGCAATGTGGAGGGCAATACAGACCAGGTTTTAAAGCAGTAACAGAATCCCAGGTGTGCAAGTAGCAGCACCTGGGATTACCTGATATAAGGGTTTCCAGGGCAGAGTCCAAGTGATAGGCCGGGATGTGGGCAATGGTAGGAACCATTAGAGCTCTTGCAAGAGTCTGTTATGGTGGGATTGCTTGTATGCTACTGCTTGTAACCATGCTTGCCTTTGGAATTAATCTGCTACAGTAAGTTGTGAGGGGTATCTGAAAATAAAGAACCAAACATTCATCTGAGTCCCCGTGTGTATGTGATATCATTGTGACAGCTTCACCTTGTCACAGCTTAAACCCTTGTTTCAAGTAGAGTGCTGAGTTTTCGGTTGAGATTTATATATATATATTTGGTGTGAGGGCCTTCTTTCATTGGACTGGTCTGTATCTTTTAGAAGAACACTGGACTCTGCTTCTTTACTGTTCTGAATGCTAGCATGTTGTGGATATCTATCTATCTATCTATCTATCTATCTATCTATCTATATATATATATATATATATATATAATTTTTTATATATTGTACATATTGTAACATATTGTATGTGTCCGTGTACACTACTTCAAACAGATGTAGAGACAAGAACAACTGGCCACAGGTGTACATGATTTGCCTAGGCATTGAGTGCTCAATTACTTAGCTGCAGTGCATATGGTAAACCTTTTGGCATTCAGTATAACTGAGCTCTGGAAAGCTGTTCAGCTTTTTACGCATTTGGAATTCTACCTTTTTGGAAAAAGAACAGATATTTATGAGTCAATGGTATAGAAGTCCTGAACTATTGAACTTAACTGGTCAAATGGAGTCACAGAGGATAGAAGTAACTATTTCTAAGAGGTCTATTAGCAACCCATTGGGTACATGCAACGCAATTGTGGAATAAGTTATGGGCCTGATTCTTATTCCTTTGGTCTCAGGCGTGTTCACACCATGGACCAATGTTTCTGCCTGTACAGGCACCGGCACCAGCACATGCGCAGTACAGATGTGGGTACTGCGCCTGCACAGATTTCAGATAGGGAACACCTTACCAATGGGACTGCCTTGGTGACTGGCAGGTCGGACTTCCAATAGGAAGTCACAGACAGTCATAGTGAAGCAAGAGCATTCTCAAAGGCTGCATCTGGCTTCACTACAGTGGCAGATTTTACCTGGGGGGGGGCTGCAACCCTGCAGCCCATAGGTAAAAACCGCCACTGGTAACACCTATCCCCTAGTGCTTACTGGCAGGATCCACTGGGATCCTGCTGACCGTATTCTGACTGTCAGGATCACGATTGCATCCCATTTTGTTCATGGCCATGTTTGTTACTAGGGGCCAAATGTAATAGAGTGTGAGAATCAGAAGGTGAGCAATATTGGGAGAATTTTCACTTTTTTCCAATGTAAATTATTGCCGCTTTAAAAATGTGGGAAAACTTTCCCAATTTCGCGTACGTTCTGATTTTCACACCCTACTACATTTGGCCCTAGAAGTATTTTATATTAGATTTGGTAATGACCAAAAGAGCACTTCTAAAAAACATTTTTCACATAATGGGGGAAATTTACTAAGATGTGTATTCTACTTCACATGTGATGTTGCTATGGGCAACCAGTCAAAATCTACTTCTTATTTAATTAGCACCCTCTAGAACAGGGGTGGGGAACCTTTTTGGGGACAAGGGCTGTTTGTATAAGGGAAAAAATGCCTCGTGGGCCATAAATAAAAAAAAAACACTTACAAGTTCACCTGCGGCAGCCGACCCACGCTCCGGCGGATGCCGCAATTTGAAGAATTGCCGCTCTGTGTGGTCCGACGGCTGTGCAGGGAGTCAAGTATAGGGGAAATCTCACGAGAGGTCGGTAGTTCTCGCGAGATTTCCCCTGTACTTGACTACCTCCGCAGCCACCAGGCGGGTGGGCGGGCCGGACAGACCGGCTGCGGGGGCCGTATACGGCCCGCTGGCCGGAGGTTCCCCACCGCTGCTCTAGAAGACATCACATGTGAAGTAGAATACACATCTTAGTAAATTTCCCCCAATATGTCTAGCCACTGCAGTTAAAATTTTATTTTTTAAAAGTCTGGTTATTGAAGGACCATTCAGAAAGCAATTGCAATCGGTAATGCAGCAGATTACTACTGCGTGAATTAACATACTACAGTATCTTGTGTAAGATATGAGCATATTCTTAGTTGTATTAAATAGGATTTTTAAACAAATAGTATGTGCTGAGCAGACTGTAGAACAAGGCTGACATCTAGGTAGCAATCTTGATGCATATTTATTGTTGTTCTTAGTAATAGAGGTGTCAGGTGGGTAACTCCTGTTGAATGGTAGGAGAATTATTGGCTTGGTTTGAGAAAAATTGAGTTTGCGATGACAAGAGAACCTCCTATCCAAAATAAAACAGCATAAGGCAAAATATATTGCAAGCCAGCAAAATATTGTCCTATGAAGATTGCTAAGACGAGGAAGTAATTAATGTACCTGGTTGTTGCACGCAACAATGATATGCTCTGGTTCCGGCATAATACTGCTTTCCTGAGCAACGAGTGTGTCCTTGGAGCACCCTGGAAGACGATATGAAGAGAAAAGTCCGTAGTACTGCTTCATGCACATAGGCTGTCCAGACAACTGACCACGGGCATAGTCTACGGGCAGGGCACGCCTAAAACATAAAAAAAGTTGTATTACAATCCAGCCCTCAGATGCCCGTTGCTACCTACAGTAAAATGGAAAGTGAGTACATTTCTTTATTTAGTGCTAATTTTAATTTGTGATTAAACACATAAACAAAAAACAATATTAACAAAGACGTAAGAGGTCCTGTTATCTTACAACGTGTACAGTATTATACCAAGAATATTATTGTATTATTAAGGGGGGTATGCAATCCTCCGCCGCTATTTCTGATGGGGGAAATAGCGGCGGGGCCCTATTCAATGATGTCTTTACTGACAGCATTGAAGAGGGATCATGGCAGAACGAGCCCGACTTTAAAAGCTGTCGGGCCCGTTTTGCTGACAACGGCGTGGATTGACTTGATTCCAGCCATATATAGTCAATCAACGCCCCTTTTTGCCAATCGGCGAATCCCGCCTGCCGATTTGCTGTTGGACAAATGGGCCAGGATCATGGCTGTCGGGAGGGATTGACAGCCATGATACGGGATGGCATATCCCCCTAAATATTGCCAATTCCAATTATCACTACTCATGTCTAAATGTAATTTAATACATATACAAGGACTCCAAACAAATTAGTTTAAAAAATAAAAAATAAAAAAATCCCCTAGTTGCATTAACCATGGGATTAATTGTTGAGGACTTCAAACATACAGTGTACTCAACCAGGGCTGCCTAAACAGCATTGTAGGCCCTGAGCAAAGCAATGCACTGGAGCTCCTACACGCCCATACACAGCAACTGACCAATAATTATAACAAACCTCTGTTACGCTATCTCATCACAGGCTTCCATACAGTGAATAGCTGTCAACACTCTGATTGGTGGATAGATTCGGCCATCCACCAATCAGCATGCTGACAGCCATTCACTGTGTGGCTGCAGGGTGGTAGGCAGGTAGCAAATGCCGCCTTGCTGCTGTGATTGTCTCTGCTCAGACCTTTGTGCCCATGAGTAGCTGCTCTGTGTGCCTATATGTGAATTTGGCCCTATGCTGACCCTGCCACAGCCAGCTAACAGTCTGTTCTCTTTGCAACAACACCCAAGGGAACTGTGAATATATACATTGAGCACTGTATGACTTATGTTTGCGGGATCCGGAAATTTTTATTAAAATAATAAAATGCATCTGTTAGCATACAGTACTGTATGTCTGAAACCTTGATTGTGGCATGCTACTTTCTACTTGTCTTGAACCATTACCCCCATACAATATATTTGAACATTGTTTTCCTGTTGTCTCCACATCGGAATGACTGATGATTCCATAGTGAACAACCCAGTTATCCATCTTGCCCCAAGAAAATTTCTATACATTCTGGAAGATACTATCATGTCACTTGGACATGGGCATGATCCGGGGGGTTCCCGTCCGTGGATCAATACTGTCTAGTTAGATAGTCAATAGGTGGAACCCGTGTGGTTGATATGCAATATGTTGAATGGTCAAAAGGCTGATAGGTAAAAGGTCAACTGTGCCTGAGTTAGACAGGTTCTAAAAGTTGACATGATCAACCTATTCTGTGTCAACCATTTTCATGTCTTTTACATTTGTTGACCTCACCCCCTGACGAAGAGAAAGCAAGCTTGTTATTAAAAAGCCCACCCACTCGCTGCAATTTTCCGAGATTTGTGGGTCAATGGGCAGAGCCAATATTATAAGATTACATTAGAATCGTATGATTTTAGCCATGCACCTCCCAATAGACCAATAGAGGTTGGTAACATCCTGAATAAATATTGGGGGGGGGGGGGAATACCCCCCACAATATTCCTATATTTGCTCCTAGGGTTGACCTATTGACTGTCTATCTAAAATCTGTAGTTCTATTATACCAGGCCCCCTGATCCAGTATGAAGAACATAAATAAACAAGCCGTTATTATTTTGTAGTTGACTCCATCTATATTAAACTAATGTTACTTGTAATACAGTAGTGTAGTAATATATTTAATTTTGAGGTTTAATTATTCAGATGTTTGTTGAATTATTCTACAGTATTGCCATTATTTGGTTATTGGAAACGGCCTCTTATTTGGCAAAAAAATCTGTTCAGCTCATAAAAGATAATATATGGTACCTCATGGGTAATCTGCAGAGCAAAGGGAGAATGTATCTATTCCCATTACTGCAGTCAATGCAAATATGAGGAAACTTGGGAAGATGGACTAAATATGTATGACAGAAATCTTTAGCAGTGTGGCAAACACTTTACAGTCCAAGAAAACTTTCATGCTCACTTCAGTGATGTTCTTATTTTACATTTCATATGTCCCCATGCTGTTTTCCCATAAATTATAGTGGCCCTTAATCCATCAGTTGCTCGCCTCCCCATGAGAAACTGTTCATCTGCCGCATAAGCACATCAGGGGTGCCCCTACATCAGAATGCAACTCGATCGTAAAATTAGGGTTCATGGCTGCCACTCTGTAATGTGTGGAATATGAAATGTGTAATATGAATACATTTGCATTACTAATCGGAGTAGAGGATGTTTCTCTGCATCCAGAGGCTAGTCTCTTAGGTTTAATATATTAGTTTTAAATCCAAAGAAATAACCAAAAGCCACATTAACCTGCAGGAGATGCCAGATGCTAGTCTCTAATCTGAAGAATTTGTTTTAAATGATGTTGCGATCAAATGACGCCCAGGTAATGGCCACGGAACCACATATATAAACAATTACAATATCGGTTTTTATTTCATACAGCTACATTTGAAAATAATCTCCTATCCTATTAAAGGCCCTTATTCTGAATCGGACGGTACGGCCCGCGTGCGGCCGTACCGCCGATGTTTTTAGTCTGCACATGCGCAGAGGTCAATCTGCGCATGTGCAGCCCCATTCGCCGCAGACGTATTTCGTCCGCCGCAAAGGGGGCGTATAGGGGCGTGAGGGGCTTCATACCCTCATTTCCCTATGTATACGCCCCGCGTTTCATGGGCGTTCCCATGCAAACGCGGGGCGTATGCATGCTAATCAGGGTATGACGCCACTGATGGGGGCGGAAAGCTGACGTCGCCGGATGTCAGCTCTCAGCCCCCATACAAGCTATCACACGGACGATTGTCCGTGTGGTCTCAGCTTGCGGGAGCTGCTGTGGCGTGCGGCCCTGCCTTCGATGGTCGACGACCATCGAATGCAGCGGGCAGCTCCCACCATGGTGGAGGCGTACGCCCCACCATTTTTATGCGGATCGCCAGCCGTCCGTGTACGGACGGCCGTGGCGATCCGTCTCGTGGGCGGGGATTGGTTTGTGCGGCCGGAGCACCGTGTGCGGCTCCGGCCGCACCAACCAGAATAAGGGCCAAAGTTACTTCCACCCACAATGATGTGCTATGCTGCAACATGGCAAGGCATTGCTCACCATTTCCAAAACCCATACAATCTCTAATTGACCGCTTATAAATTATTGTTAACCTCTACAGCAGGGATGGCCAAACTGGTCCCCAAGAAATAGTTCATGTTCTTCAGGCTAACTGTGGATCTGTGCAAAGTGTCGGTCAGGTTAACTGTTCGGTCCAATGTGACAGTTATGCCCTATAACCTATATATCGCTCATTTTTCCCCTTCTGAAGTATATTGTTTTAAATTTTGCATGGTGCAAATGCTAAATACCATCAATGATGTGCACTACCATGGGTCTTTTACGTCATCATGCATATACGGAGCACTATCTTCACCCCCCCAGACACACACACACCGCTGCCATTCATAGACATATGCAAGTGAGTCCCCACCACCGCCAATGTTGCCGGGTACACACGTTAAGTACATTGTAGCCAGCTTTATTAAAGACTACACCCGTACACCAGTTAGTCTGTAAAATTGTAACTGTTACTACATCTCAAAAACTGGGCTACAAGTGTAGCTGATGCTTTAATACAATTTTTTCACATTGAGAGGACAGTTAAAGCGTTTCTAGCTGGGATTATTAGTTTTTTAGCAATTGTATCTCCTATTTTTCCGAAGGTCAGATTTTGTTGCCACATGGAACTGGGGCTTAAAATGATCGAGGCCCTGTTGTGAAAAGGAAAGGAGCTGCATCCAGTGCTGTGTGGGTGTGGCCACAGCAATGTTTGTATGTAAACTCCCGAATGTAAAACTTTATAAATTGCCTCATTTTGTAAGGAAAATTGAAATACAATTTTATTACTTTAAGAAAAATAGTTTATGGCCAAACTTGTGCCTTGCTGGTGGCGGTCATGGTTATGACGTGGTGGCCTGTGTTTATTTTATGCCTATTTAGAGTTTAAGACAAATGGCAAAAATTTTTAGCCAGCTGTTCGGGAATTACTGCGGGGCTGCCCGTATTTTTATTTAGTTTACAATACAAGGCTAAACTGACCTGGTCGCAGGCTATTACATTTTTGCCCAATATCTGAATGTTTGGGTTAAACAGATGTGAATCTATATTATACACCGCTCAGTGTTCAGGTAATCCAGAGCATCCTAAACTCCAGCAGATTCATCTGTGTCAGAACTGAAGATATCATTTATATATACAATTATTTTATTCTCTTTTGAGCCATATGAGGAACTTGTCTGTCCGGCCCAAGCGTCTCCTTTATGGCATTCTGTTAAGTGAGAGAGTAGTGCAAACTGAATGTTCATCCCTTTGGTGGCTGGTCATGGTGATGGGCCTATATTTATGTGGAGACCTTGAAGGAGCAATACATTTTCCTGAGGTATGTCAAAATTACGTGTCTAGAAAATAAATCTGGAAAGCTGTCATCTTCTGTGAGTCCCCCATTCATACTGACTGCCATTTGTGACTCTTATATCACATTTACATCCTATACGTATTTATTGCAAAAAACACAAACATATGCTAATAAATGTACTTGATATTGCTGCACAACAGAACTAATTAAGCTTGCTATTACCGCCCTATTAATAATGCTAGAATTTAATTACCGCAGAGAAAGCTTGTGAATATCACATAGGTTCTAAATTATCTGACAAATGACAACTTACAGATCCAATAAAGTTTTGTAATCAAGCACTCCGGAGATGAGATTAGCTGTAAACCTGCAAGAAAAATGTGCAGAGCAATATCAGTGATCTTACGACTCAAAGGAGCCCGAGACATTGCTTATCGACCTACCGACTCTCATTGCTCATTGTTTTGAAACTATTCAGTTATGACAACCAATAACATTTTACCGCAAGTAACCATACCGGTCTTAAAACAGAGCAAGCTTCAACACAAATCACAGGTGCTACTAAAATCAAAGCAATGTAATAATAAATAGATTGCACTGTAAATGTAATGCAACAACGTCACACTCATAAATATTATCAATTACATTCTTTTACTGTGTTATCTTGTCTGAGAAAGTCGTACTATCCCATATATAAGAATATGACTTGACTTGCAGATTAGAGGCACAACATCCTTCAAGTAATCATGGGAGTCACCAACCCTTGTGACCCCGGTTGCGTCCTGTTCATGGGGGTGTGGTATAGCAAGTCGAAATGCAAAAGGTTGCCATAAGGTAAAGGTCGAAATGAAAAAGGTTGACATACAAGGTCAATATCAAGAAACCAAATAGATATAACCAAGCGCAGGGCACTAGTAATGGTCCCAGCTTCCGTTTATAAGGGATACTCAGCCCTCAGAAAATACAAAAAACATACACACCAGGTAAACGGCGCTAATGGACCATACTAATTAGTATTCAAAAAGGTATAAATTTATTTAAAAAAATTAATAATACACAATAATACAATTTTAACAATGCCACCGGCCGGTAGAGCTATCAAAAATGTGCACAATAATTTCTGGCCATAAAAAATACAAGAATACAAGATACAAGTATTTATTCTTGTATTTTTTATGGCCAGAAATTATTGTGCACATTTTTGATAGCTCTACCGGCCGGTGGCATTGTTAAAATTGTATTATTGTGTATTATTAATTTTTTTTAATAAATTTATACCTTTTTGAATACTAATTAGTATGGTCCATTAGCGCCGTTTACCTGGTGTGAAGGTCAGTATCAGTTTTTTTTTTTTTGTCAATGCCGACACCTGAGTATTGGATCCCCCAATTAGTGTACCACTCTCTTTGCTCGCCGATGCACTCGGTACACTTTTCCAATTCTAAACAGAATCCAGTGAAGTATAAAAAAGTCCAAAAAGTAGAAGAAAAATCAGATCAATCTATTGCTTGTGTCGACCTTCTGACCATGTCGTATTAGATATTGTCATCCATCCGGATATCGTTCACCTTTCCTAAAATCAAGCATTTGGAAATCGCCCTTGAGAAATCACGTGATTGCCCTAGGAATCAGGACAATGATGGGGTGAAGCCAAGGGCTGGACAGGACCATGCAGACCATGGTGACCCAACATATAATTGTTCCCTTTTACTAGCTATATTATAATTGGAAAATTACATAAGAGGCTTAGGAGAATGTAATTCATGCTCCGCCACACATTGTCGGCATTCGCATGGTTTAATAATCGCATCCTTTGCTTTGTGGCTTTCAATGTGCAGCGGGTCCCCCCTCCCTCCTTGGACTCTTACCTGGCTGCCAGGGCTCCGCTTCCTCTTCCCTGCACCCGAAAGCAGTGCAGGGAGGAGGAGGTCACTGGTCCGGACAGCACAGCAGGAGGCTGCCCAGACACAGATGGGGGGGGGGGGGGGGGGGGGGTGGCGCGGTGTGGATAGGCGTGGAGTGCGCTGGGTGGCAGGGGGCGCAGAGGAAAGCCCATAGGCTTCTATGGAGTTACGCCATCTAGAACTGGCATAACCCCCTGCAGCAAAGCCCCGGCATTGAGGCTTTGCTGCATATGAAAATGCGTTAAAACCTTACAAATTAGAGATTAGATTTGTTACAAACCTTTTTTCTTCCATGTCCTGATAGTAATTTTTGGGTTGGGAATTTTCATTGAATGTTATATTTCCTTTGAGTTTTCCATTAATAGGGAAAGATAAGATGCAGTAGAACAGGTCCTTACATACATGCACACAGCTGGCTCTGCTTTTCATTTTATGATGATAGTTTGTTTTGTTAATTGTTTTTCTCAGGAGAATGGAAGCATTCTAGTCAGTAGTGCCATTGTTATGTGTGTATATCATATTGTGCATTTAGGTCCTGCTTAGCCTCGGTGGTTTTAATGTACTCTGAAGATTATTGCATCCTGCACATGGCCAGTGAGTCAGTAAGCTGTAAAAAGTTCACTGCTCTGTGCATTTCTTTGAATGGAGAAAGGAATCTATATCTATAAATACATATACAGTATATCTCTATACATTTCTATATCTCAAGTATTCAGACCCTACAGACTTAGCAATAACAGCATTGGGATAAATCATACTTGCCGACTTTAATTTGCCTCTTCGGGAGAAGCCCGAAGAGGACAGCTGAATCTCCTGGTTGGGGGGCGGGGACAAGGCTGACTACTCAAATCCCCTCCCCCAATCCACGCAAACACCCTGATTCGGGGGTCTGGCCCCCTCCCACAGACCTACAAATTTCGGCAAATTTCGGAGCCTACCAGCTATTCCGGGAGGGTAGGCAAGTATGGGATAAATGTAATAGCCTCTGGAATTTTATACGAGTCTTCCCTTTTTAAAAAAAAACAACCCAGCAATCGTTTACAAGGCAAATACCATTTTGGTTTTGCTTTGTACGGTACTTCTTTACTTTCACGGCGCCACTAGATAGGACAGATAGGACAGATAGGACAGATAGGATACTAGATAGGATACGATTTGTTTGCGATTTGACATAAGATATCGCATAAGATATAGGATAAGATTTACTATCCATTTCATTACCCCACTATCCACTAGGGCGTGGAGTGAGAATAGAATAGTGTGGCGAGCGCAGCGAGCCACCGAGCCCGAAGCGTGGCGAGCGCAGCGAGCCCCGCGAGGGGACACGGAATGTATTTTATGGAATTGCATGCAAATGGCATGCGATATTGGGGACTTGCTTTCAAACAACATCCGTGTCCCCTCGCGGGGCTCGCTGCGCTCGCCACGCTTCGGGCTCGGTGGCTCGCTGCGCTCGCCACACTATTCTATTCTCACTCCACGCCCTAGTGGATAGTGGGGTAATGAAATGGATAGTAAATCTTATCCTATATCTTATGCGATATCTTATGTCAAATCGCATACAAATCGTATCCTATCTAGTATCCTATCTGTCCTATCCTATATCTTATGCGATATCTTATGTCAAATCGCATACAAATCGTATCCTATCTAGTATCCTATCTGTCCTATCTAGAGTGGCGCCGTGAAAGTAAAGAAGTACCCTTTGTACATTATTTCTACTTTAAAAAATGGGCAGACTGGCACAAAAGTCCTGCACCTCCGGAACTCTGAGGCTATTTCTTTTAGCTCTGTACAATAGTCCCTGGTGAAAAGATAAAGTGGAGAGAAAGTAGAAGGTAATAACGCATCAGCCATGTTTGACAAAATGACAGTTAGGTGTTGATCGGCTGGTGCATTCATACCTTCCACTTTATCTCCACTTTATCATTTCACCAGGCTAATACGTCTGCCCCATTTAGCTCTGTATTCAGTCCCTGCCGATATTCCCGAAAGTCTGAAATATCTGCAGTTTTCGCAGTTTTCTTTCCACTTTCGAAAACATTCCGAAAGTTGGAAAAGACGTGGATCAGCAGATCCATAACTTTTTAGGTGGAAATGGACACAAATTCAAAAATGTTGTGTCCGTTTCCGCCAGAGCAGATGCGGCTTTTCAAAGATCTGAATCTGAAACGGCGAGTCTTGGCTGGAAACTGCCGGGATTGAATAGATCCTGTTTGGTATTTCTGACTATTGGACTATATTGGAAATATCAGCCAGGATTGAAGAATACCCCCAGGGTCTGTTGGGGATAAGCTTCTAACAGCTTTGTACACTGATTTTGGAGGGATTTATGTCCTTGATTCCCGAGCGGCAGGATCACATGCAATACATTGCATGCGGTCTATTCACATGTGATGTATTGCATTTGACCCCGTTACCCCACAGCTGGGAGGGGGCCGAAATTTGGATATCCTATGTGCAGCACATACTGTATCATCTGTGGATCTGATCCAATTTGCACGCGGACGCGCATCAGATCAGATATCGGATAGGATGAAAACAGGCCAAATCGGACCTGTGTATGGGGGCCTTTATTAGAAGTGAGACAATAGAAAATAGATGAGCTGCAGTAAAAGGTTTATCCTATCACCTCCACACCCCTGATCTAAATAATCAGATATTACATTGTAGCCTTTTCCCATCTTGTACATATCAATAAGTTTATCTTTCATTTTCCTACACTGTTTTCAGACCTCATATGCCGTGTCACACCCGGGATTAGGACACGGGTCCCATTCCCAGAGCGACACGGCATATGCGATCTGAAAGCTCCATCACTGACCCGGCTTATTGCCGGGTCGCTGACGTCACACGGGGCGGAGCTGAGCGGCGGCGCGTCACCGGGGGCTTGGGAGGAGGCAGCACTTGGAGCTGACAGTGCTGCCTCCTCTATACTGTGAACGGGACCCGGGTCGCTCGACCCAGGCACCCATTCACACTGCACTTGACACGGGTAAGAGCCGTGTTCAACCCTGGTCATTACCAGGGTTGAACTCCCATGTCAAACTGACTGAGGTGCTATTTAAGTCACCTGTGCCTTAGCATGAGTATCTTTGAAACCTGCACTGTTGGGGTTCCCATAAGACTGTGTTTGGGAACCACTCACTTAGAGGGTTGAATACTTGATATTAAATTGTATACATCTTGATATTTTACATCTTGGACCTAATTCTGGTCTGTTGGCAGCCGACGTTCAATCGCGCGGAGACCGATGTTTGGCATATGCGCATGCGCATACATGGGCGTACCACCATTCGCAAGGCGGGCTCTGGTTGACTTGCAAGTGTTCGAATTTGCATCCGAGCTAATCAACCAGAATAACCCCCTTTATTTCAAGTATTTTTTTTAATAAATAATGCTATTTCAGTTGAGTGATACCTAAGTATGCAGCACACTGTACTTTTACTACACACGTGCCATTTACTGTATATGCTCTTTGCTAGAAAAAGTATACTGCTTCAGCATGTGCAAATATTTACTACAGTGAAAAGTGTGATCCTATTTTCAGCCACTACTTTGAATAGGAAACAAGGTTCCATGTGTAAAGTGACAGAAGGATTAAACACTGTTGTATTGCTCTGTTTGTACATAGAGATACTGTACAGAACAGACAGCTATTGTCTCCGATTATGCAAAACCTTCTTTTCCATACACTGAACTCATTTGCATTTAATAGAGTTTTTTTAATAACTTGTTAATCTGATTTGTGGAGCTGTTTTATAACTGGACAGATAAATGGTATCCAGATGATAGGTCGACATGAACTAGGTTGACCCTGGAAATACAGTAGGTCGATATGTCAATGGTTGACAAAAGTTTTTCATGTTTTGTTTTTTTTCCATGCTTGACAATCCATGTGGACTCCGATTGGGAACGGTGAAGTGTGCCAAGCTCAGCAAGGCACCATGCCTGAAGCAAAAGTACGTGTTACACAAATTGGGGGTCCGTGTCAACAGATGTCTACAATGACTCAAAGAAATGTGAAAAACTCATGTCAACATTTTTTCGGTGTTGACCTTTCTGCATGTCTACTGGTTTCCCATGTCGACATATTGATTTGCGACCTAGACCATTTCAACCCTATAATCCACACCCCAGAGAAACATGCAATAGAGGGACCTACAGTAGGACAGAAGCGTAGTTATTATGTTACCTTAGATGATCATTGACATCCTGAAAGTTGTGACGAGCGAATATTACTGCAGGACTGGAGTTAACGGGGAGAGGCATACGGTTATTTAGATACATGTCTTCAAGCCAATATTGGTGTATCTAAAGTCAGAAAGAGAAAAAAATGTTGACAATCATGTAAATAAAGCTAGAGTTATGCAAGACGTAGATTTTCTTTACTCAAAGCTCCCAGCCATATGGCGGAAGGTTGAACCAGTGCATACAGTTCAACAACAACAGTGAAACCACATTTTGCTCACCTCTGGCACAGATGGTAGGAAGACTGATATCTCTTCTACAAGGCACATTTATCCCAGAGACAGCTGTGCAATCAATACGGCAGAGAATGAGACGGGGGCAGAATGCATATTCAGTTTAGAGTATGAAATGAACTATGCTTTTGATCTACAACCACGGAAAGGTAAAGTAATCATTTGCTATGGATGTTCAAATCAGTCTTTCGTTACAAAATGCGCATCGACCCCAAAATCTATCTTTACACATGTCGATGCGCAAGCGGAATTGGATGTTGGTATTCTGCAATGCTATTTCTTTTTTAACCTCACTTTACAGATCCTGTCACTGAGAAGGAGGTGACAATGCAGCACAAGTCTCTGAGGAAGCATATGATCTCCAGGGATGCTGGGTACTACAATGGCCAATAGTGCTTCTACTGGGCAACTGTGTCCCACCCCTGACTCGGGTGCCGGACGTCTCACCAACAGTCGGATTTTGTCTGTACTGCTCTCCACAACTTATCAGGTCCTCCAAAGCTTCAAACAGACTCCCAAATCTATTTATTTACCAGGGTCTACCTGCTCCCCACCCTTACCTACCTCTCTTTTGTCTTTGCAAACTAAAAAGTAAATTTACTAAGATGGGAGTTGTATTGAAGATGAGAAATTGTCCATAACAACCAATTAGATTATATCTTCTAGAAGGTACTAAATAAATAGGTAAAATCTGATTGGTTGCTATGAGCAACATCTCGGGCCAAATGTAATAGGGTGAGAGTTTCAGAAAGTGAGAGATTTTGGGAGAGTTTTCCCATGTTTTTTAAAGCAGCAATCATTTATATGGCAAAATCAACCTGGTTTTGCAGTGTAATTGATTGCTGCTTTAAAAAACATGGGAAAACTCTCCCAAAATTGCTCACTTTCTGAAACTCTCACCCTATTACATTTGGCCCCTCATCTTTAATAGAACTCCCATCTTTGTAAATGCGCCCATTGGTTGGCGTACAGATTCAGCCAATGAGGATGTGTATATTCTATAGCCTCCAATATTCCACTTTGTTTGTGTTGTAATTACAGTATATGCACTTTATATCTAGTTATTGTTGGACGGTATCTTTATATTAGCTTTGTATGGCACAGCAGACCCTTTGTGGTTAATAATATTAATAAAGTATTGGGAATATTAATAGTGTTACCCATAGAAGCAGGGCCTCATTTGCAGTATATAACAGTAGAGAAATAATGATTTGACACACAACTACTGTAAAGCAATGCGAACCTTAAACACAGGTGTCCTCATAAACAAGCAGATTGTAATATTCTAGATTAAAATGGAAAAATGTTTATGGACTTTGGTGGTTCTACATCAGGGGCCAACCTCATTCAAATCAGAACTGGCAGGGACATGGGAAATGGAAAACACCATGGTCCAGATGCACTAAGCCTCAAAAGTGATAACGTAGAGAGTGATAAAAAGCCAGCCAATCAGCTCCTGCCTGACATTTTTCAAACACAGTCCATGACATGGCAGGTAGGAGCTGATTGGCTGGCTGTTTATCACTCTCCATTTTATGACTTTTGAAGCTTAGTGCATCTGGCCTCATGTCTGTACATATTGGACCTTATTCAGGTCCGTACGCTCGCATGCAAATTCGCACAAGGGACTTTTTCTTCTGAGACTGAGCCCAACAGTTTAAATTCAGGATTTCATTTTGAATTCTATTTCCATTTAATCCTTAGTATTTCACTGGTATGATACTGCTACTATTAAACACTAATTAATTACTACTTTTATTATGTGAACATTTTCAGTATTTTTGCAAGAGAATCATGGAGGTTTATTTAATAGGATGGGATTTCTATTGAAGATGAGATGTGGGCAACCAATCAGATTCTGGGCCAGATGCACTAAGCTTCAAAAGTGATAAAATGGAGAGTGATAAACAACCAACCAATCAGCTCCTGTCTGACATTTTTCAAACACAGTCTTTGAAATGGCAGGTAGGAGGTGATTGGCTGGTTGTTTATCACTCTCCATTTTATCACTTTTGAAGCTTATTGCATCTGGTCCCCTATCTATTCTGGAAGGTGCTAAATAAAAAAAGAGAATCTGATTGGTTGCCCATAGAAACATCCCATCTTCAATACAACTCCCATTTTAGTAAATAAACCCCATAGAATCCTTTGTCCAGACTTACAGATTAGAATGGAGTTTCAAAGCTTGCAACTTCTGTGGCATAATAAACATCTATTGACAGATAGACATTATGGGGCTCATGGAAGATTTTGTTGTAACAAGTGCAGGTGTAAACTAATAAGCAATTGTTTGCATGATGCGTTCACTTGAAATCAGTCTATATTGTAGATGTGCTTCATACTGTCCGTAGTCATAGGTGCCTGCCAGAGTTGGACTGGCCCACCAGAATAATAAAAAAGGGGGAAACTCCCAGTGGGCCCCATGGCCTTACCTCCATTTGTGGCTATGATATATTTTTAGTACATTTCTATTATCAATCTGGTACATTATCATACTGTACATTGATATTGCACTCTCTAAGGGTTAGCCAAACCTCTGCAGCAGCTGGCCACATCCCATCAGGATTTTAGCCACACCCCTTAACAAGGGCCCCTATCACTGCATTTCCCAGTAAGCTCTTCATGTCCCAGTCCGACACTTATGCCAGTGAGGGAAAGATGGGTATAATGTCCCACGACTGAGATCAGTCTGGGAGCATGATCCTCCCAAAGAGCTACAACCACCCCTAAATGTTGCTTACATACTTCAAATTGTCATCAACTACAGAGGGGGCCTGGTTATCAGAGTGGAGTGATCAAGCCCCCACACACTTTGGGCCTTATTCTGATCTGAGCTCAGTACATATTTGTTCGGAAAATGGGCAAAGCCATGTGCACTACAGGTGGAGCAGGTGTAACATGTATAGAGAGAGTTAGATTTGTGTGAGTTATTTTGTTTCTGTGCAGGGTAAATACTGGCTGCATTATTTTTACACTGCAATTTAGATTTCAGTTTCAGCACACCCCACCCAAATGTAACTCTTTTTGCACAGGTTATATCTGCTCCACCTGCAGTGCACATGGTTTTGCCCATTTTCCGAACAAATTTGTACTGCGATCAGATCTGAATAAGGCCCTTAGTCACGACCCAACTGTACCTGAGCCAGACATTTCTCATGGCAGCCTGTCTACTAGTAAATGCTAGAATCATACATGAAAATTAAATGGTGCTCCCGGCCCCCCAGAAAGGTGGGCTAGATTTCCATTGGTACTCAATATAATACTGTAGAAATATTGGTATAGTGAGTGTTAATAAATAATGTAAAAGTTACATTTACCATACAATGAAATAAAATGACAGACACAAAATGAATAAATCGAAATTCAATTATGTTAAATACAACCATTCCATTCGTTAAAAATAGGGATATTATTAAGTGCCATAGGGCCTGATTCAGACCTGATCGCTGGGCAGAAAGAGCCCAGCAATCAGGTAAATGCGACCCTGCTGTCACTGTGTCTGCATAACCCGCCCATGTGTACGGCTGCGAATGCGATCACAGCTGTGCACATAAGGGGAAAACCATTCAAAACTACTCCCCAATGAAGGGTTTTCCCCTCTCGTCTCAGCAACGAGTAAGTCTACACTTACTCATTGCTGAGACTTACTCAGTGTCAATCACCCAGTGGGCAGCCTGTGATGTCTGTCCATCACAGGCTGCCGTCACACAGAGGGCTGCCGCATGCGTACTGAGGAACGTAGGCATGCGTGGTCCTCCGATAATTGGCATTTTTGCAGCGCGGTGTCCAAATCTGAATCGGTCCCATATTCCATAAATAAATTAATGCAAAACGTGCTGTACTAAACTAATAAATAATGATAAAGGTCCACATGCAATCGGGCAATCAGAAGTGAAATCAGATTATGATCCTAATCAGGGCGTATTTTGCATTAAGGAATGAGTAGCTGTTAGATATACCGTAAGAGCCCCTGATCAGCTAATAAGCATCTTTGTCCAGGAATGCTGAATGATATTGAACATTTTGACACATTATTGCCTACCAACCTGGAAGCTGCATTAGGCCCCCTATATTTGGGATAGTCCACCACAGCCCCGGAAAGAGTAGGCGGCTCTCCCACGTGCTGCCCACTTCTTAGTGAAGTGGGCAGGATTGTATGTTACCACCAGTAGAGGAAGCCATGGGAAGGGGACAGGTCTAAATAACTGGATTCCTCCTTTGGCCTAACCCCTGCACCATGGGCCCACAAATTTCAGGTGTTTCCCAATTATAGTAGCGGGGGATCAAGACCATTTGGCCCCAACCCCTTGAAGTGCCCTGCAGTGTGCTCCTCCTTTGTATAGAGACTTACAAAGTATGTTAAGTATATTTTTAAACCCATATCTATGTGTATACTGTATATTTAGCTGCGGGACTTAAATATGTACCATTAGAATCTGCTTATAACAATAAATTTATAGAATGCACTTGATAAATGTTACCCCAAATGTGATTGGTTGGCACTTCTTCACTGGAACATTTCTGCTCTGTTTTCACTGCTACATCTCCTTTACCGTATACTAAGGTGGCTACAAACGGTCATTATTTCTCCATCAAACAACTTCCCTTTAAAAGTTTAAAGGGGGTTTTGTTTCTACAAGCAAATGCTCTTATACAGTATATGTAAGGCACGTATACACATATTTGGTATAAGCCTAGGAAAATTATGGAGCTCTTACCCAATTTTCAGTTTTATCTCTCCTCTCCAGCAGCTTTTGTTGCAGCATTTCCCCATGTCCTCCAGTCACCATAAACCTTTCCACAATCGCTTTGCTTTTGTTATATTGTTCTTCTGACACAAGATGTTTCATGCATTTCAGATACATGTCCATAGTTTGTTGTAAAGGCGGAACAGGCAGTTTGGGTAACTCCTGCACATAACAAAAGATATATCCATCATTTGTAAACATTAACCTTTACAATAATTGTATTTTGAACTATTGCTTGTTCATCTTGCTCAGATCCCCAATCTATCCAACCATGTCCTTATATACAGATGGAGAACCCTTCATTCAGTGCTGGGGCTCACCAGAATGCCCCCTCTGACGAACCGGTGCGCCAGATGACTGGGATGTGCGAGCATCCCACACGCACGCTCGTCCCAGTTACCTTTCCTTGGGGGACGCGAACCCTGCCCGTCTTCACTTCAGGGAGACGGGCAGGGTTAGGGGGGAGTGAGGAGGTGGGATTGGGCATCAGGGACCGGCGGCGAAGCGGTGGTGACCAGCCGGGAGCTCCAAAGTAAGGGGACGCACGCGCGTCTCGTGCACGCGCTTCCCCTTTTGGCAGCTGGCGGGGGGCTGGTGGCTGGCAATTCTACCGCCAGCCCCTGCAAGAATGACAGGCGCTACATCTGTACAGTAGCTAAATGTTTGCTCCAGGTGAAAGAAAGCCTACTGTAGCATCTCCTCTGGATACACTGGAAGCTGCACTCGGAAGAAATTGTAGAAACATTACTGCAATCTCTGTCTACTTCTATCAGGGCTGCTAACTGTATTTACTTCAGGCTTTACTAACACCGTGCAGCCCTGATCTGTTTCATTATTATAGTGAGGGCAAAATTAGACCATTTTGTGGTTCCATTTAATTAATTAAAGTACAGAAGGAGTGTAAATATGGGGATGCTGTCATTTGTCTAACATGTCTGACCTGCTAGTGATTTCCTGGTCTAGGGGCATGGTCAGCTGCCATAGCCTGGCTTACTACATTTATGTATCTGCAGCTAATGCGGGGTTTGTGTGTGTGCTAGTGGAAACTTGTGCCACCCATTTATTTAATTCTGGCCACAGCAAATTGTCATCATTAGTATTTACATCTGCACTAGAACAATACTGGGTGCAACAGACATGTCTGAAATAGGCTTCCCTTCCTCATACACACATCTCAGACTTGCACATAACTTTTGTATACAGTACATCCACCAGCGACGGACTTGGCTACCACATCAGCCCTGGCATTTGTGCACGTGCGCAACGTTTGCATGTGTGCACTGCCTCTCCCGGCCTACAGGAGAGAGGGGAATAGCGGCGTGTCTCTCCTGGACCTCAGCGAGTCCAGCGGCTCTCTCTGTGTGCCGATCGGGAGGCTGAGCCTCCACTTACAAGAAGGAATCAGTCCACCTGGACATCGGCTCCTCTGGCATTTGCCAGAAGTGCCAGATGGCCAGTCCGCCCCTGAAATCCACAACACTCCCATGATACTGACAAGTCAGGGTGATTATACAGTCAGGGTAGAAAGGGAAACAGGGAGACCAGTGCACAGGTGTTTAAATACTGTTAGAATATAATAGCGTAGTATTACAGGTCCACTGTTATAGATTATACAATAAGGAAAATCTTACTGAGGAAGCCAGATGTGAAACGATTGTCTGTGAAAGCAGTTCCCGCCATATGTGGCGGACTCTACAGCAGCACATTGTAGCAGGGACACACGCTGAGTATCCCCCTATTCAGGAAAGGTACCGCTTTGTCTCCCCCTCACTTCTTCCCAACCTTTTCCAAGGCATTCCACCGCAGCACAGCACCAAGGTAAATGACCAAATGCCTCTAAAATTGCCTGTAGTTTAAACAGTTTCTTTGCTGACTGTATGCCGCTCACCTTCCACCTATACAGAATCCTGTACGTAGAAGGCAGCAGCGCATCCAGTACTGACAAGTGATTGTTCCTCTGCTCTCCCCACTTTTTTCACTTCCCCACTGAGTACTTGTCACCCTGGACATGTAAGGGGATCACTCTGCACCTATTCAGGGTGACCCCGATGTGGCTGGGATAGCAGATGCTCATTTCCTCTTTATCCCTGACATCCCTGCAAATTAGACCCACTCACCCAACATACCTTCAAGCCCATTACATTGTGATGGTAGCTGGCAATCACTGAAAGCGTAGCCTCCAACCATTCCTTGCATATGGTATATAAAGTAAGCAGTACCAGTCCAGCTAAAACAATTCAATGAGACTTTGGGCCAGATGTACTAAACTTCAAAAGTGATAAAATGGAGAGTGATAAAAAGCCAGCCAATCAGCTCCTACCTGCAACGTCACAGGCTGTGTTTGAAAAATGTCAGGCAGGAGCTGATTGGTTGGTTGTTTATCACTCTCCATTTTATCACTTTTGAAGCTTAGTGCATCTGGCCCTTTATTCCTTCTTCTCTTACTGATCCAAGGGGAGATTACTATCCATATCCTGAATTAACCACATTGATAATTATTGATTCTCACCTGTTGTTCAAAAATTCAAGAAATACTCTGACGTAATACATAGCTGCGGATAATTTTAGCGCATATTAAATGCCACTATAATGATTATATTATCAACTTATATTTTCACTGGCTAATTGCTTAGAAAACGTAAAAGAACATAGACAGTGTTTTGGAATCTATCGTCTGTAAATACTTTCATTAAGAGCAACTGACACAGTGACCACCATTAGGAGGAGGAAACATTGTCTGACATTTTGTCATAGTTTCTGTATTATATACTCAACACTCTCAGTATGTTTCCTCCATTGGTAGCACAATCTGAGACTGTCAGCCTTTTTCGAAAGCATCTTTCTGCCAGGTAAAATTGTGGGACAACACATCACTAGCACGGGCACCAAATAAGGATTGTTTATTCCATCTGACGTGTGCCACTTAGCATATATTCAGGGCCACCAATAGGGGGTGCTGTGGGTACAGCTGTCCTGGGCCCCGTCCTCTTGAAGGGCCCATGCAGCTTAATTTGCCCACTGCAACCCCCTGACACTCAGTGCGCTGAACAAAGCAGGTCCCAAAGCATAGGCTTATTCAACCCAGGACGTCGGCATCCAAATAAAATGCTGCACCGGCTTTTGAGGCTTAGCCAATCGGAGCTCGCGTACCGGCAGCCAATCAGAGCAGCAGCCGGTATGAGAGCTCTGATTGGCTCACCAGCCGGTGCTGCATTTTAAGTGGCCGCAGGCATTCTGAGTTGAAGAATCCAGCAGGAGCCGGGTTACGGGAAGTCAAGTTATGGGGGGGCTGGACTGGTGATGAGTTCCAGGCCCCAAAATTCCTGATGGCAGCCCTGCATACATTATGTTTTCCCTTCTTCACAAAAAATCAGGCATGCGGCGATGGCGATTGTTCTTACACCAATATTTCTTCTTTGTCTATAGCATACAATTAAATTACTCCTATAATGGTATCTTTTTGAGTCATAAACTCAGCCTCCATGGACCATATCTTTCACTCCATGGGCATAAACTCAGGCATGTGTTTTTTTCAGGAAAAAATAAAGAGAGAATCTCTCTTAGTTTCAAACTTGATTTCAAGGTGCATAAAACAGTGGTGACTGGAAGTTGGAAACATTGGACGGTACCTGGAAGCGCGCAGTGGCCACATGCGCAGGAACCTCACCTCCAAAACAGAAATCTCAGTCCACAAAGGTTGGCACCCCTCTCCACTGACGCGTTTTGATAGGTACTCCTATCTTTGTCAAAACGCATCGGTGGAGAGGGGTGCCAACCTTTGTGGACTGAGATTTCTGTTTTGGAGGTGAGGTTCCTGCGCATGTGGCCACTGTGCGCTTCCAGGTACCGTCCAATGTTTCCAACTTCCAGTCACCACTGTTTTATGCACCTTGAATAAAAGTTTGAAACTAAGAGAGATTCTCTCTTTATTTTTTTCCTGAAAAAACACATGCCTGAGTTTATGCTCATGGAGTGAAAGATATGGTTCATGGAGGCTGAGTTTATGACTCAAAAAGATACCATTATAGGAGTCATTTAAGTGTATGCTATAGACAAAGAAGAAATATTGGTGTAAGAACAATCGCCATCGCCGCATGCCTGATTTTTTGTGAAGATTGTCGTTAAAAAAGGACTGCGTGTTGGGCCTAATTTGAAGGCTTGGCAGAAGGTGTTGGGTAGCGCCTTGGGACTTTTCATTTCTTGTTTTATTATGTTTTCCCTTGTCCAGGCATCATGTACAGTATATGGTTGATTTAAAATGGAAGGCTGAATCATGGATACATATCCTGCAGATATCTTGTTACAATGTTTCAGCTTTAGGACTATTTGTATCTGGTTTGTTTTTACTTTCAGATAACTTTCTACACAGCCTACAACAACATTGAATTTAACTATTACTACACTAGGCTGAGTGACCAGCCAAACACTTAACAGTTTGATTCTACTTTTTACTATTTTTTCATAGGGGCTAAAGAAGTGCTCTACCCACCATGAATTTACTTTGTATGTTATCGTATGTTCATGTGTTGCCTTTATGTATATATGCGTGTATGTGTGGCAAATTTGTAACAAATTAATATTAAAAGTTACATTTTAACAATCCCATCATCTCATATTAAGGGACGTTCTCTCACTATCTAATAAATTACAGTATTTACCCTATTTAGGACTTTGCCACTATATTGTATATATGTCCAAGTGTACAGTCATTACATCATAAATCTACACATATATTTCTCTTTCGTCCATCCTGGTGACACAGCTCGACATTGGGATGTAGTAGGGTCCGCAGGAGCCAATGCACCTATGCTGACTTCTTTGAGAGCAGGCTCCTCCCTTCTGCATCCCATAATGCTCCAGTTCCTTTTAGGTGCCCACAGGAGTGGGTGCTGTGCTGAACTGGCTGCTGTCTGCAGCCATTTTGTGAGAGCAGCTAGGTGTTTTTTATTTTATTCATTCACTAGTTAGTACAGGCTTTCCAGTGTGTTACTTTTTCTGGAAGTTCACACACACTGAGAGCGCAGTAGAGGCTGACAGAAGCGTCAGCGCTCTGTATAAAGAGAGCTGCAGCTGCGTTACCTACACAGCGCTTCAACCTCTGTTGCAGAGAGGTTGTCCTTAGCCCCGGGGGCGTCCTGAACCGGCTCCTTGCATAGAAGGGGATCGTGGGGTATGGACCCCCTGTGATGGCGGCTGCCATCTTGAAAGGGCTTATAGACTAAAATCCCACTAGGGAGGTGAAGTCTATTACAGGAGTCCAGCGCTGCTGGACAACTTCTAGTGTTCGCTGTCTGGGGGAGTCACCGGAGGTGAGGAGAGACACTTTGTAGGAACGGCTGATGGAGGAATGGGGCCAAGAGGTTTCCCTCCTCGTTGAAGCAGAGACTGGGTCTCTTCCTACACTCTGTTTGGCGCCATTTTCTCTCCATACTGAGGAGCTGAAGTATGGATTACACTGCAGAACTGAGTGAAAGTCTCTCCTGGGCAGCGTCTTCCCTGGTGATCGCGGAGGATCTATTGCAGTAGAACAGTCAGATAAGTACACTGTACTTTATTCTTAGCAAACAAGTGTTATACTGCTGCTCATGGGGAAAGGATGCCTGCCATGTTAATTTTCTGCTGATTATGTAGTGTAAATTAACATTTTTACAGATGGATTAGGGGGATTTGTGCCCCTCATGTGAGTCTGTGCATAGTGGGCCTCTAGCCCAGAGGTCTGAGCAGCCTGTACCCAGGGCCGGCTCTACCACTAGGCAGCTTTAGGCAGCTGCCTAGGGCGCTGGGATCCAGGTGGGGCGCCACCAAGTCTAAAAATATATAAATCAAGGATATCTATGAGGATTCTTGTTGTACTTAATGCAGATAAGGGCTGTGAAACTTCTAAGACCTCACCTCCATACTTTCTCTTGAGACATACTTCCCTACTTTGCGGCCACCTCCTCCTTGTACTCTGTTGTGGGTGGCACATGATTAAGTATTTTTTGATGTGGGGGTCAGGAGGGGAGAGTAGGTTGAAGTATTGCCTAGGGTGCTGAGAAGCCTTACACCGGCCCTGCCTGTACCTGTGTGGACAGCTGGCCTGAGGAGGTCTAGGATTGCCATGGCAACGCCGTAGACTAATAGGCTTGGAATAGGCAGGGAGATAATTTAGAAAAATCTCCTCTGCCTTTTTTCTTCCCAATCCTTCGGTGACCTCTATTAAAACTCCATCTCATGGAGTTCCTGCTTATTGCAGGGTATGCAGGGCACTACTAGGTGTGTCCATAAAATGACTGCATTTAAGGAGCAGTGTGCAAGGCTCCTGAGGTAAATTACCCCAGACGCCCCTTATTTACACCTCCCCTGCTGAATTTAAATTCTGATAATGAGGTGTGTGTCCTGGGGACACCTTAAGGGAAGAAATCCTATCTCTGTTATTGAAGATTTGATTCTAGCAGTTAAGCAGGCTTTGAATCTCTCAGAGGAGAAAAATAGGTCCAGCGCAGAGTAATTTAGTGTCACTTTAAGAATCATAGAAGACACCTGCTATCAGGTTTCTCATGCCCAATAGGCTGCATTCATATACAGTACCTAGTGCTCCAGGAGCACATAAAATTGGGAGAAAAGACCCCTCTGGTGGAGGCGCCCTCATCTGTACAAGGGGGTATTGTTTTTAAGGACCCCATAGACAACAAAAAAAAAAGATTTGAGGCGTCCTACGGATGGGTAAAGGGATAGGTTTTTACCTTACGCCCTATCTAGACCTGCTTGGATGTTCTAAGGCCATGATAAAGTGGGCCTATGCCTGGTTTACTCAACTTCCGTCTGACACAGTAGCTTTTGCTTTGACTGAACTGTTAAAGTGAGCTGCAGAGTACTTTTGTGTAGCTGGGAAAGAAGCGCCAATATGGCATAAGGGCTGCCAGCTCTCATTTTGATGCTTGGAAAGCTGACAGTGAATCCAAGAAGTCTCTAGAGGTTTGGCCTTTTAGGGAGAAATTCTGTTTGGAGTGGAACTCTATTCCACCTTTATACAGGCCACAGGGGGAAAGAGCTCTTGCCTTCCCGCCACGTCTAAGCATTCATTGTCTAGGTTGGAGTTTTAGTCAAACCTTTCACCCCCCCCCCCCCCTTTTACAGGGGGTGCTTCCAAAAGAGTACAGACAGGTAAAGGAAAAAGGCCTTTTAATAAAGGAAAGGCTCCCAGGTCACGTTTTGGGACCTTGGCAAAGGACCACCCTTCCAATGGGAGGTTGGCCCTCTTGGGGGCGGCAACATCGCTTTTCAAGAGGGGATGATGATCCCGCTGCATCAGGGGGGATTTTATTCTGTTCTTTTTTCTTTAGTCCCCAGTCCGGTCGGTAACGTCAGACCCATTCTAAGCCTGAAGTCTTTAAACTCACTTCTGTGGATGGCTCTCTTCAGGATGGAATCTCTGAGGTCGGTGCTCATAAGCATAGAGCCTGGAGAGTTTCTAGCGTCAGTGGATATCTTATTTACATGTGCCTGTAGAGAGTGGTCATCAATTTTTTTCTGCGTTTCGCAATAGGAGAAAAATATCTGCAGTTTTGGGCTCTACCTTTAGGGTTAGCCACAGCTACGAGAGTTTTCACAAAAGTGAGGGCTGTCATGACAGCAGCTCACAGGCTAAAGAAATTGTAATTATTCCTTTATTGGACGACCTCTGGGTCAAGGCCAAATCCACAGAAAGAGTTGCAGGATCATCTGTCAATGGCAGCACAGTTTATCAGAGATAAGGGGTGATGTTAATTCTTCCAAAGTCTCATTTAACACCCTCTCAGAAATTTCTGTTGTTTGGTGTGATCTTGGTCACACATCTTCATTGTGTGTTTCTTACAGTGTCCAAGGCACTAAACTTTCACCGGTTGGTGCGGTCGATTCTTCATTCGCAGAATCTAAAAATTTGGCAGGGTTTAAAACTGTTATATATGGCAGTGTCCTTGGAAACTCGGATGTAGGTGAGGTTTCTCTCAAGACCCTTACATGGAACATTCTGGCCTGTTGGTCAGGGAACACAAAAACCATGAAACAGGGAACTCTGTTGCTGTTTCAGGAGACAAGAAGCTCATTGATCTGGGGGACAGTCTCTGCAAATGGGGCAGTTCCTCCGCTCATGACCGATGCCGGTCTCAGGGCAGGGGAAGGCGATGATTCGGCACCTCAGACTTCAGGGTCTGTGGTCCAAAGAATCCAAATCTATCAAATACATTCAGACAAAGACACGACTTTGGCTTATTTAAGTCATGAAGGCGGTACTCGCACCAGGATGACTATGTGGATAGTCTCGCGCATTTTTCAGTGGAAAGAGGTGAACATGCTAGATTTGTCAGGGGTGTTCATTCCGTGGTTCCGGAATGTGGGAGCGGACGTCCTCAACAGTGCAGTTCTGCTGTGGGGAGAGTGGATGTTACACAGAAAGTTTTCAGTAACTAATGTCTCTTTGGGGGTCTCCCAGACTTGATTGCATACAAACGCAAAGGGGTATATCCAAGAGAGGATATAAAGTAATCTCCCAGGTGTGGCACAGCCTTCTATTGACAGAATAGTAACTCTGTTAAAATTATATTTTATTAAATAAAGTAGGTCCTTTTTGTTGGACCTAAATGACACGAGACATAGACAAACAACATAGACGTGGTTCCCACCTATGTCAACAGTGACAAAGTGGGAGTAAATAATGCATAGAATTATGAGAAAGCAGTGAAAATATGAGCTTTTGTGAATGTTTGCAAGTATGAAGAGAAACAATTAAAAAATTGAGCCTATACAGGTAATATGTAATCTCTATGTCAATTTTGCAGACAAGATGCCTCAGGTTGCCACAAAGTAATACAATGGGAATAGTGTAACAATATTACATAATGATTTTATAACATCCAGTTAATCCTGGTTACCGCAGCTAAGTATCTGTCACTCAGAGAGTGTTAGCTAGTGGTGAGATGTGTGGGTAAATAATGCTGAAAGACCTGTGATTAGATAAGGTGGCCGCTTAGTTACAGGCTTTTATCTGTGGAATAGAGTAATAGCAGGTAGAGAAGAAGTTGTATAAAGTGAATTATATACTTGAGTTCAATTTACTCAAGGAGTGGCTGCTGCCTGCGCATGTGACAATGGTCAGTGAATGCGCAGTTGAGAGGACTCCAAGGGTGTCACAAGTATGAGAATTAAAGAAAGAGGAGGTTTCTGCTATTGCCAGGGGTAACCTGTTTGGCTCTGCTGTACATGAAACAGCGCAGAGTCAATATAGGGGCCCCTGGGAATGAGAGAACCTAGAAATGGAGATTGAGTATAGAATACAGCTCACTGGGATCCCTGGTGCGTGCTGCTGCCCATTGTGTACAGTAATAACTGTAGTGAACAACGGTTGAGTGATGACATCTTGGTGGTGAGGTATGGAAAGAAGTATTAAATAGGCTTAGGCATGTGGTCCTCAGAAGTCCTCAGTGTAGTCCCTGTTGTCAAAAAATGGCATTGCAGGGAGTAAACACATTGCTCCCTGCAATGCCATTTTTTGACAACCTTTTGTGGCAACCTTTTCCCCATTAACTATATAATACAAACACAATCGTCAGGTCTCCAGGTTCTACTCTCGGATCACGAATCCGACCGAGGGGACAGTGGTTGTCATGACAGTTCCAAGGTGTTTCACTCTGGCCTAGGCATTCACCCCGTTTTCTATTATTAGTCAGATTCTTAAGTGGAGTGAGGACACAGGTGGTGCAAGTCATGCTGTCCTGAACTGGCCCAAGAGGTCAGGGTATTTAGACATACTAAGGTTGAAGATGACCTACGGGTGTCTTCTTATTCTTCACCCAGGCTTATTCAGTCAAGGATCTTATCTACACCTGGACTTAGCTCGTCTCAAATTTTGACGACCTGGCTCTTGAGACATCCCTTTTAAGGAAGAAGGGTTTCTCAGTTGCTGTTATCCAACTCATACTTTGGGCTCGCAAGCCGTATTGGCAGTTTATTCACCTTTGTGTTTGAATGATTTATATCAGGTGGTGTGTATGTCAGAAAGTACACATTTCCAGGTTCTAGGTCGCTTGACTTTTGGAGTTTTCTCCAGGATGGGTTTGCAGCAGAGTTTAGTCTGCAGTCATTAGAGGTACAATTGCCTGCATTATCCATATGCTTTCAGAATAGAGTCCTGGCCAGAAGTACAGACCTTTTTACAGGGAGTTATAAGACTCCAGACCCCATATAGGCAGCCAGGGGTGCCTTGGGACCTGTTCTGGTATGGTCGATTTTACTAAAACCACAGTGGGAGCCTTTAAGGTCGGCTGATCGTAATTATCTTTCAAGGAAAATTTCCTTTTCTGGTAAGATAAGACGGTTTTCAGAACCGTATCGAAGTTTTCTACCTAGGTAGTATCACTTTTTCCATTTACACCAGGAGTTTGGTTTCCGGTGTTTTCTCCTCTTGAGGAGGTAGAAAAAAAAAAAAATTAAAACAAAATGGGACATACTTCGCGCTTTGCGCATTTATGTGGACAGGGTAAAGGATGTTTGCAAAAATGACTGTTTTGCTAGTTCTATATGACGTACATAAGAGAGGGTGGTCTGTTTCCAAGCAGACTTTTCCTAGACGGTAACGGTCGGTGTTTACCTTTGCTTACACTACGGTAGGCAGAATGTTTTCCATAGGATTAATGTCTTTACCACTAGGATAGTGGCTTTTTTCTTGGGCTGTGCGTCTTTGGGACCACAGTGGGGAAGTTATGCAGGGCTGCCCCCTGGTCATATGTTTTTTCTTGCCTTTACCAAAGTCTATAGGTTCATGAGTTTGCGTCGGAGGATGCTTAATTTGGGCAAAGCAGTGATGAGAACTGTAAGCCTGAGCGTACCCTCCCAAAGAACTGGCTCGTGAATGTCCCAATGTCGAGCTGTGTCACCAGGAAGGGCGAAAGAGAAAAGGGGATTTTTGTTAGAAATTACCATTCAAATCCCTTTCTCTGAGTCCATCCTGGTGACACAACGATCCCTGCCTTACGCTCAGTAAGTATACTGGAGAAAAGCAAATGTAGTTCCACTGCACAAAAGCGGAAGCAAAGAAGAAGCAAGTAACTACAGACCAGTGAGCCTTACATCAGTAGTAGGGAAAATAATGGAAAAACTATTAAAAGAAAGAATAGTGGAATATCTTAAATTAAACAACTTACAGGATCCAAAACAGCATGGTTTTACTGCAGGGAGATCATGCCAAACAAGTCTCATTGACTTTTTTGACTCCGTGACCAAAATACTAGATGAAGGGGGGCTGTAGATGTGGCATATCTAGACTTTAGTAAGGCATTTGACACTGTCCCACATCGCAGGCTGCTAAATAAACTTGAAAGTGTGGGATTGGATTATAAAACAATTAAATGGATAAGAACCTGGTTGCAGGATAGGAAACAGACAGTTGTAGTAAATGGAGTGCATTCTATGGAGGGACATGTTACCAGTGGAGTACCCCAGGGATCTGTACTTGGACCAGTGCTCTTTAATATCTTTGTTAGTGACATTGCAAATGGTATTGAAGGGAAAGTATGCCTTTTTGCAGATGATACAAAGATATGCAACAGAGTAGACACACCAGGAGGGGTAAATCAAATGACTGATGATCTAAGTAAACTTGAGAATTGGTCAAGAGAATGGCAACTACAGTTTAATGCTAAAAAATGCAAAATTATGCACTTGGGACTCAAAAACCTAAAGGCTCAATATAGTATCAAGGGTACTATAATGGAAACTACTGAGGAGGAAAGAGATCTAGGAGTCACTATTTCAAGTGACTTAAAGGCAGGGAGGCAATGTAACAAAGCAATGAGGAAGGCTAGTCAGATGCTTGGTTGCATAGGGAGAGGAATCAGTAGCAGAAAAAAAATGTAATAATGCCACTTTATAGGTCATTGGTACGACCTCATCTAGAATACTGTGTCCAGTTCTGGAGACCATATCTTCAGAAGGATATAAATACATTGGAGAGTGTACAAAGAAGGGCAACTAAAATGGTTTATGGCCTACATCACAAAACTTACCTGGATAGACTAAAAGATCTTAACATGTATAGTTTGGAGCAGAGAAGGGAAAGGGGGGACATGATAGAAATCTTCAAATATATCAAGGGTTTTAACATAGTACAGGTGGGAAATTTTCTTCAAAGGAAAACAAGTAATAAAACACGAGGACATGCACTTAAACTGGAGGGAGGTAGGTTCAGGGGAAATGTTAGAAAGAATTACTTCACAGAAAGGGTAGTGGATAAGTGGAATAGCCTCCCATCAGAAGTGGTAGAGGCTAAGACATTAGAACAATTTAAACATGCTTGGGATAGGCAAATGAATATCCTTACAAAGAAATAAGGATTAAAAAGGGTTGAGTTTACCTGAAGGGTAAAAAAAGGGGCAGACTAGATGGGCCAAATGGTTCTTATCTGCCGTCAAATTCTATGTTTCTATGTTTCTATACTGTTTATGCGTTGTCACGTTATTGGTTATGTGGATTGTGCATAATAAAATGTTCAGGCGTTATATTGAGTTATGTATCCTAGTGTGCTTTAGAAGTTGAACTGAAGCATCATGGGATGCAGAAGGGAGGAGCCTACTCTCAAAGAAGTCAGCATAGGTGCCTTGGCTCCTACGGACCCTCCTACATCCCAATGTCGAGCTGTGTCACCAGGATGGACTCAGAGAAAGGGATTCGAACGGTAAGTTCTTACAAAAATCCCCTTTTTCCGATTATATGTTGTTTATCTTTTTTCCAAAACAAGAGTGCCCCAACAAAAAAGAGAGTCTTTGTTTCTCACCCAACCATAAGTCAGGGTGATTACATGCAATTGTGTTCATGCCCCAAAATGCTCTAAAACCATTTAAGTGGTTCTGGCATAGAACATAACACACATACACAGACATTTTGTCATTATTTAAACAAATGCCTGTACCATGACAGTTAGGAGCTAATTGGCTGGTAGTTTATCTCTGTCCACTTTATCACTCCAAAGCTAGATAGACCCCAAGGTTTCTTGTGGCCACTAAAGTGTATACACACTTGCTGATGCAGGTGATGAACAACTGTGGGAGCCATGCTGCATTCTGCAGCATGGTCCTTATTAATGATCCGCTTCATTGTCTATGCATGCAGAGATGACGGATGAGTTTGTTAACGACCCACAAGAAAACACATTGGCCTTCATGTATAGCATACACACTGGGAGAGAAGAGCAATATCGCTCAGAAGGGATAAAATGAGTGATATTGCTCATTGAATCCCCACGTGTGTAATGGGCTTCTTATAGAACCACTGCTTTGCGGTTAATTTACATTTGGATGCAGGGCCGGACTGGCCATCTGGCACTTTTTGTGCAGAAAGTTCTTACAACTTAGAAGTTGTAAGAACTTTCTGCAATAGCGGTGCAGACTCTGAGCCAGCTGCCACGCTGCCCCCCCCCCCCGTCATGATGCTGCGCCTCCCCCCCCCGTCATGATGCAGCGCCACTCCCACCATCATGAAGCGGACGTCCTGAGCCCGCTGTAGTGGCGGGATGGAGCTTCACCGACTTTCACCCTGCCTGGCTCTCCCCCTTCCACCCAACCTGCTGCCCTTCTACTGCAGCCGCTGGTGCTCTGTTCTGTAGAGAGTAGCCAGTCAGCCAGCCAGCCACTGGAGAGAGCAGCTATCCGGCCCACACACAGGCACACAGGTAAAACCATCTGTATCAGGATGCACTCCGCCTGCTATTCTGGGTGGGGTGGTGGGGGTGGGTCAATATATTTGACAATTGTCAACATAAAAAGTGTCTTTTCAATGCTATATGAAAAAGAGCTGCACTTTTTACTGTTACTGTAAGGATTGTGTCATATTCTGTAAAGGTGCGTTACGGTGTGTTGTGTGTGTGTCCTAATGTGTAATGGGCATAACGGATTGTGTCATAGTCTGTCATGGGCATCACGGTCTGTGCCATACCGTGTAATATGCATAACGGTGTGTTTCATAATATGTAATGGACAATACAGTGTGCGGCAATGTGTAATGGGCATAACGGTGTGTTCGATAATGTGTAATGCCTCCTTTTTATGAGGCCATGCCCCCTTTTCACGTGCGGCTTCGCCGCGCAAGGGTCCCGCCTACTTTAGGTGGGCTTGTCTGCTCAAAATGCCAGGGCTAATTTCTCGGCCCTGTTTGGATGTACTGTAAGTAGTTTTTATGACACACCTTTCAGCTGTAGCTGGACACGTCCTCTTACTAACACTGAGCTTATAGATACAGTAGTACTTTCACAATCTCCCTGAAATGCTTATTCAAAAGTCAGCATGTATGAATCAAACCCTGGCTATGAACTCTGTGTGGCCTAATGGTCACTTTCATATCCACTGTGTGCTATCTTACATATATTATAATATATATATATATATATATATATATATATATATATATATATATATATATATATAAAATAAGTATATAACACTGTGTAAAGTTTTAAGCAGGTGTGGAAAGATTTATGCAAAGTAAGATTGCTATTGAAAAATAAAAATATATTGAATCAAATCAAGGTTATTCCAAACACCTTGTAAAACTAACTGACCCTCTTATGTGGATGTAGGCTTGCTCAGATCCTTCTATTTATAGACAGAGCATCCCTCTTCCTTGCAGGGCCTGGCGGTAGATTTGCCAGCCGCCAGCCCCTGCCAGCCACCAGAAGGGGCACTTGTGTCCCCTTACAATGGAGTTCCCCCGGTTTCCCCGCTGCCTTGCTGCCAGTCCCCAATATGGTCCTCCACCTCCTCATTTTCTTTTACAATCAGAAATCTAGATGACCGGACTGTATAAAATGAAAGAGATAAGGGTCCAACAAATTGGGGTCCCTTCCAAATGTTTTTTTTTTTTTACAACCAGTAGTGTATTCCTTTTACCATAATAACGCCATATTCATTATGGATGGAATACAAAAAGTTAAATAGGCCTGGAAGCTCCTCCCCCTCTTCAGACAATATTGTGTACAAACAATGATTCATTCACTTTTCTTAAAAATGTAGGAATCCTACCTACTGTATTAAGGTGTTCTCATCATAGAATTTCTATGTGAGCCCAAGGGTACCTCTCAGTTAGGAGATGTGTTCCCAATTCATGCTCAGCATGGAAAAATTCTGACTGCAGCCGCGAACACCATAGGTGTCTATGCATTCCTGACCTTAGCCACTACAGATAACTTTAGCAAGTTGTAGCATATGTTCTACAGTTTGAAAAAGCGGCATCAAGGGCCGTGCTGCATGCGTGGTCAGGAGTCCTGGCACTTAAGTGTATGCATAACAGGGGCAGTGTGTGTGCTGATTAATATATGCCGGTAGTGTGCAGTAGTTACATACAGCAATGAGATTTTGGGTGCTAATTTCGTGCCCAAAACGCAATTATTGGTAGTCTTATCTTGTTGTATTTAAATGACTACAGGGGTTATAGATAATGATTCAAAGCTTAACTTGGATATAGGACATAAAGGAGAATGGACAGTTAAATATAATAAGCCTTCAACAGTGCAATTCTTGATCAGAAACAAAAAAAGATGCCAGGTCTGAGGAGTGGCAGGGATGCCAAAAGGAGGGGCACCTCCCTGGATAGGAAAACAAAAAAAATGAACCCTTAGTATCTAAGAAATTAGCCATGCAATACATTTCTGTGGGTGCTCGTCTATTCCTACCTCTGCATCTTCACAGCTTTTGCTTTGTGACTTCTCCAACGTGGATTTCTTTAACACAGGCATTATATGACTGTAGTGGTGTTGTTCTTTAAGATAGGTAAATCTGTTTGAGGAAGAACATATAGTACATTGCATTAAATGTACCGTAAGTGAAATATTCTTACATACTGTATACAATAACACCATCTTCATATTATACTGATCTTATTGTGGTTTCAATGACTCACCACTCATTGTGGTGACCTTACAACAAAAATCACTCAAGTGAGTAGTAAGTAGGCTTACGGACTCTAAAAACTGTGTAGAAATTATTTATTGTAGAAATTGTTGACATATTTTAAACAAGTGTGTATAAGTGGTAGTCTTCATACAATAAGTGGATTTACCATTTATTTAAATCTATCAAAATGGATCTCAATCCAATGATAATTTGATGTACTAACTCTTTCAATCCAGGTTATCTTTTAAATCCACACACATTATAGTAATTGTAAATCATTTAAAAAAAGAAGTGATACCAAAAGGAGTTGCTTTAAAGATCTTCAAGCTTTTTCCAATCATTTTAATGGTACATTCATTTCACTGGTGTTTTTAGCATGTGTGTTACAGTACATATGTGTTATACTGTATCTTGTGTACTGTAACTAGCCAATGGGATTCTTGGGGTGGGGGGACAGGCAGATACATTAGGGAGGCACTTAATTGCTCTATCCTGGTGGATACAGCTGTGATTCAAGGTGCTGATCCCCATGGAGCTTTACCTTCCTACAGACATCCAGCAATATAAAATAAAAGATATATAGGTAAAATTAGGTTTATGTTTTATTAGGTTCCCCTCTACCAATTTTTGTTTGATCTGCAGCCCCAGGGAAACATCCACTACTGGCTAATAGCATATTTTAGCAAGTCTCCGAAGTCCATAATCCATGTCCAACACTATAGCTGAGAATACAGCTGCTTGCACCTCGGGAATCAGGCCCAATATCCCTTTCCTAATGCTGGATACATGAAATCACCAATATTGGTGTTTATTAATACACATAATTCCACCATCTCCACCTGCGTGGTAAATGAAAAATGACATGGTTTCTATTTGGCCCCGAAAAATCCATCTAAATGCTTGTTTCTTGTGTTAGCACCAGAGCATAGTAGAATTCATGACCTTTTTAGTGTATGTGCTAATAAAATTGGTTTATTTGTTATGTATAGAGTGTACTTTACACTGCTATTTTTATGTTTATTTTTTATTTTCCAAGGTTTTCATTTAGTTCCTTTGTGTATAGTTCCTTTTTTTGTATTCCATTTGCACTGTTAAAACAGTCAACAAAATAAAAAAGAATACATCAAATAGAGATGATCTTGTCAGTTTTATACGGTGCCACGCTTTATGATGCAAATAAATTCCAGGTACTCACTACCCCAAAAAGTAATACAGTGGATCTAAGATGCAACTAGTGATTTACAGCAAGTACAATGTCTTCACATACAATCTACAGGAAAAACAAAGTTATGAATAGACAAAGGAATTAATGAACACTATATCTCCCTTCCCCATAAGAATTGATGGCATTTATTGTGATATTTATTACAGTAGGTGAAGAGCTTCCTGCAGACCAACATTATTCAGACTGTTGAACGGCTCCCCTAATAAATACAGGGTCATTGTTTGTGTCGTTTGTTGTTTTTTTTTACTAGATTTTCTAGACAAATGTTTTTGCATCACACTGAGTTTCAGTATATCATGCAAATAGAGGAACTCTGGATTGTTTACAAAACCTATCCGTGTGTGTTAGTGTGTGTATGTGTGTGTGAGAGAGAGAAATAATGAGCAGGAGGCAGCATGGTGGCATAGTGGTTAGCATTACTGCCTTTAAGCATTAAGGTCCTGAGGTCAGTTTCTGACCAGGGCTGTGTGGTGTACTTCAAATGCTTGTGTGGATGTCCTCTGGGTGCTCTGGTTTCCACCCACATTCCAGAACTAGTGGTTTAATTGGACTCTGACAAAACTGAGTGTAATATGTATATGTGCATGTGTATGTGTGTGTTTATGTATGATTGAATTTAGACTCTAAGCTCCAGTGTTGGATCAGGAACTGATACAGTATGAATTACACATTCTTATACAGCAATGCTCTCTCTCTCTCTCTCTCTCTCTCTCTCTCTCTCTCTCTCTCTCTCTCCCTCCCTCTCTCTCTCTCTCTCTCTCTCTCTCTCTCTCTCTCTCTCTCTCTCTCTCTATATATACAAAGGTAAGTCAAAAACCATACCATCAAACACCTTAGGATTTACCTGACATAAAGGGGGGAATTTAATAGGATGAGATATTCGGTAAGAAATCTCCAGGTTTTTTTAAAGCGACAATCATTTACTACACTTCAAAACGAAACTGGTTCTGCAGTGTAAATGATTGCCGCTTTAAAAAAAATGGGAGATTTCTTACCAAATCTCTCACTTTCTGAATCTCTCATCCTATTATACATTTAACCCAAAGTCTCATGGCAAAGTGTTCCTATCCTGGCCAGTCACACACTAGATATAAAAATAGGAATATTCAAATGCATGCCACTATGTATAATTTGTGTGTGCTTTATATAAAAATGAGTGCTGTACTTGTTTGAATGAGCCTTAATACAATCCATCAACATTTTATTATACAATTTTAAGTTATGTAATATTAAGCAATGACAGTAATTTAACTTCAAAATCATTAGACTAACTTTAATCTTGAGTTATCATGCGCCATAACATTTTTCAACAACATAATTCAATGGACTTAACAATACAGAGATTGTAAACTTAGATCTATGGTCTAGATATTGACCAGAACAAGTAATGTTTTTGGGGTATTCTCCATTACATACAGGAGGGAATTGGATGATGTTGCCCAACTGACTTGCTTGGTAACACAAACTTGTCATTAAAGGCCCCCTGGTGACTAAATGCTGGACCATGTGAGTTTATATTGGCTAATGTATTTTCTGGTGACATTCAGCAGAGTTTTAACCACTTTGTTCCTTAATGTTTCTAGACATCTGTTGTAAACACCTACTGTAAATACCTTTAGTCTGGGTAGTGTATAAGATTATGGTAACTACTACCCTCTCCCTAGATCCTGCAGACTGCTAATCCTTAGCTGGTGCTCAATGTTATAAATATACATAGCAACATCTCTATGTCAAGTAGTTTGGTTAAAATGCACATAGGATTTGAATGAGGAGTTAAATATCTGCTTCAAGTATCATTCCCCGTAATTAGCTATCTCCTGTCTTTTGCTTTACATTTCTAATTTCATATATAATATAATATAATGAAGAGATTAAACATTAACACAATAAAACTTATTAGGATATACTGAACATTACTATGTGATTCTTAATACAGCAAAGCAGTGCATATTACTAAATAGCAACGATTGCCAGATAGGGTTGCTGATGATAACATTGTTTTTCATTAATAATTAAATGACCACAGAAAGCATCAATTGGATATGTATCGTGTTCAAACCAAGAGGTCTTAGCAGCAAATTGAACTTAAAAAGATAACTGTAGCTCGATGCAGACGGCTGCTGAGAAGCTATTTGGCTTCTACTACGAAACTTTCTCTGTCTTCATTCTGCTGTGAACATCTGTTTTAGCTGCTATTACCAGCACATCCTCTTTCGCACACTAGTAATTTGATTGAACTAAAATGACCCGGATCCTGAGCACTCAAGAAAAGCATGGCATTAATATTAATCTGTCCAGCGCCTATGGAAAGCTGGGTGTACACTATTGGAATGCAGCAGTCACTTCTGGAACCCAGCAGTGCCAATACCAGCACACTCTCGTTTCATTTCAAATAATAGACTGTTAAAACTTTAAAAGCCTCCTTGTAGAATAAATGGTAGAGTGGAATAATGCGAGTGCTTACCTGCTGCACACAATTGATCGGTCTCAGAAAGTCTTCTCAGGAGCAGCAAGTAGCTCACAGCATTGACAAGTGGTGGTAAGTGAATATTGCCAGCGCCGCTGTCCATGGTGCTGATCCTATCCCCATGGCTGGGAGACGGTGCCACTGTCCTGCATTCTATAGGATCTGGGACATGCCACTAGTGTTACACTAGATCTGCCCCTAGCCACCTCTTCCTGCCCACCTTTCAGTGCTCTGGCTGGATGACTCCTCCCTGGATTTTCCTATTCGTGCAGATAGAAATTACTCGCGACAAACCTGCTTGGAGATCTTGCCTCGCACAGAGGGCAACTCCATCTGCACATTGCTGTAGTCATCATGTCATTTGAATTGTTCTGTAGAGTGAATTGAAATGCCACACTGCCCTGTACGTGCGATCCTAGTACATAGATTTGTGCGATGATCATTCTTTAGATAATCACTAATTGGTTTATTTACAGAATAATGACATTTTGCTGCTACAATCCTAATTGTATATAATGGTTTTCATTGTACAGACTTTACTTACGATCTATAAAGTATTCTAATGGTTTGATCTATATCACAACTGTATTTGTACCTATTCCCAATACACAATATCTAAGGTTTTTGGAAGTTTTGTTTGAGTGTATTGTATTTAATTACTTGGGGTTTTTTTTTTTTTTTTCATTCGTTCTCGCTCATCCTGTCATTCTTTTTACTCTCTGGCTCTCTCTCTCTCCCTATTATTTCCTCTCTCATTCTCTTTACCTTTAATTACTTATTTATTTCCTCTCTATTTGTACAGGTATTTCTCATTGTGTGTTCTCATTTTCTAAACTTTTGTCTCTCATTCGTTTCTCCTTTATTTCTCCTTCATTCTTTCTCATTCTACCATTCTTTCTTTGATTTAATTTTTTTTTATTCTCTTTCTACTGCTCTGTCGTTCTTGCACTTTGTCACGTTTGCTTTCTCTTGTTTGCATGGAATTCCAGTATGATTTATGCCAGAGTTTCCCAAACGTGGTACTCGAGGCACCCTAATAGTCCAGGTTCTAAGTATAACCATGCTTGGCCACAGGTGTGTTAATTAGTGCTTCAGTGAATTGGATTTAGCCATCTGTGCTGAGCTATGGATATACTTGACTCCTGGACCATTAGAGTGCCTTGAGACTGGGTTTGGGAACCTCTTATCTATGCTCATATTAAAATCACTAATATTCTTATAAATTAAAGAGTAGTGATCAGTTTGTGTTGTAGAATATATTTATTGTACAACCCTCCCCACTCAAAGGTTGCAATCTCTATATACAGTATATTGGTGTCTAAAGCGGGGAGATCCCCACATGCGAAATAATTTGCATGGCATTGCAACTGATGTTATAGGAATATTAAATGCATGTGAGTGTGACAATGGGGTTTTACTGATGTGACACAGAAACGTTTATCAGAATGTTGTCACTGTAGTGTAATGTGACACATGTATAAACGGATTACATAGCTGGGCACTGAAACCTAAAGCCATTAAGGATATGTGATTTCCCAATCACATACATGCCTGTATTTGGACAGCGGCTCTTAGTATTAGAACTGCGCTGTAATCTATTGAACGATGAGAGGCGTGTAAGGTTGATTAATGGGTTTCTTTTGCACTTTTTGAAAGCCATCATCTTTTTTACAAGCTTGATGGACACACTGTATTATACATTTATTGATATCTTTTAGTTCTAAAATAATCAGAACTTGGAAGACTGGGTCTATCAGACAGAAGCTTAATAATGTACAGTATTAGACTTATGATCTGAAAGACCAATACATCTTATAATAAACATAGACATTGAGAAATGAATGCATAAGTGCGTTAGTCTTCACTTTAGTAACTGAAGTAGTGCTTGCTACAGTGTATATATATATATATATATATATATATATATATATATATATATATACACTCCTAAAAGTAAAAGTGCACCTCTCAGTGTCATTATAGTATTGCTGCTGCTAATTCAATATATTTGGTATAATTTGCCACCTATCCATGTAAAGAAATAAAGGTGTTTTAATAAATCCAGTCGGTTAGAGCTACTTTAGATGTTAATCATTTATTTGTGATGTTTATGTACACAGAACATGATACGATTTGACACGATGTAATTGTCTTCAAACCCAATGAGACGGTTTAACTAACGTGTAGTAATTGTACAAACTTAAAATGATACGTCTGTAGCTACAATGAGGGAAGTTCAGGAGTACAAGAGACATTTACTTTGTTTAGAATCAAATCACAAAATATAGATATGTACAATATTTATCAATTTTATTTCCCTGAATATGCAACATTAGTCATTTCATATAGTTTGTCTTTTATACAGATATACAATATATCACACAGTATGGGCTTTACAAATAATAATAAAAAAAAAACTGTTTCACAATACTGCACCTAGTTTTCTTTTGAAGGGCTGTGAGTTATTATTAACTAGCATGACCTTGGTGGACTGATGGGTTCAAAGGTTGTTGTTTTTTTGGTCAGGAAACGAATATCTTAAAAATAGATTTAACAGAAGCATTGTGACATCATATGATTGTGAAAGGTACAATTATGAATTGCAAATTGGTGCATAAACACATGGCTGATTAATTACTTCCCATCGCTCTAGACAATACCTGAACTACTGTACTTATAGTCTAGCTGTACTCATAGTCAGATGACTCTTCATCAGACATGTATTTACCTGCCCTGGCTCCATGGTAATTGTCCATACTATTCTCTTGAACCTCTCCGTCTTTAATAATGCCCTTGCGAGACTTAGCCCTGCGCTCCTCCATTTTAATGGTATCATACAAACCCTTGGGTTCCTCATCCAGTAGGATGTTCCTTTCTGAATGAGAAGGCTTCATCTGACACACGTTTCTGAGGAGCAGAAGAGCAGGAGCGTACAGTACATTGGCAAGTCCCATGCCCAGATTTAATTGGGTGAAACCTGTAGTATGTACAATTTGGCTAGCTACTATAGGCCCCATGGCATAAGCCACCGAATAGGATATGTCTGCGATGGCATAGACACTTCCATACACTGAGACGTGGCGAAGATCTACAAGTAAGGCGAGAGTGGGCAAGAGAGCAGTGTCTACCAAGGCAATGCCAAAGCATAAACCACACAAAGGGACAATGAGCTGCTCGAAACTTTTACAGGCTGGCACTGTGCATGAGCTGGCACCTATTATAACCATTCCTATGGCACCATAGAACCATTGGTACTGAGGGTAATTAGCAGCAAGCTTTACAGTGATATAAACCCCTAATATATGGGGGAAAAAGGCTGGCAGCCAAGTGAGACCCATTTGCCACTCAGAGGCACCCATAGTTGTTTTCATCCAGTTTGCTATAGTGGGTTCCAAAAACGCCAGAGGGATATTGCAGGTGGTCAGTGCCCCTGCCACCACTGCAATGTATGGATCAATCATCAGTCTGTGAATGGGTGTGCCCACAGGCATGTTCTCTCTAGTCCTATTGGCAAAGGGTTTGATGATTACTAGTAAGAGAATACCATCAATGAGGGAGATGCAAGCTAGGATTAAGAAGGGGACTCTTTTACCCACGAACTGGTACAAGATGCCTCCAAACGGGGGTGCCACCAAACTCCCGAAGGAGATAAACGCTAAGGCTATGCCCAGGGCTTTGCTCCTCTCTGCCTCCTCCGTGTACTTATCTGCGATCATAGCGATCCCAGACGTGTCTGCAAAGGCAGAGCCCAGACCTTGTAAGCTTCTCGCCACAAACAGGGTGGCATAATTCTCGGCAAATGCAAAAATAACAGTAGAAAAAAACATGACAATGAGTCCAATGAAAAGAGGGATGTCATAGCCAACCCTGTCTATGAAGGTGCCACTCAGTGGATTGACAAGCAGCTGTAGGATGGCTTTGGAGGCAAACAGGACTCCTATTTTGATGTCTTCGTTCTCTGTGGGATAGGGGGGTCTGATGATCGATTTATTGGAATGGAATGCGCTAGAATTTAGGTCTCTGAAATGTTTTTCGCTATCCAGTCTCATACTTTCAATGTAGTCTGGGATGATGGGTACTATCACCATGTAAAGCATATTATCAAGAAAAAGGGCCACACACACAATGAACAGGATGAGTCTCCTATGGTGGTGCGCTTCCTTCATGGCTGAGCCAAGCTGTTTAGTTCTTTCCCCCATGGCATCTGAGAGTTTCTCCACCGCAGACTTGGCTGCCCCTGGTGTGTTCTCTGAAGCCATCGTGTCTTCCTGCTGTTTCCCTGCTGGTCACAGCAAGCTCACAATCCCAGCGGACCCTTTCCACTCTGATAGACAAGTCTCAGGAGGGCAGCTTGGAGCATAGAGGGACCATTCAGTAGATGAGAGGCACCATTCAACCGGGGCCCTGAAAAAAAAAACCAATACATTGTAATACACACTGACAGTGGCAATAACATCTGTGTAATGATAAATCATCTTTACTGAATGTTCCATATATAGGCTACACAGCAGTATATTAGTAGAATAATCTTGGACATTAAAATATCAGAAACTAATCAGAACAAGAAAGTGTCACGAAATGCATATACTGTACATTGCCATTTCTGAATACAAGTTCTCTATGGTGGTACAGTAATTGCTGATTATCCCATCTGATGATCAGGAACAAGCAATTAGCAGTATTTCTATTATAGTCCTCTCACAAATAATAGTTCAGAAAAGAAAGCTTCCTCCCAGCACTCCCAGCTAGCGGAGCCATCCCTCATCCCATCCCTGTACAGGAGCCAGAGCAGCACTGTGTATATAGGAAGAAATCACTTACTTCTCTGTTTCCTTGTACAGTAAATCAGCTCCAGCGCACAAGCATCATCCTCGCAGCAGAGTGTGAGCGCTCAGCAGCTGAGATGATGACCACAGCCTTATCCAGAGAGGAGAGCAGGAAAATAGCTTAATTAGTGCTGGCAAGCTCGGTGCTTCTTGATTTGAGATTCATATCTCGCTGTGATTGAACCATTGGAGAGGTCTCCACTTCACCCAAGCATCCATCCTTCCCTTTGTGATGCCATTGGCACAAATTGAGTTGCATGCTTCTTGATTCCTTTACTTTCTTTACACCGAGGGCTGTGACGCGCAGTTGGCTCTGGCCCCCAAGTGGCTACTTCGAGAGCGGCGTCTCCTTATGCTAATTTAACACATGGAAGAACCTTAACCAATTACCAAGGGCTGACCACTCCCCATTCACTTGCTTCTTAGGCATCATAATTAGGAGAGGTGCTCCCCTCTCTGCGTACACACGGGTGTACCGTATACAGTATATACTATGTGTGTATTAGCATCTCTCTCTCGCCTACAGTATGTACACGTACTGTATTTATACATATATAAAATATATTCATATGTACTGTATACACACTATTCTATCTATCTATCTATCTATCTATCTATCTATCTATCTATCTATCTATCTATCTATCTCTCTATCATCTATCTATCTATCTATCTATCTATCTATCTATCTATCTATCTATCTATCTATCTATCTATCTATCTATCTATCTTTGTATATACATATCTATCTGCATATCTATCTATCTATCTATCTATCTATCTATCTATCTATCTATCATCTATCTATCTATCTATCTATCTTTGTATATACATATCTATCTGCATATCTATCTATCTATCTATCTATCTATCTATCTATCTATCTATCTATCTATCTATCTATCTATCTATCTATCTATCTATCTATCTTTGTATATACATATCTATCTGCATATCTATCTATCTATCTATCTATCTATCTATCTATCTATCTATCTATCTATCTATCTATCTATCTATCATTGTATATGCATACTGTATCAATCTACATATCTAACTTTCTACTCTATCTATCTATCTATCTATCTATCTATCTATCTATCTATCTATCTATCTATCTATCTATCTTTGTATATACATATCTATCTATCTATCTATCTATCTATCTATCTATCTATCTATCTATCTATCTATCTATCTATCTATCTATCTATCATTGTATATGCATACTGTATCAATCTACATATCTAACTCTCTACTATATCTATCTATCTATCTATCTATCTATCTATCTATCTATCTATCTATCTATCTATCTATCTATCTATCTATCTATCTAATGTGGCTGTGTGCTGGGCTGCAGTGTGTCCAGGAGGTGCTTAAAGTGCTATGTTTTCCGTACTTTGGCCCTAATTCTGATTGAGTCGGATGGCTGCGTGTTTGGTCGGATGGCCAATGTTTTGTGTTTGCGCATGTTCAGAGGCGTTTCTGCGCATGTGCAAATGCCATGCACATCCGAATACGGCGTGAATTCCGTACAGAAAACGATCGGTCGGAACAATCCGAACTGGGGGCGGAGAGGGGCGTGAAGGGCTGTTTGGGCTCATTACCATATGAGTGTGCCCTGCGTTTCATGGGCGTTCCCATGAAAAGGTGGGCGTATGTATGGTAATCCGGCCGGGACACACGTGTGGGGGGCGGACAGCTGACATAGCCGGATGCCAGCTGCCCGCCCATATCCCTGCTTTCGTACGGAGAAATGTCAGAGTGGTCTGGAGCACTTGGAGCTGTCTGACCGCTTGGTCCATCATTCGATGGTCGGTGACCATCGGAGGATGGGGGAGGTTCCCACAGATGGGGGAGTTGTTCACATGAAACATCCACTCACGGTCTGTTCACTCAGCGTCCTACCGCAATCAGACAGTGTGAGCGATCCGTACAGTAGGCGGGGCTAAGAACACTCGGTTGGCCATCTGAAAATACGCATCCGTCAGAGTCAACTATAATAAGGGCTTTTATTCTGAAGGTGCATGGCAACACCTCCTTTGCTTAGGCCACACCCCCTGAAAAGTATGTGGGCGCAGCTAAGATTTTTATTGAATAGAGTGTGTTTACCTGACGCTGTATTCTGCCCTGCACACAACTATCTAGCTCCATCGATCCATCCTTGCACCAAATGTATAATAAAGGCAAAATCTATTGCACAGGATAATATCAGTAATTTTGTTCTATTTTGTTGTGATATTTGTAATTATTTTCTGGCTAGCTTGGCAATAGATGGTTGGAGATTAGTCTGGAAAGGGCATATTCCGCATTCTGCAACATAAGTTCATGCATCTGAGCAATGTTAAATCAAACAGGTAAAACCATAAATGAAATTGTCATTCAAGTCACTCACTATTTGTTCAGATATTGGTCACATCCAATCCAATCCAAAAAGCCACTGCAGTATTTCTGCAGCATGTATTTACGTCCTTGGAATTCTTTTTGAAGGAGTTGCAGGCCACAATGTCATGTGTACCTATCAACTGTTGGTGAAGAGCAATCTCTGAGTCGTTGTCTATTGTTTAAAGCAGTGTTTCCCAAACACGGTTCTCAACGCACCCCAGCAGTCCAGGTTTTAACTATATCCATGCTATGGCACTGGTGACTTAATTAGTACCACAGACAGTTTAATTATACCATCTGTGCACAAGCAGGGATATCTCTGACCCTGGACTAATAGGGCGCCTTGCAGGGCTGTCTTAATGGCATTGTGGGCCCTAGATAAAGCAATGAACTGGGGCCCCTATATAAATTTTTAAAAAACATACCTTCCTGTGGTGTCTTTCCACCTAGAAGGCCCCTAGAATTGTAGGGCCCTAGGGCATCTGCCTAGTAAGCCCATGCTTTAAGATGGTCCTGGTGCCTTGAGGACCGCATTTAGGATACTCAAGAGTTTTCTGTATGTACAGATGGAGTGCCTCTCAGCCAGTGCTGGGAATGGCAGAGAGGCGCTCCATCTGACGGGGGTCGTGCAAGTGTCTCACGCGCACGCACGTCCCCTGCCTGTCTCGGCTTCAGGGAGATGGGCAGGAATTGGGTGGGGGAGCATCGGGGGAGCTGCAGAGGGCGGCAGAGGGCTCCGTCAGAACGGGGCACGTGTGCATCCTGTGTCGCGTGTGTCCCCTTCTGGTGGAGGGCGGCGGCTGGCATCTGTATTTATTTATTTGCAGCTTCTTATATAGCGCAGCATATTCCGTTGCGCTTTACAATTGGAATCAACAGTGATATGTCAAACTGGGTGGTTACAGACAGACATAGACGTTGAAGGGCCCTCTATTTCGGATTCAAATTATTTGGGGGGTAAAAACAGATGAAGTATAGAATAAAGGCCCTTATTCTGATCGGTGCGGATATATCCGCGTGCGTTCGGCCCGCCGATGTTTTGTGTCTGCGCATGTGCAGAGGCGTCTCTGCGCATGTGCGAGCGGGGCGTACGGCCAAATCCCGCATGATATGTGAACACTACGAACAGGGGGTGGAGAGGGGCGTGAAGGGCTATTTGGGCTCATTACCATATGCATACGCCCCGCGTTTCATGGGCGTTCCCATGCAAACGCTGGGCGTACGTATGGTAATGCGGCCGTGACGCACGTGTAGGGGGCGGACATATGACATTGCCGGATGTCAGCTGCCCGCCCAGATCCCTGCTTTTGCACGGAAAAATGTCCGTGTGGTCTGAGGTTGCGGGAGCTGGTGGAGCACTCGGTCCTGCATTCGATGGTCTGCAACCATCGAATGATGGGGGAGGTTCCCTTAGATGGAGGAGGCGTATTCCGTGAAAAATACACGTGCGGTCCGTTCGGACAGCTTCTTACCGCATACGGACGGAGTTGGCGATCCGTATGGAAGGCGGGGTTTCGCACGCCCGGTCCTGGCCGCATAATCGGCTCCGGCCGCACCGATCAGAATAAGGGCCAAAATGCAGTATATGAATTCCCTATTTAATAGTTGTATTATTGAGACATTAAGCACAATCGTTACACAAAAACAAAGATTAATTGCAACATATACTGTATTTAGAAGCAGAATCTGATTGGCTCCTGAGCAGGGAGGCTCTGTATGTATTGTTGTGGTTGGGATTTTTTTTTATTGTAGATGCACCTAGCAACCCCGTTTGCTTCTGTCAATACACCTCATATTGTCAGTGAAACTGTTAAATGATTCATATGAAATATTTGTTTCTGCTGTCAATAACTGTTTAACAGTATTGATGTCAATCACCATGACATCTTTTCATATCAGGTCACACCTCCCTTTCGCCCTCATGCTGGGAAATTCAAATTTGCTTTCCTTTACCCATCTCAGTGGCTGAAGTGAATGCACTCTTTTCCACCTACTGTACTTAACTTTGCTGTTTCTAACTTCCACAAAGCATACTACAGTGCATCCGGAAAGTATTCACAGTGCTTCAGTTTTTCCACATTTTGGGGGTTATTCTAGTCCATTCTTTCTGACAAAATCCTTCTTAGATGGACAAAACCATGTGCACTGCGGGTGGGGCAGATGTAACTTGTGCAGAGAGAATTAGATTTGGGTAGGGTTTTTCTTCAAAGTGAGATCTATATTGAAGTGTAAAATCATGCAGCCAGTATTTTCCCTGCACAGAAACAAAATAACTCACCTAAATCTAATTCTCTCTGCATATGTTACATCTGCCCCCCTGCAGTGCACATGGTTTTGTCCATCTAAGAAGGATTTTGTCAGAAAGAATGAACTAGAATAAACCCCTTTGTTATGTTACAGCCTTATTCTAAAATTTAATAATTTCCCTAAAAAAAACAAACACATGTACATAATCCTTGCAGTATTGTACAAACAGCCCTTACAAGAGCCAGATCCCAAGATAGGGAAGAGACTCATATGCTGCTTTCAGACCGCATAACTGGCTTTGACCCTGTATTTGGAAACGTTTCCAAAAACGGGTCTGCCAGATAAAACCCCTTTCAGACCGCAGCACTTAAACGGTATATTACCGTTTAAGTGCCGATTTTTTGACACTGGCAGACCCGTTTTTGGAAGCTTTCCAAATACAGGGTTAAAGCCAGTGCAGCCTTCAGCACTCCCCTCCGTGCAGCTCCCCCCCCCCCCCTCGCGTGTCGACCGAGCGCATGTCGACGCCCCCCGCGCGTGTCGACGCCCCCCGCGCGTGTCGACGCCCCCCGCGCGTGTCGACGCCCCCCCACCCCCCCCCCCGCATGTCGGCGCCCCCCCCCCGTGTCGACTTACCCCGTGCCGGTACCTCCGTTGTGGACTGCAGCTCAGTATGCTCGGAAAGCACTTATGAAAAAAGTGTCTTCCAGAAAATGGCTGCCCCATAGGAAACCCAGTTTAAAAAAACTGTCTTCCGTATGGGGGCAGCCATTTTCTGAAAGACACTTTTTTCATAAGTGCTTTCCGAGCATACTGAGCTGCAGTGCCGGGAACCACAACGGAGATACCGGCACGGGGTAAGTCGACACGGGGGGGCCGTCGACACGCGCGGGGGGGGTCGACACGCGGGGGGGCGCCGACACGCGCGGGGGGCGTCGACACGCGCGCGGGGGGTGTCGACACGCGCGGGGGGGGGGGCTCCAGTGCTGTGAATACTTAATGAGCGCTCATTAAGTATTCACTGTGCTGAATTTAGGACCCAGCTCATTGGCTGGGTCCTAAATACCGTTTCTGAGCCGATTTTTTGGCTAAAATACCGGTTCAGAAACGGGTAGGACCCTGCATTTTAACCGGTTAGAAAAAACTGCATTTTCTAACCGGTTAAGTGGGACTGGACCTTTCAGACCGCACACATTACCGTTTTAAAACGGTAAAAAAACGGCAATTTACCGTTTTAAAAGTGCGGTCTGAAAGGGGCATTAGGTACAAGGATAAAACATTTAAAGAGGTTAATGATAAGCTAAATTGTCTGTTTATCACTAAATATAACGACAAACAGAGGGAAATTAAGAATATTATGGAGAGAAATTGGCATGTTCTTAAATTGGACCCTGTCGTAAAAGATCATATCGAAGACAGACCCAAAATTGTCTATAAAAGATCGACCACTGTTAAGTCGATGGTGGCTAAAAGTCAATTGCAGCTACCCGCTAGCAATGGTGTCCCCAAAAATATGCTAGACATCAAAGGCTGCTTCCCTTGTGGAAGATGCAAGGTCTGTTCACATATTGAAATGGGTAACAAGATTAAAGATAACATGCTAATTAAACAGTTTATTAACTGTAACTCTGTTTTTGTTGTATACATGCTTACATGTGGATGTGGTAAAGTATATGTGGGTAAAACAAAACGTAACCTAAAAATCCGGATGCTTGAGCATATACGGAACATAAAGAATGGGGTGCTAAATCATAGTGTTCCAAGACATTTTAAAAATTTTCACAATAGCGATCCCAGCAGTTTGAAGTGTAAAGGTATAGAAATTGTATATGCCAACAGGAGAGGTGGGGATAGGGATCAGGATCTGATAAAGAGAGAGTCATTCTGGATCCTGAATCTAAATACCCTGACACCTGAAGGATTAAATGAGGGATATGAAATTACGCCCTTTTTAAAATAATATACTATTTTCTAATGCTTTTTTTTTATGAATTTTTTGTGTATTTTTTCCATGGATATGATACATGAATTTTGTGATAGTACTGTACCTTATGAAATGTTTTTCTAATCAGGTTAATCCATGTATTTTTTAATCCATGTTTATAGTATCTGTTTTTAATGTATTTTTTAATGACAGTAAACAGGGGCGTAACTTAAAATGTTGCGCCCCCAAGCCAAAAAAAATCACTGGCGCCCCCCCTCCCCCGATCGCACCCCCCCTCCCCCGATCGCACCTCCGGCCATGGCACATGGCCGCCATAGTACCTGGTCACAGGGCTCCGTCACAGGGCTCCTTCTCCAAGATCCGGCTACAGGCCTGAGAGCACAGCTCGAACTTCGTGCGGCGGCTCCATGTCTAGCCCCATCTAGACGGACGCCCGTTGCAGGTGAGCCTTGAGGTCGGTGCTCAGCACTAGAGCGGGCCGTTTGCGTCTCCCTGGCAACGGGTCAGGCGTCTTCTCAAGTAGCGACAGCGAGGTCCTCTGGGAGGGAAGAGTTTCACCCCTGCTTCCTGCTTCTGGCGCCGCTGCCTGTCAGTGTGAGAAGTGCAGAGGCGGCCGGCGGCAAGATCAACAAGGTCCCTCTCTGCACCTTGCTGATCTTGCTACCGGCCGCCTCTGCACCTCTCACACTGACCGCCTGTACTGCATCCTGAACCCAGCGCCCTCCGCAGCGCTGCTCCTCCAAGCAGTGGCGGGGGCTGCCACACGGTGGCTACGCCACTGACAGTAAACGCAACACGGCCAGGATGTGCGATATGTATCATTATATATACCCAGTGCCGTTTGTTTTATATATAATTGGTTTTTTAACATTGTAATACTTGTGTTATGAATTATATGCTTTTTTAAAGATTTTATACTGAGTCACTTTAAAAGTTATAAGTGCTGCTCGTAAAATGCTGTATTGAAATAGGCATGTGTAATATGATTTGCTGTTTACCCTGTCAATCCGGGCTAAGTCATTGCCCGATTGGTAAAAGCAGGTGCAATATGTGATAGGTCAGATGCTTTGCCTATCGTAAATGGTGAGAGCCTATTGGCTACATGCACCTTCTTGAGACGTCAGCGAGCGCCCGATAGCCACGCCCTCTGACGAAGTGTTCCACGAAACGCGTTAGGGCGTGGCTACGGTGACGCTCGCTGTCCTGCTTCCAGGCGTCCTCCGGCGGTCTGTTCCTGCCTAGGTTCCCGGCACGCTGTGTATCCCCTTGGGGAAAGCGGCGTGGGCTGTGCTCCTGACGGTGCCCCGGACTCCCGTTGGACCTGCTTTGGCCTGGTAACATCTATTTGATTAGACCATGTGGTATCCAGCCCACAACTGTTGAATAACTTGGTACGAGCAACTTGTGACCATTTTCTGCTGCTGTTTGCTGTTCATTTGAATAAAACTGTTTTTATGCACTATGGAGCGCCCCTCTCTTTATCTATTTGCTACAGATCTCCTTTACTCCTGAGGATCCAAGGAGTCACCTTTTGAGGGAGCCGCAGTCTTATTGGGACTTGGTGCTTACACAGCCCTGTGAATCAGAGGCTTTTTTATGCTGGACTGAGGACTTAATAGCGCTATATATCCACTCTGTGTGTATGACATGTACATAAGTATTCGCAGCCTTTGCCTTGAAACTCAAAATTACGCTCAGGTGCATCATGTTTCCACTGAACATCCTTGAGATGTTTCAACAGCTAAACTAGAGTCCATCTGTGGTAAATTCAGTTGATTGGACATGATTTGGAAAGGCACACACCAGTCTATATAAGGTCCCACAATTGACAGTGCATGTCAGAGCACAAACCAAGCAAGAAGTCAAAGGAATTGTCTGCAGACCTCCGAGACAGGATTGTCTCGAGGCTCAAATCTGGGGAAGGGTATGGAAAAATATCTGCTGCTTTGAGAACAGTGGCCTCCAACATCCGTAAATGGAAGAAGTTCAGAACCAACTGAAATCTTCCTAAAGTTGTCAGGCAGTCTAAACTGAGAGGTTGTGGGAGAAGGGCCCTAGCCAGGTCAATCTGTCATAGCTAAAGCATTCCTCTATGGAGAGAGAAGAACCTTCCAGAAGGACAACCATCTCAGCAGTAATCCACTAATCAGGCCTGTATGGTAAAGTGGCCAGATGGAAGCCACTCCTTAGTAAAAAGCACATGGCAGCCCATCAGGAATTTGCCTGAAGGACTCTCAGTCCATGAGAAACAAAATTCTCTTGTCTGATGAGACAAAGATTGAACTCTTTGGAGTGAATGCCAGACGTCATGTTTGGAGGAAACCAGGCCCCGCTCATCACCAGGCCAATACTACAGTGAAGCATGGTGGTGGCAGCATCATGCTGTGGGGATGTTTTTCAGCAGCAGGAACTGGGAGACTAGTCAGAATAGAGGAAAAGATGAATGCAGCAATATACAGAGACATCCTGGATAAAAAACTGCTCCAGAGAGCTCTTGACCTCAGACTTAATCTTTTAGCACAGGAGTGGCTTCAGGCACAATTTTGTGAATGTCCTTGAGTGGCCCATCCAGAGCGCAGACTTGAATCCAATTGAACATCTCTGCAGAGATTTCAAAATGGCTGTGCACTGACACTTCCCATCCAACCTGATGGAGCTTGAGAGGTGCTGCAATGAAGAATGGGCGAAACTGCCCAAAGATAGGTGTGCCAAGCTTGTGGCATCATATTCAAAAGGACTTGATGCTGTAATTGCTGCCAAAGGTGCATCAACAAAGTATTTCGCAAAGGCTGTGAATACTTATGTACATGTGATTTCTTCGTTTTTTATTTTTAATACATTTGTAAAAATCTCCCAAAAACTTTTTTCACGGGTATTGTGACTAGAATTTAGAATTTTGACTATAAATAAACTAAAGTTTATTTATTCCATTTTGGAATAAAGCTGTAACATAACAAAATGTGGAAAAAGTGAAGTGTTGTTAATACTTTCCGGATACAATGTATGTCAGCATCTCTGTTATGGCACCTTCCTTTTAATCCTTTCAGTTTTACCTATTTTCCCCATTTTTAAGAAGTGCTCTCCTTCTTCCTCTCTAACTATTGTTCTTACCATTCTATATCTTTTCTACCCTTTGCCTCCAGGTTTGTTGAGCAGGCTGTGTACAATGACCTTACATTTTCCTCTCCTTCTACTCTCTACACCCTCTAGAACTTGGCTTCAATCCCTGCATTCCACCAGAAGTGCCTTCACCAAGGTCACTGATGTTTTCTTTTTATGTTAAATTCTAAAGGTCAGATCTCTATTCTTATACTCCTTGGCCATATATAGTTGACTAGGTGATTCATCGCGCTCTTCACACCATTGTAAGGTGCTCCTCTCCCATAATCTGTGAACGCCTTTATTGCCGGGATGCACTGGTTGAGTGAGGGGCTGTTGTAGGGGTGCTGTGGGTGTCGGGCTGATGGTGGGGAGGTATGTGTGCGTGGGTACTGGGAGTGCTGGATGGGTGGGTGCGGTGTTGGTTTGGCTGTGTGGGGGAGGTATGGGTGTGCGGGCACTGGGGAATGGGTGGGTGCAGTGTTGGTTTGGCTGGGTGCGGGGGTACCATGGGTTGGGGAGGAGTGGGTGGGTACAGGGGTGGCGTGGGTGGGGGAGTGGCAGGTGCTGGTGTACTGTAGTTGTCATCGTCATCGGCTGAAATGCGGGGTGGGGGAGAGGCATATGTGAGTGTGCTGTGGGCAGTGAAGGGGTGGGTGTGGTGCAGCTGGGGGTGTGGGGAGGTGTGGATGTGGTGTTGCGGCGGGTGGGGTAGGGGCGTGTGCAAGGATAGTGTGGATGATGGAGGGGCAGATGCAGTGGGTTGTGGAGGTCCGTGTGTGGGGATAATGTATTAGGGGAGTGGTGGGTGCGGGGCGAGTGCAGGGATGGCACAGCTGTGTGCATCTCTAGACATGTGACTGCAAATTACTGGGAAGGTGCCAGGACCCAGTGCGGAATCACCAAAGTTGAGGTGTATTGTGGAGCCATGGCACCCAGAGCTTTTGTCACTTTACCCCCCTCCCCCAATGTTCTTTTAGTACCATTACCCCATAATGCACTCCCCACCAATAGTGCAACGCTGAAATGCCCCTGGTAGTGCCACTCATATGTAATGTCCCTGCTTTGACTGAGTGGGGGAGGGGAAAGGCCACTTGGGGGAGGGTGGAGCCAGCAGCTAATGCTGCTTGTAATTTCCCCCCGCTGATGGAGTGGGGTAGAGGAGAGGCTACTGTGTCTGGCACTCGGGGGGGGGGGGGGGGGGGGTAAGCCAGTGGCTATTGCTGCTTGTAATGCCCCAGTAGTGCCTCAGCAACCTCACTCATATGCCCTCATGGGGAGGAGAGGCTGCTGCAGCTCTGGACAGGTAGGGTGATTGGAGAGAAGTTGGCGGCTGCTGCCGCAATTTGCTTGGGCGGGCAGGGGGATGCTGCAGCTGCTGCTGCTGTGGCTGGACGGCAGTTGGGAGAAGAGGCTATTGAGGCTATTGAGGTTGTTGCATCTTTGAGTGAGGAAGAGGAGGTGGTTGCATCTTTGACTATTGAGGTTGTTGCATCTTTGACTGAAGAAGAGGAGAGAAGCTGGTGGCTAGTGCCACTGCTCTATGGGTGGCACTTACAAGAGCAGTGCAGAATCATCATCATTTTGACCAGCGCCACTGCTCAGCCTCCAAGAGGAAGCAATGATCCCGCCTCACACTGCAGGTGATTGGTGGGGCTGCCGTGTGCCCTCCCAGTCTCCCAGTATTGCTGTGCGGGCAGGCTGTAGGCGGGTGGGGCGGGTGGGCCGGCTATCCAAGGCCCATTGTTCTCAGCTGCAATACAATACATAGAACAATACAGTAGGGGATTAGCAGACTAATCCTATTACTCAATCCTATTAAAGGGCTAGATGAGGATGGCTCCTTCTGTAGGTGTGGTTTTAGTTTCATTGCAACAACTTGCCTCTGTAGCATCTAGCCCCATCTTCCTCTACCTACCCTAACCCCTCTGGCCCCCCTATATGTGTGCGTAAATGCATGGGGAGCTCTGAGACCAGTAGTATCCCATTAATATTTTAATTCAACTGGCAGTTTATAGGGAATATGGTGGGAGGTTAAGTTTCTGCTGTAGGAAGGGAGGATTAAGGGGCAGATGGAAGGTAAGTATATGGACCCTTTCTGGTCAGCGGCATTGGTATTCTGATCACTGGCACCCTGACCGCTGGCTGGCAGACCCATTTGCAAAGAACATTGAAGAGTCTTTAACATCTGTGCAAATGTGAGTACTGTAGGTCTGAGACTGCGACTGAGAAAGACTGGAAGTGGTCAACACTGCTATCAGAGATACACCTCTAAACCACCCATGCATTTCTAATTAGGGATGCATACTGAATAACCCTCATAGTTAAAGCAAAATCCGCAATAGCCCATTTTACATTGGATTTAAATGTATTTTAGTTCCCTATTTTCCGTGTTGTTGTTTGTCTTTTTTATTTCCTTTATACTTTTTTATTTCCTTTATAAATAATGTAAGAAGGTGGTGGTGTCAGACTGCTTTCCCTGGTACATACTACGGAAATGGCATGAGCTATCCTATGCCAACATCACAGCGATTTTTACACTTTCTTAAGGTGCATACACACTGTACAATTTTTTTGACCAATTTCAATGAAAGACATTTCCCTTGAAGCCAGTGTCCTGGACAAAAGATATTGACGATAGACGAAAGACGAAAGATCTAGCTACAGTTTATAGGCTCTTTTTGAAAGATATCCAAATTGAGCTGCATGCACAGTTGACGAACAACCTTGATAAACTACTGGCGGGTATGGGAATCATCATTCGTCATTCAATGCAAACGCACTGAAAGATATTTTGACCAATTTCGTTCAGAATGGCCAAGATGAACGAAATTGGTCAAAAAAGTTGGTCAAAAAAATTGTACAGTGTGTATGCACCTATAGAGTTTATTAATATAAACTGTATAGACTTACAAAGCAAATAGACTCACTTGCTTAAAATGTATGCATGACCATTGATTTTATGCACATTTACGACTGCATTTCTGGTCTACAGTTCGATAATTATTTTATACCAAGGATCAAAACCGATAAAGAAAGACACTTATTTGTAAGGGTCATTCATTTTGGTTGCTGTTTTTTGTCAGGATCCTAGCTATAGATCTGACACCAGTTGTAGCCTGACACCGGATTTATAATCATGACATAGATTAATGTGTCAGATAGAGGGGCTTGCCTAAGCAGTCAATCCTGTCGTTCTTTCCCTTGTTATACTCATGCAACATGTTCTAGATTCAGAAATGCTCACCCATGCACATACCGCACAATATTTTAAATGGTAGAGTTGGAGGAATGGTTTCTTTGAAAAGATGCATTGAAGAAAAAAAAACACGTAGAATTTATTTTAGAGTGAAAGCTTTATTAAAAATGGCGTTATGTCGTGTGAGCATACAGTTGTACTAGAAATTAATGTTTAGGTTATATTTGAAGTTGGGGGAAGTTAGCAGGTGCCATGAAACACATTGTAGTATTAAAATGAGGTTTTTATATTTAACTCTATGCTGTAATTTTACATTGCAATACTATGATTTTAAGCAACTATTTTGATTCAATTATATTTATCAGTTATCTTTAATACTATTTTTTTTTATCATATTTTTTATATTTGTTTCACCATGACAGTATTTTGATCTATTATGATTTCATTGGTGAATTACATTTTTTTACGTTGTTTGTGCTTTTGGTCATCCTGTTATCGTCTTACTGTATAGAACACATTTTAATAAGTAAATAGATCATTTTGCTCATTTTATACTGAAAAATCTTTGAATACAGTAGTACCAAAACAAGGATTGTCTTTCCTTCCTTGTGAGTAAAGGGCCATACACACTGGGCAACTTTAAGCTGAAAGCTGCTAAGTTTACTCCCGTATCATCACTACCCCGACTGCTCATCCGCTGGTATTACCAAAAACGTCCAGTGTGTATGAACCTTAATGCACCATATAGTTACAGGTTGGTGTCATAGAAACACCCTACTTGTTGCAACAATAAGGATAAATTATACTGCCTTCCCCAGCACATGTGTAGGATGATTCATGGTCAGGTGGGTCTTGGCTGGATCTCTTTTAGAATGAAAAGGATATTTTGTAGCAGTAATTGAGTGGTCACTTTGCAATCATATGACTGTTCCATCTTGTGGGATTGTAGCTATACATGTATGCTCTTATGAGTCGTGAATATGGAGAAGGGAAGCCTATTTCTGCAGGATCTCTTGTACCTAGCATGGTAAAAATGCATTACTATTGGTGACATACAGTAGCTATGAATGGAAAAACAGAGGGCAGCGTCACGTTCCACTTAAAGACGTATGAGTCCTCACGTTAGTGGAGGGTTAAATGGTTTCCAACAGAATGAACCCTAGTGCGAATTTGAGTATCCAGACGGCTGACAGACAATGGGCAGGTCTCCAGGAACATGGCGTTTGTGCTGCATTCCAAGGAACATCCCTATTGGATATAAGTGAATTTCCCTGTGATATTTGCAGCTCTGGGGGGGATGCTGTGTGTGTGTGGGCCCCCTAGATCCAGCGGGCCATGTGCACTGTCAATGTACACAAACTTTGTTTCATGTACAAAATGATTAATAATAATGTATACAGTTACATTCAAGCTATGTGAATAAGGTGTATGTGAAACATAAATGCAATTTGTGTATACACTCTGGTCCCAGCCACAATATATCTCATTATGGTATGCAAATATTCCAAACTACAGAAAAATCTAAAATTCTAATTATGGAGAAATCAGAAATCCAAATACTTCTGGTTCCAAGCATCTCAGATATGGCAGGTTCAACTGATATTGACAATACACATTTTTTACAACCTAAAATTTTCTGTGTATTGAATGAGCATTAATCTCTTTCTTCCTTTAATGCATATTGCAGACTTTTTTTTTTAATTAATGCACATATTTGTAAATTGACATCCATACTGTATTCTACTTTTGCTAAAGACAAGATTGTGGCTCTCAAACCTCCACCCTCCTCCATTTTCTTTTGGTTCTATATTCCTTTCCTTACTGATGTTTGTAGAATTCAATAAAAACCATTATGTTAACAAATAAAAACCATTGTGCTGCTCTAGAATAAATAGTCTTAAAGGGCTTTGGGTATACATTTATGGTGGTACTCCAGATACAAAACTGTGAGGTTTAGCTTCGGAGTGTAATGGTTAGCATTACTGCCTCACAGCACTGATGTCAGCAGTTAGATCCCCACCATAGCCCTAACTGTGTGGAGTTTGTATATTCTCCCTGTACTTGCATGGGTTTCCTCCAGGTACTCTGGTTTCTTCACACAATCCAAAAATATACTGGTAGGTTAAATGGCTCCCAACAAATTAACCCTAGAATGTCTCTGTGTGTGTGTGTGTGTACATGTGGTAGGGAATATAGATTGTAAGCTCCACTGGGGCAGGGACTGATATGAATGTTCAAATATTCTCTGTAAAGTGCTGCGGAATATGTGTGCGCTATATAAATAACTGGTAATAATGGTAATAATAAAAATTCTCTGTAAAGCACTGTGGACTATGTGTGCACTATATAAATAACTGATAAAGAATAATAGTGGTGTCTTTTTAGCATTGAAAATAACTGTTTATGTTTAACCAATATCTAATAGTCTTAGTGTACGGTCTGGGACATATCTAGTATAAGTGGTAAATTCTAATTATTCCCTTAATGGAGATAATCATATACAGTATGAGTAATTTGCTTATCTTAATTTAATTATGAATTAGACGTAAAATAAAACAGTTGCTTTCTGCAAAGTATATGTTCCTAATAGACAAATGCAGTAGTGATGTTTCTCCTTTACCAAGGAATAACTGTTCCACAATAGAACAGCCAAGTAAGCGCATTGGAATCTTGGCTGTAACTTTATAAAGCACTTCATCTGATTAAAATATCTCTTTTAATCAGAGATATGGCAATTTCCTCTTTCTTAAATGGAACTGGGCTGGGTCATGTCTGGAAATTGCTAGAGTAGTTTTTCTTGTTCTTGTCTCAGGGGAGCCAGATGTCATTTATTACAGTTAAAGCTGAGCTGAATTATGCTTGTAAAATATTGCTAAATTAATTTAGGTGGCTCAATAAATCAAATAATTGATCAGCTTATGCTGAAAGTCTGCGTCACTGCAGGGTCAGACTCGCTGCATAGACAGAATGGAGAATGCTTCTGCATTTTATTGTCAGGCCGGGTGGTTGAATGCATATTTGTTTGGCATATGTGGCTGTTTGATGCTTATACTATGTGGTATGCATGGATACAATATTGTATATAATAATGTGATGTCAATTGTAAAGTGTTAAGGAATTTGCTCAGGGGGCATATGGTCCCTCGGTCGACAATGTCTAGGTCGGCAATCACTAGATCGACCACTAATGGTTGACAGTGACTAGGTCGACACCTCTAAATAGTTGACATACCCTAGGACAAAAGTCCAACACAAGCAAAAGGTTACATAGGCATGGTCAACACTGAAAATGTCGACACAAGTTCTTCATGTTTTTTTTGTTTAGAACGATTTAGTTTATGGATTATATTATATTGTGTACATGTTGACATGTCAACATAGACACCAAAACATAGGAAAACCTTTTCAGTGTTGACCATGTCAATGACTACCTTTTGCTTCTGTCGACCTTCTGTCAATGTCGATCTAGGGCAGGGCTGGGCAATTGCGGCCCTCCAGATGTTGATGAACTACACATCCCAGGATGCTTTGCATTAGCTTTGGTATGTGGCCATGCTGAAACTGATGCAAGGCATGCTGGTATGTGTAGTTCATCAACATCTGGAGGGCCGCAATTGCTCAGCCCTGATCTAGGGTATGTTGACCATTTATAGGGGTCAACCTAGTCACTGTCAACCATTAGTGGTGGACTTAGTGACTGTCAACCTAGACATTGTTGACCCACTATATACCATATCCGCTCAGAGGGGTATCTCATAGAACAGGATTGGGCAGTAAGCGGCCCTCCAGTTGTTGATGAACTACACGTCCAAGCATGCCTTGCATCAGTTTCAGCATGGCCAAACAGCAAAACTAAGGCAAGGCATGCTGGGATGTGTAGTCAACAGCTGGAGGGTGGCCTATTGCCCACCCCTGTCCTAGAGGCAATGAAGTCACATGCCCCTGGGTTCCAATCCCTATAGCAGCATCGGCATGTACAGTACTGTACAGCAGCACTTGTGTAGAACACAGCGTGACCCAAATGGGACTGTACAGTAGCTCTTCCAACTGAGCTCTGTGGCCCATGAATGCTGATTCTGAATGTTGGAGATAACTGTGTATGACCTTGAGCTAATGCATAACTCTCAACTGTCCAGATTACAGCGGGGCAGTCCCTCTAATCAGAGACTGTCCCTCTCGCAGGTCACAGTGTCCCGCGGACAGGGGGCACAGTTGGGGGTGTCGATGATCACCGCTCAGTGATCTCTCCTGTGTGGGGAGGGAGCCAATGGCTGCCCAGCTGCTTCGGGAGTGCTTGGCACTCTTCCGAAATGACAAAAATGGAGGGTCATGGTGCTCGATCACGCCCCTCTGTCAGTGACCCTGCCCCTTCCAATGCGGCCCTCAGGGCATGTCCTAAACCAGCCCCTGGAAAGTTGGTAGGTACTGTATACCAAATGGCCATTGCTATACAGCAAATACATACATGCACTTTTTATAAGGGGGAGCACCAAACAACAATTTACCTCCAGGAAACTGGGACGAACTTACGCCTCTGAATGTGCTGGTTAAATAAACTGCTCAATTTGACAGGCAGTGGAAGTAATACGTGTGTCTCTGGAAGTGAAATCCTTGCATTTTGAATCTATTCTGTTGTATAGGCACAAAAAATGCCTGTGTTACAGTGTTCTTACTTTTTTTTTCTCCTTTATTGTAGATGTCTGTAATAGTGGAATTCAATAGGCATCCATTAAAGATAACATTCAGAACTGCAACCCAAAACACTTTTCAAAAATGCTAATTCATGGTAGAGCTGTTTTATTGGCCTACAGTATGTGTACTAAGAGGTTCATTTACATTTTTTATTATTATTATTATTATCCTTTATTTATATGGCGCCACAAGGGTTCCGCAGCACCCAATTACAGAGTACATAAAAAAATAAGGAAAACAGTGGCTTACAGTTGAATACAATAGAGGACAAGTACAAGGTGCATAACCATAGCTGCAACAACAGAGGACACTGGAATAAGTATCATCATCATGACAGAAAACCATTACATTCTATAATCATTGTGTAACCAATTGTGGGAATGTATATGTATACAGGTGCCGGATGGGTTCCCGACAGTCGGGATTCTGACGGCATTTACCCGATGTCGGGATCCCGACTGTCAAAACACCGAAAGCCAGGTTCCTGACGGCCACCTGTTATTTTCACTCGTGGGGGTCCACGACCCCCATAGAGGGAGAATAGAATAGGTGGCTTGCGTAGTGAGCCACCATGCCCGCAGCATGGCGAGTGCAGCAAACCCTCAAGGGGTGTAGTTGTGCTCACCATGCTGTCTGGGTCTGGCCAGTCGGGATCCCGACCTCGGGCTAATGACTGTCGGGATCTTGACTGTCGGACCACACCCATGTATACTGTATAACATTGTCTAACATTACTTTTTAAACAGTTGACCTAATTTTTGGTCAGTTTGGTGTACAGTATTTTCTATGTCACACAGAGATATGACTTGATTATACATGTTTTCTTCCTAACAAAACATTGATTTGCAGAAATTCCATCTCTTATCTTTTACCATTGGCTTTCTTTGAGTATCTAATCCCCCTGTGTTTAATGATGACACAATATTAACAAGGCAGCTGCACTGGGGTCAGCTAAGAGACCCCCTGCACAAGCTCGAAAAGGGAGTGCGGCCTCATGGGAGCCCCATTACCATTACTAGTAAGGGGGTTGCATGACATGACATGCCAGCGCTTGTGCTGCCACTCGCTGTTACCTCCACAAAATTGTCACTTCCTGTGAAATCGCTCTGTATTAAAAATCTCACTGCGAGCAACATTACAGAGGTACCTTGGTGCATACAAACTGTATTTTCGGTGCATAGGCAGTATGCCAATAAATGCTGGTGTTTCAATGCTTGTTTGTGCATCGTATCCAACCTGATGCGATTCGGATGCTTTTTATGAGATTGATCGCCGTAATAGCATTAAAAGATAACAGGTCCCTAGTGTATGGGCACCTCAATACTATTTACTTAATAGAGAAATGTCAATGCCATTCAAGATACCTGTACTGTATATTTATTACATTTGTTTATCCAGAGCCAGAGATGTTACATTCTTCATATAGCAGATCTAGGCCCTAATTCTTGTTCACTCGCAAAGGCAAATTCCTTCTCAAATGGAAAAAAAACATGTGCACTGCAGGTGTTGCAGATGTAACTTGTACAGAGAGAATTAGATTTACCTGGGATTTTACTTCAAAGTGAGATCTACAGTATATTGCAGTGTAAAAATAAAGCAGTCAGTATTTTCCCTGCACAGAAACAAAATAACTCACTCAAATATAACTCTCTCTGCACTGTTACATCTGCCCCACCTGCAGTGCACATGGGGCCTTATTCTAATTCACTCTTAGAGGCAAATTCCTTCTTAGCTGGACAAAACCATGTGCATTGCAGGTGGGGCAGATGTAACATGTGCAGAGAGAGTTAGATTTGGGTGGGGTTTTTCTTCAAAGTGAGATCTATATTGCAGTGTAAAAATAAAGCAGTCAGTATTTTCCCTGCACAGAAACAAAATAACTCACCAAATCTAATTCTATCTGCACCTGTTACATCTGCCCCCCCCCCTGCAGTGCACATGGTTTTGTCCAGCTAAGAAGGAATTTGCTTTTAAGAGTGAACTAGAATAAGGCCCATGGTTTTATCCATTTTTATCCTTTGCAAATGGACCATAATAACTCCCCCAATGTCCAAGCAGAAAGGTAAACTGTGTGTACATAGAAAACAAGAAAACAAACATAAATTATAGACTTTACTTTCTTAAGTAAGATGATCTTCTACCACAAAGGATTTTACACTTCAAATTCAGTCTGTCTCTAAGCCTCCCATCCTGCAGACTAACCCTAACCATCCCTGGCATAGGTACATTTAGGATGCTGACTGTCATCCAGGAACTTTACCTGGATTATATTTTCTCGCGATAGTGGGTACTTGCTTCTCCCTCCCAAAAAACATTGGGCATAAAATTGTGGAAAAGACCATTGACGATCAATTGAATTGCCTCTTATGTATCTTAAAGTGTATCTTAATGCTTCATCTTACTTAAGGCCCCCATACACTATGCGATTTGGGCCCGATTTCCCAGCTCCTGCCTAATGACATTAGTTTGCTATAAACTGTTGCCATCCTCGCTGCTCTTTTTTTCTGATTGCCCTGACTGCAAGCTGATAATCCTCCAAATCACTGTAACCTACCATACCTTCCACTGTGCCTCTCCACTGTCCCCAGCATAGACCCAGTCAACCTGCAAGTCTTTCTGTTATGTTTTCTGTTGGCTATTCAGTACTGTCCTGTGTCACTCTGTGCTAACTTACTTTAGCAAATTATCTAGTGTTCTCCAGCCAATTGTATAAACCCCTATTGCTTGAGGTTTAAGACCTGGCAGCATCCAAAGTACTGGTGTGTGCATGAAACACTAAAGAAACAATGGGTGGCTTTATAGGTGGAGTATCCTCAATCATGGCTGTATGAGTCTCATGTAATTGTGCTGTACATAACCCCATATCTCAATAAGGGTTTGTATACATTACCCTTCCAACACAAATTAGCCTTCCACCCTCTAACAAATATCACCCTTATCATAGCTCTATTTTTCATGTGTAATAATATTAATGTTGATGGTATTTTAACTTAATTTTATTTAAGATCTAAAGCAATTTCTCTACCATACTCTACAAAGTTTGCCATATTAACATTCACCAATGGCAATTTTTACATTAACACCAAGACATTGTCATCACCACAAATGTATGTGAGTCTATGCATCACTGGGACGGGATACAGTCATTAGGTCTACACCAACTAGGTCGACAAGCATTGGGTCTACACCACTAGGTCGACAGGCAAAAGGCCGACATGGGTTTAGGTCGACATGGGTCACGGTCGACATGTGTCTAGGTCGACGGGTCATTAGGTTGACACAAGCATTAGGTTGACATGGGCAAGGTCTACAGTCAATAGGTCAACATGGGGTTTTTCACTGTTTTTTGAGCTGACATGAGTCGACAGGCGGTATTTCATGCCCTACCATCCACTAGGGCATGGTGGGAGAATAAAGTAGTGTGCCGAGTGTAGCGAGGCACCGTGCCCGAAGCAGGATGCGGTGCACTTCAAACTGTGTCCATGTCGACTGTGTTGACATTCGGGTCAAAAACAGTGAAAAACCCACGTCAACCTGTTGACTGTCGACCTTGCCCATGTTGACCTAATGCTTGTGTTGAACTAATGTCCTGTCGACCTAGACCCATGTCAACCTAGACCCATGTCAACTTTGCTGCCTGTCAACCTAGTGGTGTCGACCAAATGTTTGTCGATCTAGTTGGTGTACACCTAACAACCCACAGCCACTGGGAAACATCTACATCGGAAAAGCCAACCCAACTTCAGAGCTTTAATAAGAGGTGTGCGAGGGGTGCAACAACTCAAAGTACAAACCATTTGGGGTTGCATTATTGCAGCCCTGTGGCATCTGCATTTTTCTAGCAGGATGTGTTCAGTCTGTAGACCTCGTGGAAAGCTGTTTGGAGTGTCCTTAGGATACTGTGTGCCCTCTTCTTTCTGGTCCCAGTGGCCCTTCCCCCTTGATATGGCATCATGATATATTTTGTTTGTAGATGTATGCAAATGCACTTGCCGCAATGAATTTGCAGTGGCCATGAGACAATATGACATGTTGGACGGCCAGTAATTGCCCAACTGTAAAAAAAAAATCACGTTTGAGTACAACCGTGAATCAGGCCCATGTTCATTGCTTCATTTTTTATTAAAATTTTTGTAATTACATCACACAAAAGTCTTAAGGGCCCCATACATCAGCAATTAATTGTGACAATTTTCATATATGGAGATGATTGCCACAATTAATTTTAGATGTGTGGGCTCCCCCTTTTGGCAATCCCAATCAAAATCGCCAATGGATTGCTTAATCAGGTTTTTAAACATGTTTAATATTCTGGTATTATCTGCAGATCTTTTTTATATGTGTGGGCATTCCCAATTCGTCTTCTTCATCTATTTACGGTACTTGTTTCCTAGCAGGGCGCCCATCGCGGGCATCGCATGTACATCGCATGCCATTATAATGACATGCGATGCGACCGACGCTATTACCGCGATTTTACATAGGGAACAATGTTAAATGTCCCAATTGACCCGATTTCACATAGGGAACAATGTTAAATGTCCCAATTGACCCGATTTCACATAGTGAACAATGTTAAATGCCCCCCCAATTGTTAACGCCACCCCACGATCAACGTCAACCCGAAGCGTGCCCACGAGGGGCGGCGGTACGCGTCCTCCAACCTTTTCATACCCCCACTATCCACGTCGGCATGGAGTTGAGAATAGAAAGTGTGGCGAGCGGACACGGATTACTTAACATGTATGTTAAGTAATCCGTGTACCCTCGCGGGGCTCGCTGCGCTCGCCACGCTTCGGGCTCGGTGGCTCGCTGCGCTCGCCACACTTTCTATTCTCAACTCCATGCCGACGTGGATAGTGGGGGTATGAAAAGGTTGGAGGACACGTACCGCCGCCCCTCGTGGGCACGCTTCGGGTTGACGTTGATCGTGGGGTGGCGTTAACAATTGGGGGGGGGGGGCATTTCACACTTCAGGGTGGGTATTTGGGGTCTGTGGGCCATTTAACATTGTTCCCTATGTAAAATCGCGGTAATCGCGTCGGTCGCATCGCATGCGATTTTTGTCAGCATGCGACGCGACCGACGCGATTTTTTTCCTTGCGATGCCTACGATCAAAATTGTGGGCGCCCTTCTAGGAAACAAGTACCCTATTTACATTATGAACAGCTGAAATGACAATCGATTGGGCAATTTACAGATATGAAGATGCACTCTTTAGATGGAAAAATCTGCCGATCACTGAAATAAATCTGTAATGTGTGGGCAAACAAAGTCAGATAGATTGTAAAATCCATTTATCTGGCCAAAAAATCCCTGTATCTGGAAATCCATAAATTGTGATTGCTTATGTATGGGGCCCATTAGATAGGACGATCCTATCTAGGGCACCCAGTCACAGCAGTCATTGCTGCATGAAAAGGAATGGATGGTACTGTCTTTAGGCCTCAGTCACTGACCTCCTTGTGTATATATATGTAGAGTGCTTGAGATCATTCAATGCAAACATGACAATTCAAGGGAGAGGCCATCAGACTCACATGTCACCATAAAAGCATTTCATTCAATTGGATGGTTTTATAGAAAAGCTTGTGAATGGCGATTAAATATGACCAGGGTGACAATAAGTGAAAAGCGTTGGTTACGTAATAAGTCCGCAACCAACGTACCCTTTATACCTAGCTACGTGCGAACAAAGCGTAGCGCAGCGTAGCGTACCTTTTATTGTATTATGTATACCAAGAACCAATACCTTAATCAGAGATTCCTTCGCAGTACTTTGTCTCTAATCTGCGAATATACCTTATCGGACTGTGTCCGCAATATACTTTATCGCTATTATGCGAATAAACAGACAACGACCACTGTATAGAAATATGGAGATAAGAGCTCAGTAAAAAGGTTGTATTTGAGTCCCTAATGGACAAAAGGGGGTTACAGAAATAAGAATAAACAGGTATAACAAGTAATACAATATACTAACAATGAATACTAAACAGACTCTGCTAAGGGGAAAGAAAACAGATACAAGACACAATCAGCCAATCAATACAATAAGGATAAATACCGTTAATGCAACCGTTACCGTTCTCATCAGATATGCGAAGTGTAGTCCGGTCAGAGCTCACTATCGTTCAGGGATGAACTATAGTCCGGTGGTCAGGTCAGGGAAAGGTGGATGTGCCGAAGAGACTTTGTCTGCTCTGGGTCGCCTATCTTATAGGGTCAGAAAGGGGAGGTCAAAGGCCGTTCTCATTGGTCAGGGGTCGAATGTCAGGTCAGCTGTGATTGGGGGTTTAGCTGATACACCTGGTTTGGCTAGGTCCAGGGGAGTGAACTTTAAGAGTCCTTTGTTCGGTGGTTTCGGCGTCAGCAGTGATAAGAACTGGTTTCATCTGGATTCCTTTGTTACATTCTTTTAACAGAAACTGTCCCTGGATTATGGATTATGTCCATAACTATCGAGCCGTGTATATTGCGGAATATTCGCAATGACCGGAATACTTCGCATAATGAACTGAACGGAACGGTACTAAACACGATACAAACAGATGTATGCAGGACTAACTAAGCTATGTGTGGCGTTCTAAATCTTTAACTATTATTTTACTTAGTGTCAGTATGTATTTATGAATTTATGTGTGATAGTATGGCTACTCTTCTGGTCCACTTTGCCACGCATACTCGGGTATGGAAACTTTATTTGCGCAACTCTGCGAACCAAAATGGCGGCCATACTATCCTAAAATGGCGTGTGTGTAACTCGACTTCCATAGTCCACCCTTTAACAGTAATTATAAAACTGTTACAATACAAAAACATTTCACACGACAATACAGAAATTCATAATCCTAACAGAGAAATTGGGATACATGAGTTAAACATATAAGGGGAGTAAACCATCTGCTCTCGGCCGATCCAGGATCATGGATAAACGATGGGCCGCATTTATCGAACAATCTACTCAGGGTCACGAAGGATAATGTACAATTTTGGGATAAAAATAAAAACAGGGGTGGTTACAACATATACACGTTCACAAAATATGGTTTCTTTAAAGGGAGGTGGTTTCGATTCTAGGGTCATATACCAAACCCTGGTCTTCCTCTGTATCTCTCGTTCTTACACTCATGATTTCGGTACGTTTTGTCTTTCCCCGGGTCACCACTTTTAAACATTTGAACAATAACACAAAGACTATGATGGCACCACCGATACAGAGAAGGAGTTTTCCTATGCTAGCTATGATCCCTTGCGCCCATTCTCCTAAACCAGAGAACCAGTGCATTGGATTCAACCAGGAGGTCCATTCACTAACTTTGTTACCTATTTCTGCCAGGCTGATATTATGTTCCCTTCTAAATTCCCATTTAAGCTGAAGAATCTCATCCATCCGGTGATCGATGATTTCTTCTGGGTCTTCAGTATTGTTGGTGATATATGTACAACATTTCACCCCAAACTGTGTAGAAAGGGTGACACAATATCCTCCTGTCATAGCTGTCAGATAGTTCAACACCATTCGATGTTGGACTAGCTCTCTTTTATACGCTTGCAACTCCTTCCCAGTGTATCTAAAGGTGTCGTCATAAATCTCAGTGATATTATCTACCAAGCTGGCTAATGCTTGTATATATTTAAAATTTATGACTCCTCTGGCGGTATGGGTGATATCTAAAGCAATGAGGAGTTGGATACCGAACGACTCGTGTATCATTTCGGAAGCTAGGGGTTCTTTCCTGATGGTTAAATCCCTTTTATGGATTTGGTCATAATGGGTATGAGTGTAAGGAGGAGAAATACCTCTGTGTATGTTCATCATCTCATCATGTGTGAGGGTCATCACTTCCGGTAACACTCTGCCTAGATAACAAATACCAACGTAGTTCATGGAGAGCCATTTGTACGCCCTCCTACCACAAATATAATAAACATCGTCAGGGAGAAAATAGGGGACAGAGTATTTCATGATCTTGTCACACATTATCCATAAGAACATCCCCGTCCCCTGCTCCCTGACTCGTTCCTCACATGTTTCTGGCTGTAGGGTTACATTACAGTAGCCGGCCGATACTCTGCCGGCCATCATTTTACTTCTCTTCACCGTGTAGACATATTTATAATGTCTCCCACTGGTTCGGATCTTTAACAACAATTCTTTATCAATAGGCTCTCCATCTGGACGCTGGGAGTAAGTTATTGTCTGGTTATGCCATGTCACTTCCCAAGTACCAATCGCTCTGGAACTCGAGAAGTTCATACATACCAGGGACTTATCCACTTGGTATGGGTGTAATCTAAGACTAGGGGACCTGGTATACAGGTATCTCTTATCCAATGGCCTCCCCTATTGCAGTTGTAACAGATAATTGGCTTTCTACCTGTGTCCCTGGTGTTTTGTTGTTGGTATGCAGCTTTGTTTGGGGCATTAGAAAGGGCTTGGATGCTAACCATCATCAGTTTGTCAGTTTGCAGTTCTCTGCGTTTCTTGATGTTACGGTCGTGGTCTACAGCAGATTCCCGTAGGGCATCCACTGTCATTCCACGCCAATTTGGAAAAGAAGTTTGGACTCTGGCTCTCAGGTTTTCGTTAAGCCCTTCCACCAGCACAGAGACAATCAGCTCCCTCAGGTGGGGGTCGTCCTTAGGCTCGGAGACACCAGTGTACTTTGATACCGCCATCAAACCCCGGTTGAAATATTCGCTAGCTACTTCACCATCTTGTTGTTTGATAGTGAATATCTTGCTATATTCCACTGCTGCAGGAAAATACACTCCCAACTGTAAGTTAATCAGGCGTATATTCTCCTGGTTGATCTCATCATTTATCTCCTTGTCCACTTTCAATCCACTATCCTGAATGAATTTCGGGATGTCAATGTGAGTGGGGAGACAGGCCCTCAACATGATTCTCCAATCTTTGTTGGTGGGCTCATCAGAGTTTCCCAGATCCCTTACAAATTTCCGGCACACTGCCAGATCTTTCCTAGGATCAGGGAAATCTGTAATGATGGACCGCAGCTCTAACCGTGTCCATGGGTTTAACATGGTCATCTTTCTGGTAGGTATCACACCCTCTCTGTCTGCCTTACCATAGGGAACCTCCAGTGTGCGTACAGGGTATGTTTGTACCACATTCGCATTACTGGGACCTGCTTGGGAGTCAACTGTGTCTGTGCTGTGTGGTGCATCATTACCTGAGTCCAATACTATGCTGTTGGCATCAGCCGTCTCCTCCTCCTGTGCTGGGGCCTCAACAGCGGGTTGAGCTTTTCCCTCAATCATATTAATTGCATGAGAGACGGCCAGTGCCAACAGCTGCTCGTTTTCCTCTCGGGCTTCCTTGTAAGGGGATAAGACAGGGTACAGGTTAGCAACGGATACATTGTTACTTATACTTTTCTTATGAGTCATTATCCCCTTCGGCACATATGGGGGTGGGGGAGCTGTTTCTATTGTGGCGGCGGTTGCATTTATATTGTGGCTGATTGCGTCAGGTATTGCCAAACCTCTGCTTCCCCATTGTTCCTGTCCTTCCTTCTGCCACAATTTAAGAATATTTATATGCTTCACTCTCTCCTTACGACTGGAGAGTAGGCATATTTCATCTTTTACTGCCGATAAGATTTCCGGATCGAAGCTACCAACACTGGGAAATTCTAACTTGCTGCCTTGTGTCATTTTTCTCCATTTATTTTGGTAAACAACTGCGAGTTCACCGTGCTTCCTGCACATAATAAAAGCAGCCGATCCTTTTGGCTGGCTTGCTTCCTCCCTAACATGCACGTTATCACAGCGTGACCCGTTATTACCCATAATTACAGGAATAAACGTTCACGCCTAATAGATAATCGGTGGGTTATTTAAGTTGAGAGCTCCCCAACCACTCACTTCTCCACACAGCGACACTTCAACACAATCAAGCGAAGAGCCCACAATGCGAGGTAACGTACTCAATCACCAAGTCTTTCGACTAGCAGCGAACTTCTAGCCAACTTGCTTGATGCGGCACAATTTTTCCAGGGTATAACAAACTTGTTTTCCTATACCCCCAAAAATCGGATTTCTAAAGTAGCTAATCGGAAACAAGTGCGTTCCGATATATCTTCTTGTACCCTCCTAGCGGAATCAATTCCACTGAAGGGGCAGTTCCTATGGGCACGTCGTCACGTGAACCCTAACCTTGTCCTACCTGGACTGTCCTACACTGGACTACACTGCGCTTGAGTCGTGTCGTCACACACCCGTTCGCCTCAGTTATTTTTCACACTGGGCGCTGGTTACACCTTGGTCTTATGCATATATTTGAAATATTTCTGTACAGAAAATCTTCCCAAGTTGGTAGCTTTTCACTGGATACTTATGCAGGTATAAATCCCTTATAACACTCTATAGGAATCTATTAAAATAATGCTTGAGTTGCTTGTTTAAAAAAAAATGAACAAAAAGAAAAAAACTTATTTTCTTTTATTAATCACCGCCTCATTCGCAGTATATTGCTATACTGTTTAAATAAAGCTAGTGGTTAAATACTGTTCACCTTTGCGTTCCTATGTGTGCTGCATGTGCAGTACCAATGAACAGCCACGTGTGTACATGCACTGTTTACAGGCCGCCGATGAATCGGCCACCCACGTGTTCTATAGTGTATTTGCAAGGCTGTGCTCGGGTTTCGCTATACGCAGTAAGTGCGCCTAAATGTGGAATAAATCCCTTAACTCCGTCCGAAAGTTACGTATCAAGATGCGAAATAAATCCCGCACTTAATCCGTAAATCACGTACAAAGATGCGAAAATTTCCCGATATGGGCCCGTGCGCGCGCACCTTGCGTAATACACAATAGACGCTTTACGTTACTGCAAAAAGCCCAGGACTTGTCGCCACGTGGCGGAGTCCCTGTTTTTTTGCGGTAACTAACAATAAACAATTATAGTTTTGCACAGAGGGGATCCTCTATGTACTATAATAAACACAGATTCCACGTGTGCGAACCTTATCGCACGTGGTACATATACTATAATAAACAAGCAACCCAAGACACTATACCCCGTTAAACTACTTGTGGCAGGCAGAAGTACAGTTTACTAAACACTTAGGTATGATATGCTTTAAAACACGTGGCTTTCACTTATTGTACACCGGGTTCAGCGCTAGCACTTCCCGAACCCCGCACCGCCGCGGACTCGGCCTATCCAGCAATGGAAACAAATAAATACATCCACCCTTTTGCTGGTATAGGTCGAGTCGCACGCCTGGTACTGAGTTCTGGAATGTGGAGCGGACGGACGAGCCCCCAATTGTTAATGGCGATTAAATATGACCAGGGTGACAATAAGTGAAAAGCGTTGACTTCCATAAGCTGCTTTGACCTAGTTTGGATATTGTGAAGGCTTTATTCATTGGGTAGACATGCTTTTCCTCAGACATAATATCCATGGGTTGTGAATGGTGAGGTTTGATGGAATAAAACTGCTTACATGCCTACAGTAGGTCATGGTCTTGTACCTGGGAGAGGTATCTTCCTATTTTTTTTTATCAAGCACTGGAAATAATCAGAGGCCAGACTGAGGGGTGATAGGGACAAAACAGTGACAGCTATCCCATACTGAATCTGAATCGCTTTTGCTATGGATGGAAGCCCTTAAATATTTGTGTGTGAGTCCTTAATTTAAATGTATTTGTAGGGAAACTAACATTTGATGTAACTTATGTACCACCACCAGCAATAGGATGCTGAGCCAGTGTCAGTGTAGCTGAAAAGCCCTATACATTATCCCCATGCATGCAAAATTTCATAAAACCCCTGCATTACACAGAGGGGTTGATTCTGGTTGGGTCATTAAAATGCTCCCCCCCCCCTCACATGCTGATTTCCCCACACACATGCAAATGGTGTTTAGCATAAACATCCATTTGCAGCCTTGTGAAATCAGTCAATGGTCACCGACCGTCAAATGATTTGTACAGCGCTCACAGATCTAAGACACCTCTCTGGTGTCTTAGATCTGTGGCGGCGCTGTACAGGAAGTGGGCAGGCAGCTGACCTCTGCTGATTCCAGCTGCCTGCCCCCGGCACCCGCCTCACAAGCGCATTTCCATGGTAACGGCCAGCATTTTTATGAGAATGCACATGAAACACTGGGCGTTCCCATAGATGCAATTCCTCGCCGCCGCCCCCCACCCACACTGCCAGGTGCGAACGGGATGGCAAAGAGGCAATTTGCCATGCCCGCTCACACCAAGCGGCTAAACAACTCTCCTCTGCGAGAACGCGCAAAGGAGCAAAGTGACCAGAGTCAGGGCCAGAGTCACAGTGTTCACACAAAGGTGCTGGGGCCACCACACATTAGAGGAACTGTATCAGAGTTGCCTACCCTCCCCATTTTGCAGGAGGCTTCCTGTTTTTTATTGAACCCTCCGCTGCCCTGCAAACCCTGCTCTGGCCCCTGGGTTCCTGTGGAAATTTGTACTGTCCATGCAGGACGAGCATAGGTGCGTGCATGGGCTACTGTACTTGGTCTGGAGTCTGGCTCTACCATCCTTGGAAATCCGCACCTCCAGTTTCTGCCTCCTGCCCTGACATTCACCAAGTGAAGGACATCAATCAGTATCCACTCCCACCTGTGTCAGCATCTAGCCCCATCTCTCCCGGTCGGTATGATAGCAGCCTACTCAGAAGCATCATGGAATTCTTCTGCCTGTAGGCCTGTGTCACGGTACACACTCTGCAGCTCCTGCTCCTCACCAGCTGCAACCGCACCAGCACTTCCTATTGGTCTACAGGTCCCTCTTTCTAGCTACTCTTCTTGGGGGTCCTGACTCAAGAATGTTTCCCTCTCTGGTCGCAGGATCCTGTGTAGCTGGCATACAGTTCCATTACCCGCATGCAGGCTCCTGGATCGGCTTCGGGTAGATGTCCTCAAAAAAGATACAGAATGCATAAATAATAATGCAGAATCCCTCAATAATGAACGTTGGAATGTATGGATGGTGTTACAGGGAGGTTGATGTTTGACGGCAATTTCACTTGTGGGGGCACCCACAAAGTCAATGTCCATGGGCCCCCACTAGCCGTGATCCAGCCCTGGCTTGGCATCAAGTTTGTTACACAGCGATTGCCTACCAGGATCTGTATCCAGCTTGGTGACGGAAAGGAGCCTTAGGTAGCAGGTTAGGGTGCATGCTGGGAATAGCCTAGCAAGGAAGCAGATATACAGTAGATGCAACGGTAGTACCCGGCTGCCTGTAATCTGCAGAAGGCAGGACCTTCAGGCTCCTAGTATGAACTTGTTTCCTGATCGGACGGGTGCACACAGTGAGTTTGTGCACAGAGCACTTGCTGTCAGAAGAATATTGGTCTGATCTGTCAGATTGTGCTAAGATCTATAGAATTTGCCTCTCCCCTGTCAACCTCTACCTTTCCAAAATCATATTTTTGCACCTTGGCTCACGACTCACAAGTTTTACCACTGAATGCCCAGAATTAACAAATGGGAAAATGAATTCACTAGTGGATACTGTGCTGTATGCTATACAGATGTGGCCACACTCATCTTGGCCACTAGTGCCCATTTGATGCACTTACAGTAATTGCACTGTGGCTCGATGTAGCCACTATGAGCGTGGTTACATCTGTATAATGTAAGTGTATGATACTCCTTGCTCTCAGCCATGAATCCATCAGTAGTTTTATGTACAATGTAGCAATTTATCTATATTTAACATGTTCATGAGATCCATACTGTATCTGTTGAGTTTCTTTTTTTTTCATCTGTTTCTTGCTTAGTTTCTTACTGTGGATAATGTCGACCAGGGGTCCTCAAACTATTTTGCTCTGGGACCCCATCAGATAATAAAAATAATGACAGGACCCCGGCAAGTTACTGCAGAAGGCCATCACATCACATGTGTAGTCAGCAGACAGCACATACTGTACATGGCAGCATTGTGGAGGCAGAAAAAAGGTTTTGGGAGGAGTCTAAAGTAACAGACAATTCAACAGATTTATCAGACTCCTTAAATCAATCACAGGGCAGCGAGCAGACCAGAAAAAGGTCCTAAATGTGGTTATACAAAATACTGTGTTTATTTCTGAGTAAACATAGGGGGGAATTCAGTTAAACATTGCTGTCATTAGCATTTTACCACAGTAAAGTCATTCTGTTTGCACCTCCATAGGCTGCAAGCAGAATTAACTTTCTACAGTTAATGCGTGAAAGCTGCTGGGACCCATTCCAGAGGCTTCCATACATCATTTCATTTGCCCTACAATGTTAGTGCTAATTTATAAAACAATCCTCATTTCATTTTACGGGAATAACTGGTCCACCTTGAGAATAGGATATGCGTAGATTCTGTGAGTCATGGTGTTCTACAAATAGCAGTAAAACCTGTTTTAGTGAGTGTGGATCTTCCCCCAACAAAATCTTTTATGAATTCATTTCTTGCTCTGCAAAGTACTCTTATCAAATATTACTCTTGAATACAGGTAGCAAATGTTCTTTTTTCACCTTCCTTTATTAGAACTCTGAATATTAAACTTACATTCTACCTTTATAAATCTGCCATCTAGATGGGATAAATTGAGGTAAACTCTTCAGGTTTTACATTTCTGACAATAATGGCATGCGTTGTATCAAGAGACATGCTTTAATTCGGTAAAAATTGCCTCTGGCTCACACATTTTGAAACCAGGCACTCTGTGAAGACTTTCTCTTCTTTGTCAGAGCTGAATGGGGGAGACTTGTAAAAGAGAATTTTTAAGCAGTGGAAATATCTTGATTGATTTTAATGCACTTCTTTACTAAATGTTCTCCATAGAATTTCCTCTTTTTTTTTATTAATGCAGAGAGCCCTCCAAAGCTTTTAGGACTATTTGCACTCTGGGATGAGTGCGCACATGTGCAAATGACAAAAGAGGTTTAGCAGAGTAGGGCAAAATGATTAAATCAATATAAATATAGACTTACCTTTGCACTGTATGCTAAAGAATGGTAATGACTTAAGCAGTGAATAAGTATTTAATCAAGTACACACCTGGAATATGAGATCCCAGAACTGGTATTTACTTCTTGTATTCATATGTAGGCAATGGCTGTGTAATGGGATATGTGGTGATAAAGTTACTACTTGTAAAACTTGTAGCCTGTCATTATCATGAGACCCATTGTGTATGTTTTATTCCCAAGAAATGTATCCATACACACCTGTGTAGATAATTGCATAATGTTATGAAGCACCTCACTATGGGGGGGTATTCAATCCCTGCCACTATTTCTTAATATTTGCCCGACAGCATTGAAGAGGCAGATAGACAGAACGGGCCCGACTTTGAAAGCTGCCCGGTTTTGTCAATTACGGCCGTGAAATGTCGCAATCACGGCCGAATCTCAAAAATCCACAGCTGTTTACCCAAACACACCACATTTTTGCTGATTGCCAAGTGGGACATTGAATCCCACCTAGCAATCTTCTGTCGAGCAAGACGAAAATGGGCCAGGGTCATGGCTGTCGGGACAGATGAATAGTCGTGATCCGGGATTGAATACCCCTTATTTATACCTCCCAATATTTTAAAAGTTGCAGATGGGCTCCTTATGAAGGGGGGCTTGGCTTTGTGCCCACCAGGCCACGTCCTGTCCCCTGAATCTCATCAAGCTGGGGGAGCTCAGAGCTCTGGCAGCTCCCCTGGCACTAAATGGGTGGCACTAAATGGGTGCCATGCACACCACTGCTCTGCAGCTAGAGCAGCTAGAACAGTGATGTCATAATGCCTAGTTTGTTCTATCACTTGTTTCCAATTGTAAATCAATGTGAGATATTCTGTGCTAATTAAGAGTTTATATAAGTTTGAATGAAGTCCAAATGAAATATGTATTTGTCTTTAGTACACTTCCCCTATTAGTAAATACACTTAAATGGTCTCTCTGATATGTCTCATTTGGACATTCCAGTGTAATAAGATCAGTACTGCTGCTTTTGGGTGATTTAACTATCACCCCATAACTTGCAAAGTGTTGTACAGGTGATAGAGGCTTTTGGATCACTTATACAGTTCACCTAGGCTTGTCTAGAGTAAATTAGTTGTTGACATAAAAGGTGAGGTTTCAATACGCCATCCCTGCCTCAGTGTTTAGACACACTAATATCCTAAATGGCTGTTGTTACTATATTTCTAGAAATGTATAATTAAGGGGGAGTTATTATATTTTTTTTTCCCTTAATGTAGATTTTGGTGATTATCTAGTTCTTCCTGGAGAGACAGGTGCCCCACTCTCAGGTCACAAGTCAAGGACAAAACAGCCTTTTTGAAAATGATACAAAATCAAGAATGGAAAGAGTCCTACAACTTCCTAATACTGGATGTGACCAGTATTTATTCAAACATCCCACATGCACAAGGCCATGCAGTCATTAGCAACAGACTTGACTGCGACAATGTGTGGAATTAAAGCACTTTGTTTTGGATTGTATCACCTTTATCCTCACACACAATTATTTCCTATTTCTAGACATTTATTATTTACAGGTCATGGGTACCACCATGGGGACCAGGTTCGCTCCAAGCTATGCCAACCTCTACATGGGGGAATAGAAATAGTTTTTTGTGTGCCAGCGCTGGCTGAAAAGTAGACGGTATATCAATTCATAGTTTTTACTACATAAAATATATCACAATAAATTAAATAAAATAAATGACACAGATAAGATTAAAATAGAAGACTTAATATATAGGGCTCAGTCTCTCAATTGATTTGAGTGGTAAAAATGCAAGTTAAAAAGTCATAAGTCAGTTGAACAGGGATATATAAACATTACCATCCTTGGTCCTCCTCATAGATTGTTGTAGAGGGAATTGTAATCCAAGGGTTTTTGGTTAAATATACCAGTGTTTCCCAGTGCCCTATAATTTCAAGAGCTCTAGACTCCCATATTGCAGCTCACCCTGTTATCTAACTAAATTAGGGATCGTGCTTTTATCACACAGCCTCAGCGTTTCTCAGATTCAGTTCAGCATGGTGTGCTCTTGGTTGGGAGAAGTGGGTAGGTCTCTAAAGTAGATGGTCCCCGTCAACTGACAATTCAAAGTGCTCAACGCATTTCCCCAGATTAGTAAATGTCCGGTTTCCTCAGGAGCAAGTCACTTCCATGTATTATATAAATAACTGGGGCAGAACATATGGTGTAATGGTTAGCATTACTGCCTCACAGCACTATATATATATATATATATATATATATATATATATATATATATATATATATATATATATAGAGGTTGGTTGGAACTGGCACTCAATCCCTTCTTACTTGTAGTTGCCATGGTGCCTCCCTCAATTACTGCAATCCAGGAGGAGGGCAGATAGTGATGTGAAGAGGCGGCACTCTTAGGTCTTTGAAAAAATATTTCAGGTGAGAAACACCATAACTTATATCAATGTTTCAGTTTTATTCTAAACGAAAGTTTATGGTGTTTCTCGCCTGAAATATTTCTTCCAAGACCTAAGAGTGCCGCCTCTTCACATCACTATATATATATATATATATATATATATATATTGCTCTTGTTTATTGTTTGTGTGCATTGCACCCCCATACACCATAGTGAGATACTGTCAGAAGTTCCGTGTTTGATTGTTCTGCCTCCACGCAGTGTTGGACAAGCTGCGTTCTCTTTAAAAAAATTGAAATTGTTTTTTGTCTCTTATTGACTTTATTTACATTGTTTGTATGCACTGCACTGCACTCCAATACACCATAGTGAGATACTGTCAGAAGTTCTATGTGTGATTGTTCTGTCTCTACGCAGTGTTGGACAACCTGCGTACTCAAAAAAAAAATTAAATAAAAAATATTTTTTTTTCTCTTGTTTATTGTTTGTGTGCACTGCACCCCAATGCACCATAGTGAGATACTGTCAGAAGTTACTATCGTGCCCGATAATAATCTGACATGGAACAGCCATGCAGTAAAAAATCAGTCTTGCGCCTCCGTAACGTAAATAAATGATGGTAGATCCCCTCAATATTTTCTTCCATATTGATCAATGCAGGATCTTCATCAAACAGAATATCATTAATTTCTGCTGCTGTAAATGCAAAAGTTTCTCCAAGGGGTATAGACAGGTCTGGCAACCAGCTTGGTCCTGCGAAAACCCCACTGAATCCATGTTGATGTATAAATCCAGAAAACCTATGGCCAAGTGCCAGAGAGAACTTTCTGATATACTCTCAGCGGCTTTGGCAGCTGGTGATTTACCTGCCAAAGTCCGTGACCGCATATCCATCACTCATCCTCTGGTACTGGTGTTATACACATGCTCTAAACTACACAAGGACGCTATGAAACCCCCTGGATGGCCTATCATTGCCACACCCAATACATTGTACCAGCTTGTGTCTTATTTGCTGGACTATTTGCTTCAGCCACTTTTACTATACAAAAAAGCGTTTCTCAAGGATACCACAAGTTTTTTGAAGCTATTGCTGAATTTACCAGTAGTGCTTTCTGGGACGTTAATGTGTTGCCTGGATGTGGCAAGTCTTTATACGGCTATATCCCATGTCGGTGGACTAAATGCTATGCAGTCCTTTTTATCTCAACATCTTGATTATGAGTTATTTGCTTAGTCTGACCTTTGAGCGCAATTTCTTTTTGTTTGACAGCAATTATTACCTCCAGCTACGGGGGTGCGCCATGGGGTCGGTGGTTGCACCCTCATATGCTAACGTCTACATGTTTCAAGAAGAGGAACAGATGTTCCTTGGTTGCCCAGAGGTGAGTAGGCACCTGCTCCTGTACACCCCATTAAATAGATGATATTTTCATTCTGTAGATGGATGGACAGGAGCGTTCTGATGCCCTCATGGTTGAGTCAGCAATTAAATATACATATTCATGTAGTGACTCAGAGGTGCAATTTTGGATGTTGCTGTATCTATCAAGGATAATATTACTGTATTTCAACTGATGTATACTACAAAAATGTAGACAGGAATATGTTTTTGATGGCATCAAGTCATCACCCTCCTGCTCTAAAAACAGGACTTCCTATGTCCCAGACGATGAGCGTATCCCAGCTAATCAGCGACCCTGCTAAGGTCTCTGATCATCTGGATCAACTCATTGATAAATTCATTGCCTGTGGGTATAATCCTGCTATACTACTTCAACAGAAATCTAAGGCGTTGAATAGATTAGAATTGTTAAAAACTAAAAACTAAAGCAAAAAGTTCTGCTGATATTCTGCCCTGGACTACCATGTATTTAGTAGGCAGTCATTCCATACATTAAGCTTCTAAAGCTCGTTGGCCCATTGTAAAGGGTGATCCTGTTACCTATTTACAATTCAGTACATCCTTTGGCAGCCTCTAAGCAGGGTCAGAACCTCAAAGATCATGTTATGAGGACTGATATTACAGGTATAGATTGCCCTAGGGCACCAAATACCTATGTGAAACCGTCTGGCTGCTATAGTTGCTTTAGTTGTGCTACTTGCTTACAACTTGTAGTCTGCAAAACTTTTTATCATCCTCATAGTGAGAAGGAGTATTCTATCCGTGATGTACTGGCATGTAAAACAGCTTATGTAGTGTACATTATTGTTTGTCCCTGTGGATATTATTACGTAGGACAAACCGCCAGGACATTCCGTGAGCTGATAGCGCTCCATAGGTCGGCCATTGATTTGCCACTATCTGGGCCATTTTAAATCTACCATTATCCTTACTTAAATATTTCACGACAGATCATGTGAAGGACTCTCTTCAGGGTGGTGACAGGTCCAAGCGCCTGTTGTTATTAGAATCCAGATGAATATATCGTCTGGACATCATCTTCCCTAAGGTATTAAATGATAAATTAAACTGGAATTCTCTTATGTAATATTATATATCGTTTTTGTTCTGCTGTATTATGCATTTGTTTTTTTTTCTATATGTTGTGTGAATTTTTATGTCATTTAGGGGGAAATTTACTAAAGAAAATTTGTAAAAAAATAGGTGTGTTTGTATCCAGAAATACACTTGTTTTGGACATTTACTATCCCGAAAATACGGCAATTGGTATTCGTATTGATAGCACATCAATGAAAAAAAACGGCGTGGGGTCCCCACCACAGCCGAAACCAGCACCAGGCTGACAGAGCCTGGAGCCGGTAATTAAAAATCAGGGAACCCGACAAATAGGGGTTCCCCGATTTTTAACAACCAGCCCCAGGCTCCTGCTCTGGGGCTGGTTCCCAAAATACGGGGGACAAAATGACTAGGGGTCCCCCGTATTTTAAGAACCAGCCCCAGGCAAAACCAGCCAGCAGGGTAATGCCACAGCCGGTTGGAGACTTTTTATACAAGTCCCCCCGGCCAAAGCATTCATCCCTACCGACCAGTCAGCCTGGCCAGGGGCCCTGGGGGAGTGGTGACCCCCCCAATGAAGGGGTCCCCCCCTCCAGGACTTACCTGACCAGGCTGAAGCCTGGTACTGTCCCCGATGCCCCTGGGCGGTGGGCATCGGGCTGATTATGGTGTAAAAAGAAAGATTAAACTATTGTTTTTTACTGTGGCACTACAAGTGCCAGCAAGCCTCCCCAGCAAGCTGGGACTTGGAGAACCACAAGTCCCAGCCTCTCGGCATTAAAGGGCCCGCTGGCACTTGTAGTTCCACAGTTAAAAAAATAGTACAATAAACACACTGACACAATGAAAATAAAAGTTTAATACACACATCACACACATACTGATACTTACCTTTCTTGATCCCGTAGGTAGCCCTGGTCCTGATGTCCTGTGTCGTCCTCCAGGTCCATGTCGGCTGTCTGCGTCGTCCTCCAGGTCCATGTCGGCTGTCTGCGTCGTCCTCCAGGTCCATGGCGGTGTCCGGGTCCGAAGAAATCCATGTTGGAGCTGTGGAAGGAAATCCTACTCACCTGGTCCTGCGCTGAAGAAGTCTTGTCTTGGTCCGACGTAATCCAGGTAATGTTGAAGCTGAGATGCTGAGATATTTCATATATTGGCCGCCTGATTGGCCGCTAGGCGGCCAATAGAATTCATTCTGAGGAGAGGCGCCGAGCATGAAATATCTCAGCATCCCTCCTCAGCGCGATGCGGAGACAGCGGGGACCGGCGACAGCTTCAACATTACCTGGATTACGTCGGATATGTGATATGATTGAAGAGATGTGTATACGCTTTATCGAAAGAGGATACAAACAGTCCACTATTGACAGATGTCTAAGCAAGGCACTCACCAGACACCGGCAAGAGGAAACAAGGTCAGCTCAGAGATGTGGGTCTGATCGTATGATATTTGCCTCTACCTACAGCACGGCATCCGACGAAATGGGCAAGGCTATAAAGAAATATTGGCCGATAATTTCGACAGACACAAAGCTGGGTCATCTCAGCAAGAGGCCGCCTATGCAGTCTTTTCGTCGAGGACCCAATCTCAAACAACTGCTGATGAGACCACATGTACAGCCTATATCTAGTAACTCTACTTGGCTTTCTTCACAACGCCTTGGCTGTGTGCGCTGCACAGATTGCACAACATGTAGATCGATGATGGTCGGTCAAACATTTCCTCACCCTCATACAGGCAAGAAAATTAAGATCCGTCACAGACTTTCCTGTATGGCGTCATTTGTGATCTATTTCTTAACGTGTCCTTGTGGACTGTATTATGTTGGATTAACCACCCGATGCTTCAGAGAGCGGATGGCGAATCACCGCCTTTCCATCCGTCAAGCTCTTGAGCAGAAAAAATCTGAAAAACCTGTGGCAAAACATTTCTTGGCACTCGGACACTCAGTGGCTAGTCTGAGATGTATGCTTATTGACTTTATACCACTTCATCAGAGGGAGGCACATTGGATCTATGATCTGGGGACATTGGCTCCAAAGGGCCTCAATGAGTATATTGCATATAATATCTTTCTTTGAAATTATTTAAATGAATGTGGGACTCTGCAGCATCTACTAATATTTTCTTTGCCCTCTTTTGGGTATATTTTTCTTTTTAGTTTTATATATATGGTAGTGTTTATTTATCACTACCTTTTCACTATTTTTCTAATTTTTTCTCTTTTCTTTTTTCTTGTTTTTATGTGCATAGAGTTGATTAAGGTATTTTACATTAATGTGATGCATCAGGCAGCGTTCTGAGACAAAGTATTTATGGCACACTGTACTTTATTGTATTAATCTTATTAGATTTTATGATTCTCAATTTCTCCAATAGCGCTATCTAGTCTTCATTAATTGCAGGCTTATGCTCAAATAATATATACATTTTTTACCATCATATATGCTATGATCTAGCTATCCTGCAATTGGACCAAAAAACGGAATGTCACTTCCGTTTTTTGGCTTGCGTGTCATTACGTTGGAACGCAGATTACTTCCTGTATCTGTGTGTTCCTTTTCCTGGTTTTTCATTTGCGCGCCAAACGGCGCCTTACTTCCGGTTTCGGCGTGCGTTCCAAAGCGGTGGAACGCACGTCACTTCCGGTTTAACGGAGTTAACTTTTTTGGCTTATACTCAGCGTTGGGATTGTGTTATTTGTATGTAAATTTTTTTATGGCTATAGCGCTATTGGTACAACAATTTAGGTTGATTATTAACTTTACACTTCAGGTCTATATACCATTTATTGCACACTTCTGGTTTTTTGTGGAACAGGAAGTGGGTGTTGCTAACAATTAACTTTGTGATGCCATAAATAGTTGTCTCAGACACTGCAGTAGTACACTGCCTGGTGTTCCTGGTCCTTGATGTTACAGATTTGTGTCTTGACAAAGGTCCCTGTGAGGACCGAAACGTCGACCATTACTATGAAATAAATCCTTGTCTCAACTACTTTATGGTCTATGGTGAGTGCCTGCTTCCAACAAAAATTGCTATATATATATATATATATATATATATATATATATATATATATATATATATATATATATATAACAGAATAGAGGTGCGCTACAGATTATATCACCAATGGTAACTATTTAAGAAAGATACATCAAATCAATAAAAATCAAACATTTATTCAATGTTGCAACATATAGAATTTCTTCAGTAAAATAATTCAATTTTCTTAAGGTGTACCCCAAGTGCAGACAATCCATATGCATTTCGTCCTGCAGGACTTCATCAGGGGCAAATAAGAGTATCTAATATTAGTATATCCTTTACTTAGTACACTAATGTACTGTTATTCCAGTGCTTGATGCTGCAGTGTAGATTTTAAAATGGGTGTTTACGGTCACCCAATTCCTAAGAAGTTTTAGACGCCCAGAAAGGCATTCAATAGTGAACAGCAGTGGGATGACATTCGGATGAGGGATAAAAATCCAATCCAATAACAGTCTTACATACAGGCCAGTGCCTCTCTCTCTCTCTCTCTCTCTCTCTCTCTCTCTCTCTCTCTCTCTCTCTCTCTCTCTCTCTCTCTCTCTCCCTATATATATATATATGAGAGAGAGAGAGAGAGAGAGAGATGGATACATGTGTGTAGATGTGTGTGTGTGTGTATTAATATGAGATCATTTTTACAGAAGGACACAACTAAAACACTGCCTTGTAAGGAAAAAGGGTACTTGTTTCCTAGAACAGCCACACCGATTTTGATCGGGTCGGTCGCATCGCATCGATCGCATCGCATGCGACCAAATCGCATGCGATGCGACCGACGCGATGGCCCCGATTTTTACATTGATTGAAATGTGAATAGGGTCCCTGGGACCCTATTTTACATTGGATTCAATGTAAAATTCTCCCCAGACCCCAATTTTAACCCCCTCAATGGCACCCCATGATTGACGCCAACCCGAAGCGTGGCGAGCGGCGGCGGTACGCGTCCTCCGACCTTTTCATACCCCTACTATCCACGTCGGCGTGGAGTTGAGAATATAAAGTGTGGCGAGCGCAGCGAGCCACCGAGCCCGAAGCGTGGCGAGCGCAGCGAGCCCCGCGGGGGGGACGCATATAACTTCACAGGTATACGTGTCCCCTCACGGGGCTTGCTGTGCTCGCCACGCTTTGGGCTCGGTGGCTCGCTGCGCTTGCCACACTTTATATTCTCAACTCCACGCCGACGTGGATAGTGGGGGTATGTAAAGGTCGGAGGCCACGTACCGCCGCCCCACGCGGGCTCGCTACGCTCGCCACGCTTCGGGTTGGCGTCAATTGTGGGGTGACGTTCACAATGGGGGGAGGGGCATATACAATGAGAAATGGCCCATATTGGCCCATTTCCCATTTTATCCCCGATTACAATGTTACAAAATCGGGTCCATCGCGTCGGTCGCGTCGCATGCCATGTTAATGCACCCGACCGACGCGATGGACCCGATTTTGCCTTTGCCGGCAAAATGGACCTGATTTCAAAGGAAATCGGGTCCATCGGGGGTAATCGTGTACCTTAAGTTAAGGTACATGATTACCCCCGATTGTGGCCGTTCTAGGAAACAAGTACCGGAAAAAGTACTACATGTGAAATAAATGACATGCTGCCATTTTACATTATGAATGCTGAATAGGGAAATTGATCTGTTCACTATCTTCAGCAGTGAGATAATTTTTTTTATGTTACTGGTAGAGATTTTACAGTGTATTGCTTGAGTCCATAGCAGCACTGAGTATGCCACAATAAATGTGAGTGTGGAGCAATGCTGCCACCTTCTGCTTACTTTCTCTAACTACATGGCAATAACCAAACCTTGGATTTGTCAGTGTATAAATATTTAGATTAGAAATCTTAGCAATTGAAACAATATGTAGTTTAGGGGGCCCATTATTAACATTATTTTTTGTGAAAAACTGCTCCAAACCCTTTATTTTGCATTTTTTTTTTTTAGTAAGCAGAACCTGGGCAAATTTCCATAAAAAAGGTACTTATGTATTATCTGGGCTCCCGTTTTTCTTATGAGACTGCGTGCGCTCGCCACGCTTTGGGCACGGTGGCTCGCTGCGCTCGCCACACTATATAAAATCAACTCCATGCGTAGTTGGATAGTAGGGGTATGAAAAAATGGGGTGCATTTAACATGGGAGCCCAGATAATACATAAGTACCTAAAAAAAAAATGTGAAAGGTGGCGAATCACAGGGATAAGATGCAAATTGGGGCTTCTGCACAGCTTTCGCTGTACCTAGGCAGAGAAAGCTGCAGAAATCTGTTGGACACACAGGCTGATCACTGTGTTGAAAAAAAAATCACATTCCCCTCCCCAGGGTCCAGTACTGGTGAGGGTGCCATTTTCTGGGGCTTCCTGCTTCACTGTGACCCCAGTGCAGTAAAGTGATGCTGCAAAGTGGCTGGTCACTTTAAAGCACTGGGGGTCACAGGAGAAACCCCAGGAGTTGGTGAGTATAATTCTGCTTTCACATCGCCTAAACGGGTAATTTCTAACACCCCCCCCCCCGGTACCTGGCAGCTGGTACCCCTGCTCCTCCCCTCCCCTGGTACCTGACAGCTGGTACCCCCACTCCCCCTCTCCCCTGGTACCTGGCAGCATGCATGGATCTGGGCAGCATGGTCCGTGCTGTCCTCATCTACTCTTGGCATAGGGCTAGGTAGGCAAGGCATAGTAGTCCAGCAAGTGTGACACCCCAGAATTGGGGGTGTCTCTTTTATCTACCCAGTATTTTCATTGATGGCCAGCATAGCCCTATTTGCATGGAACCACAGGGGGTTGCTAGGCAACCGCCCTGCAGCAGCACTTACCCAAGGTGCTGGGAAAACAGCCAGGAAAGGGTGCCCTGTGATTGGTGGCTGAGGGGCGTGAAGAAGCTGAGGAGTCGTCCAGGGACAGTGTAAGGAGTAAGCAGAGGCGCCCCGGTGCCTACGGGGGGGGGGGGGGGGGTAGTGGTACCTGCGGCGCTGTGTGATCTGGCGGCGGGGTCCCTGCAGTGATGCACGCTATCCGGCAGCCAGGCGGCGGCGCGGGAAGTGCTGATGGGTTTGAAAACTCGCTGCACGCTGATTGGCTGAATCTCAGCCAATCAGCATGTGGAGTGTTTTCAAACCCAGCAGCGCTTCTCCAACGAACATGAAATCCTTGTGCACAGGTCTGTCTTAGAGACAGTAGGTTGTCATAGAAGCTGGGTACCCAGTAGCCTAGGATTGTTTAAGTAAAGTATTATAATATAATGTGTTTAAAACATACACATCAATTTTATAAAAAATACACATATACACATCAAAAAATACACATTGAATATATGGTAAATTTGTATATATATAAAAAATCTAACAAATAAATAAACACAGAGGATAACTGATTGAGGAGGAGGAGGAGGAGGAGGAGGAGGAGGAGGAGGAGGAGGAGAAAATGACAAAGGAGAAAGTGAGGTACATGTGATTTTTTTACATACCCCAAAAGCAATGTAGCCTCTTACGTAATGCGTAAATGGAGGAATCCACTAGCTTAGTAGTGCCTATTGCAGTCAACTACTGCAATGGTTGGTGGAAAATGGGGTACTTGTGTACTATCACGGTGCCCATCGCATTGCAGACCATAAGGCATGCGATGGTATGCGATGCGACGAGATTTCATACAATGTTAAAATTGTATAGCATTGTATATGGCACGTGTCCTCTGACCTTTTCATACTCCCACTATCCACGTCGGCGTGGAGTTGATTCTATATAGTGTGGTGAGCGCAGCGAGCCACCGAGCCCGAAGCGTGGCGAGCGGCCGCGTAATACATGTAAAGTAATACGCGTCCCCTCGCTTATACAATTTCAAATTGTATAGGGGGCTTAAATCTCATCGCATCGCTGTGCATCGGGTGTATGGCATGCGATGCGATTAAAAATCATGCGACTTAATATCGGGGGCGCCGTTATAATACACAAGTACCGAAAATGGTTAAGGCCCCTAAAGGAATGAATAGATAGGGTTTTTTTTTTTAAATATAAAATATGATATATACATATATTGCGTCTACATACATAAATTTCATCCACGTACATATACTTATATGCACATACATACTAACACATATATATACAGTATTGCCCAACAATATCCAAAATAAATATATATGACAAGGCGATATATTAACATAGACAAGGTATATAACCCCATTATATAAAGTATTTGCATACCTATTTGACAATAGGTCCAATAGAGCCTCAGGGAATATATTCAATGGTAATTGGATAACCTTCTTCTGTCCACAGAGCAAAAATTAGCCTCTAAAGTAAAACAAACCTTACATAAAAAATCTATTACAAATATGTACCCAAAGGGTGCATTCACATATGTGGGCGAAATGTAATAGGGTGGGATTTTTAGACTTTTGTGATTTTTGGTCAAAATCAGCCAAAATCGGCCAAAATCGCAAAGTCGGCTCCTGAATGGCCGCTAGGCGGCCAATAGAATCATCCGGAGGAAAGGCGCGGAAGATGAAAATCTCTGCGCCTCTCCAGTCCGTGAGTGGGTACCACAGCAGCCGGGAGCAGCGCGCCTGGAGCTGAAGATGCCGGGGTCGTCGCCGGGGACCAGGTGAGTAGGATTTGCTTCCTCAGGTACCCCTGTGGACTACTTCGGATCCTGGACCCCGGACTCTTCAGCCCAGGAGCCCCAGAACCCCGGACTAGCCCCGGAACCAGGACCAAGGCCCCAGAACCAGACTCTTCTGCCCTGGAGCCCCGGAGCCCGGACCCAGGATCCAGGGACCGACCTACGGGCTCAAGGTAGGTAAGTATCAGTGTGTGTGGGCTGTGTATGTATTAAACTTTTATTTTTCAGGGTGTCAGTGTGTTTTATTTAACTATTTCTTGTACTACAAGTACCAGAAGGCCCTTTAATGCCCCGCATGCTGGGACTTGTGGTTCTCCAAGTCCCAGCATGCGGGGTAGGCTTGCTGGGACTCATAGTTCTACAGCATAAGACAATAGTTTTTAATCTTTTTTTTACACTTTACATCAGCCCGATGCCCATCGAACAGGGGCATCGGGGACAGCCCCGGACTTTCAGCATGGGCTGGTAAGTCCTGGAGGGGGGGACCCCCTCTTTGGGGGGGTCCCCACTTCCCCAGGACCCCTGCCCATGCTGACCAGCCAGGGGGTTAATGCTTTGGCCGCGGGACCTTATATAATAAGTGTCCCCCGGCTGTGGCATTACCCTGCTGGCTGGTTGGATCTGGTGCTGGTTCTTAAAATACGGGGGACCCCTAGTCATTTTGTCCCCCGTATTTTGGGAACCAGCGCCGGACCTTGAGCCTGGTGCTGGTTTCATGAAATCAAGGGGACCCCTATTTGTCGGGGACCCTGATTTTTTGTCACCAGCACCGGCTCAATGAGTCCGGGGCTGGTTATGCTCGGGCGGGGGACACCGCGCTCGTTTTTTTTTTTTTAACTTTGCGCTGTCCTGCAAACGTGCGATTTCCAGACATGAAAATCGCACATTTTCAGGACTAAAGACAGCGCACCACTTCGCCGCAAATCGCCCCTCTTCGCACTTTTCAGCCTCCAATGCGCATCGCATTAAATAAGCGAATTTTGACTGAAAAGTGCGAATTGAAAAAAGGCGATTTGCGGCGATGTGGTGCGCGAAAAAAACATGCGCATTTAGCGCAAAGCATAGAATGTCACCCTTTATCCTGTTTAAGACCCATACCCATGCATAGGCAAATGTAGGGGAGGTTTCTGGTTACCCGGAAACCCCCCTCCTCGTGCCTTAAACAATAGCACTGCTATATAATATGAGCTGCCACCACATCATGCAGTGTGGTAAAGAGCAGAGCTGCTGCACATGCCTAGTGTACTACTTTCTTCTACCACATTTACTGTATGTGTGGATCTGAACTCTCAAACATTGCAATGGACCAGAGAGTAGCTGCCAGGAGGAAGAGACAGGAGCCTTACCATGTAGTGGGAGATTTTGAATTTAGAAATTGCAGTACTGTTCTATTATGTTTGTGTATTTGTTTGTTATGTGTTTAACTTTTCCTGACCATTTATTTAATTATCATTTTTGAAACAGCCTACACTATAGACCATCTGGTAAATATATATACTGTATTCCATACAGTACCCAGTGTATAAAAGGACCAATTTTCAGGGCTGTTACTGCTCCATCAAGCAGACTCCTTCACTTCCTCTAATGTCCTGCAGAGTGGGAGATTCTGGATTACATTTGGAAACCCCCCTCTAAAAATCCTGCATTTGCCACTGCCATCAGGTGACTTAAGGATACGGTCACTAGGTCTACAAGCATTAGGTCAACACCACAAGGTTGACATGCATGAAGGACGACATGACTGAATGTCAGCATGAGGTTAGGTCAACATTGTCATTAGGTTGATACAAGCATTAGGTCGACATTGGGAAGGTAGACAGTCAAAAGACCAACATGGGTTTTTCACTATTTTTGTCCCAATGTCGACACAGTTGAAATGGACACTAAATCCACCTACCATCCACTGGGGTGTGGAGGCACAATAAAATAGTGTGCTGAGCATAGCGAGGCACCCAGCCTGAAGCATCAGGATCCAGGCAAGGGGACTCGTGCACTTTTTTAGCGTCCATTATGACTGTGTCTACATTCAGGTGAAGAAAAGGTGAAAAAAAACATGTCAACATTTGACTGTTGACCTTCCCCATGTCGACAGAATGCTTGTATCAACCCAATGACCATGTTGACCTAACTCCATGTCGACCTTCAGTCATGTGACCCTTTATGCATGTCGATGGTGTCTTGTGGTGTCGACCTAATGGCTGGCAACCAAAATTCCTGTCTATTTAATCACCCATACCCTTGACTTGTGCTGCTGAGTGATCTACAGTAGATAGCACAGTTCACTCAGCACTGGCTAGACTGCCCATATACAGGTAGAGCCAGCCTAATGCTTGTGGGGGCTGGCGAGTGGAGGGGAGGGAAGGCCTTTACTGGGCGGATGTGTGGCAGGTGCAGGAGAATGAGTGGAGTGAAGGGGAAGGCCATTACTGGGCTGATGTGTGAGAGGTGCAGGAGAGTGAGTGGATGGGAGATAAGGCTATTACTGAGCTGATGTGTTACAGGTGCTGGTGGGTGAGTGGAGGGAAGGGAAAGTCATTACTCGGCAGATATGGGCGGATTCAGGGGGGGCACCCGGGCAAGTGCTGAGGACCAGGGCTTTCCAATGAGTCCAGCCTTGTGTCACTAGCCCCCAGGGAATTGGAGATACCAATGTTTTCCCTAGAGGATAACATGGGACCCGCTAATTCCGATCCCCACCCGGTTCCGACGGCTGCCAGTTCTCCCGCTGGCATCACGGAAGTTCGTGATCTCATTCGAATCCAAATCACTGTGCCTTCAATTTGATACCAGGCTGGTCCATATGGGTCAATTGGTTCCGGAGATATTGCGGGTAAACCAATTGTTTTATTCTGAAATGTAATTTCATGGCTGTTCATGTTCTTTAAGGGCAGATTACTCTGGAACCAAACAGACGAGTTTCACGGGACCAAGACCATTCAAAGGCCACTCAAAAGTTCTTCCATATAACACTGGTCTCATGTAAATGGATTAGTTGGTTCCAAAGATATAGCCGGTTAAACAATATAGCCAGTTAAAGAGGTGGGGGAGAGGCAGAGACTAGGCTGGTGTGAAAGGAGCAAATCCAGGAATGATCCTGGGACCATATTCCCAGGTAAATCCCTGCATTTTCTGGTGTGAAAGCGGTATTATTTCAAATAGCCGGGACCTGCAGTGCTCTGAATACAGCTGGGCAGCCTCCCGAACTCTGCCTGACTGTCAATGGCTGTCACTTCTGCCCGGCGGTGGCTGTCCGGAATGGGATCATTCGTCAGACTGCATTTAGGTCTATAAGCATTAGGTCTACACCATTAGGTTGACTTGCATTTAGGTCGACCTGACTGAAGGTCGACATGAGTTAAGTCGACAGGGTCATTAAGTCGACAGGGTCATTAGGTCGACAGGAATAAGGTCGACAGGGTCATTAGGTCAACAGTGAAAAATGAAAAATTTCATTTTTTTCAAGCGTCGACAGAGTCAACATAGAACCGCGTCCCCTCGCATGGGCACTATTTTATTCTCCCACCACGCCCTAGTGGATGGTAGGGCATGAAATAGCGCCTGTCGGCACATGTCAACTCATAAAACAGTCAAATGACCCCATGTCGACCTTTGCCTGTCGACCTTCCCCATGTCGACCTAATGACCCTGTCAACCTTATTTAAGTCGACCTATTGACCCTGTCGACCTAAGTCATGTCGACCGTCAGTCATGTTGACCTAAATGCATGTTGACCTAAATGCAGGTCGACCTAAATGCAGGTTGACCTAGGGGTGTAGACCTAATGCTTGTAGACCTAAATGCTGTAGACAATATGACCGTATCCCGGCTGTCCCCCATTAGCCATGAGCATGTATTCCTTCTTGGCAATGAGCATGTAATCCCACATGGCAATGAGTATGGAACCCCTGGCAATGAGCATGGAACCCTTGGCATGTAGGTAAGCATCACTTATGTAGCATAATTTTTAATAGGCATTATGGTGTTTGGCATAATATGTAATGGACATTATGATGTGTGGCTTAACAAGCAATGGGCATTATGGTGTCAATTTTTAATGCGCACCTTTGGAGCGCAATATCCTTGTTTATGAAGCATATTGTGAATTTTGGCTTAATCTGTGTGGCATTATGTGAATTTTGGCTCTATCCGTGTAGCATTATGTTAATTTTGGCACAATCTGTGTAGCGTTATGTGAATTTTGGCAAAATCTGTGTGGCATTATATGAATTTTGCCGAGAGACTTCATCTGGACTTCACTGACGATCGTTTCACCGGAAGAGGCTTTCCCAAGGTGTGCGTCGCAGTCCAGATGCAGTCTCTCGGCATCCTTCGCAGTGGAATTCTGGTGAAAGTCTCATGCTCCGTCCGTGGCCGGATGGCCAGGTACTCTTCTGCTTCTCCTCCCTGCTCTCTCCCGCCAGCTGTTTGCCTCCCCTTTAAGGACGGGCACCAACCTCGATTTATCCTGCATACTCCACTGTCTCTGTCCTCCTTCACGGCCGTGTGCCGCTCATCCACCACCACTACGACATTGTTGTATGTGGAGGACAGCAGTGCACATTTGACCACCAAAAGGGCTGTACCTAAACTATTTAAGCTTTGCTATTTGGAAACACTCATCCACCCTGATCTGTGCAAACCTACCCTGCACTCACTGGAGATTCCTCTATTCAGGGGGGCAGCCAGACCAGAGGGGACGGCAGTTTTTCATACCTTTCCTCCTAATAATTCCCCCTGCAAATAGAGCACGCTCACCCACAATACTTATAAGAGCCCACCAATTATTTTGATGGCAGCTGACAAATTGTGGGACGATAATTGAGAAGGGTGACCTCTCTAAGATGGAATGCTAATCCCATACTTTTTGTTACAGGTATATATAGGGGTTTATTCTAGTTCATTCTTTCTGACAAAATCCTTCTTAGATGGACAAAACCATGTGCACTGCAGGTGGGGCAGATGTAACATGTGCAGAGAGAATTAGATTTGGGTGGGGTTTTACTTCAAAGTAAGATCTATATTGCAGTGTAAAAATAAAGCAGTCAGTATTTACCCTGCACAGAAACAAAATTACTCACCCAAATCTAATTCTATCTGCACATGTTACATCTGCCCCCCTGCAGTGCACATGGTTTTGTCCATCTAAGAAGGATTTTGTCAGAAAGAATGAACTAGAATAAACCCCATAGTCGGGCAGTAGCAGCCCTATCAGGGAAGAACAGGAGGTTTTTTCCTTTCATATCCCCCCAAATCCTTAATAAAATGTGTTTTTCCACAATACCTCAGAAGCCCACTGATTGACAGTGGAAGCCGGCAAGTCTTATTAAGGGTATTTGACTAAAGAAACAGGCAAGGGGACTTCCCTGTAATACATCAAATAACCCATTCTTGACATAGGTATATAAAGTAGGATAGAAAACACACATCCAGGACCAACAGTGATATTTCAACCTATACTTTATCTCTCTCCCATACTATCTATCTCCCACTCTCTCTTTTCTTCTCCTTTTTCTCTCTCTCTGGCCTCCCTTTTCTCTTTTTCTTTTCCATCTTGAGGGTAGGAGGAAGAGCAACCCTTACTTTATGATTTCAGAATTATTCAAGTTTTATATACCTGTACCTGCACCAAGATTCTTTAAAAATGGTTTTCACATAAATTATTTGATTATCCTCTGCTGCGGAACAAAACAATGATATATATTTTTAAGAGTCATAGACATTAATTTATAACTGTCTCACTTAAACTAAACGTGGTCAACTGTAGCTACCACTTCATATAGGGTTAAAGTATACTTTGTGCTTAATTATTGCTCTAATAAACACATCTAAATAATATATTTTCTTTGCCTCATTAAATTCAAACAACAGGCTGGAGTTTTAGCTCTCATAAACTCTGTGGTAGCCACTGTTTGATACATTTGTTATTCATACCTTGTGGAAAACTGATTTGTTGTTACATTTGTTACATTCCTCTAGGCCAGGGGTTCCCAAACTTTTTTGAATCACGGCACCTTAGCGTATCAGAATTTTTTCGTGGCACCCCTAGGCCCAAAAACAATGAATTAGATTGGGTTTATATGCGATTCTTAGGGTCAGTTATGTGCTAATGGGCAGGACTTGCTTCTGTTTGTACACATTTTATGATTGGCAGCCTCCAGCACTGGTTTTGCCCATAAATAATTAACCATAAGTAAATTGAATTGGTCCTGGACCACCAACCTGGGGCACCCCTGCAAGTGTCCCAAGGCACCCCAGGGAGCCACGGCACACAGTTTGGGAACCACTGCTCTAGGCTGAACCAGACACCTATGAGAAAAAACTTTCTCTAATAACTTAATATTAGCATAGAGATTGGAGGCAGAACCACTTAGAACCCATATTTGCGGCATACCAACATAACAAGTGTTTTTGATTTATATTTATCTTTTGTGTGTTTAATATATATGTCTGTCTAGTACCTATTTTAAAGATAATAATACAAGTAAATTCTTAATACACTTCACTCTTATCCTAACACATCCCCATTCCCTTATGTTGTGATACTAGCATTGACTGCTGAATCAGGGGCATTGACAGATTGAGTCTTTCGCGTTGCCCTACCTACCGCCATTTATTTCTCATAAATTAGAAATTATGTTACACAATTTCCATATAAGAGTGCCCCAACAAAAAAATTGTCTTTTTATTCTTTCTTTGCAAGTATAATGGGGTCTAGTATTTTGTTGCATAATGTGTAGACGTTGTATATGGTGTGGTACACTACACTCAACTCAAGGGCACGCCCCTTTTGAGTGGCCACACCACTTTTCCGGAGCACGCCTTCGGCGTGCACATAACTGCATCCTTCACTCTTGTCGCCAAGGTGGGCCTGTGTACTTTAAATGACAGGGCCTATTTTCAATCCCATTCCCGCCCTCTCTCTGCTCTCCTCTCTCTTGCTGCTCTCTTAGCATGTACACTGGCAACACTAATCCCTCCCTTCCCCTCCCTTCCCCTCTCCTATCATGGTGCCCCCCCTGTCATTTTCTCCTGGATCCGCCCCTGTCAGCAGATGTGTGACATGTGTAGGAACGTGAGTGGAGGGGAGGGAAGGCCTTTACTGGGTGAATGTGTGGCAGGAGAGTGAGTGGAGGGGAGGGAAGGTCATCACTGAGCTGATGTGTGACAGGTGCAGGAGAATGAGGGGAGGGAAGGGTGTTACTAAACTGATGTGTGGCAGGTGCAGGAGAGTGAGTTGAGGGGAGGGAAGGCCATTACTGGGCCATTACTGGGCTGATGTGTTCCTTTTGATGGTTTTAAGGTGTAAAATCTTACCTGGGGGTTCTCACCAAAGGGCATCCAAGTGGTAAAAGGAGGGGATGATGGTAGTAAGTCCCGTGTAAACTTCCAGAGTCAGAGTGGGGATCCAATTGGAGGGGGAAATACCAGTTGTATAGAGTCCAAGTCCCAATCCTGGAGTGGGAAACAACTGACGCATTTCACTACTGGCTGTAGCTTTATTAAAGGTCAATTTAAATATTGAATTTGATATAACAATGATATTGAATTTTACCTTATCAGTGTGTGACATTATTATGTTCCTCCTTGGATTACAAATGCTAATACTGTATCTTGCCTAATGGAGATTTTTTGGTACTTATGTAGTATCTGGGCTGCCGATTTCTAAATCGGGTCGGATCGGGCACATCGCATCGCATCGCATGCGACCATCGGATGCGATGCGATGCGATGACCCGATTTTCCCATAGGAATCAATGTTAAAATGGACTGAGTCCATTTTAACATGGAATTCAATGGGAAAAAGGGGTCCTTTTCATACCCCTACTATCCAAGTGGGCATGGAGTTGGATATAAACCTGTGGCGAGCGTAGCGAGCCACCGAGCCCGAAGTGTGGCGAGCGTAGCGAGCCCCGCGAGGGGACACAGAATACCGTCCCCTCGCGGGGCTCGCTTCGCTCGCCACGCTTCGGGCTCGGTTTCCTTTGATTCCTATGGGAAAATTGGGTCATTGCATCCGATGGTCGCATGCGATGCGATGCGATATCGCATCGCATCTGATTGTATGCCTTAACTTAAGGCATACAATCAAAAAATCGGCAGCCCAGATACTACATAAGTACCGATTTTTTTTCCTGCAGATTCAGTTTTAAGATGATATTTTCCTTGACATGGTGACTGTTAGCTGAAGCTGGCTTTGAAGAAATTTACAGCTATATTTATATGTGTGTTTTACCTGAATTGAACCACCAGAGGGCATCCATGCTTTGGGAACTACTGTATATGGATGTAGGCTCATTTATATCATTATGCAGGTTTTAGTAGAACATGACACCAATATATGTAGTTATGCTTTTGCCATCTTGGAAATACATTCTTGCAATTATTAAATACTGTGGATATTTTTATCTCCAAAAGCATTTAAATTGCAGCAGTGTTGCCAGATTCAGAGATGTACATAAAGACGATGCTTGCGCACATCTCTAATGTATTCTGTTCTGCGCATGCATAGGATCCGCTCTACGCATGTGCTAATATTTGGATGCAATGATGGGTACAGTGAGCTGCAGGGGCATGTTGGTCGCCTTTTTACCATACCTCCCAACATGACCCTCTCCAGGAGGGAACCATTACTCTGCTCCTGCACTTCCCTGCTAATGTATGATTGCCATCAGCTGTGTTGAAGCACCTCTTTTATCAATTAACCTGTTCAACACAGGTGATGGTAATCCTACATTAAGTAGAATGTGCAGGAGCAGAGCAATGTGTCCCTCCTGGAGAGGGTCATGTTTGGCGGTATACATATGTGCAGCACATATGAGCAGTAGAGAGAACTCTAGATGCGCAGGACCATGCATCTCACTGAGATACCTCACTATGTGCACACTGCACACAATCAATCGCACGACCCATCGCAATCGTGGATTCGGGCCTGATATCGTTCTGATTTATGTCCAGCTCCAATGTGGCTCTTGCATCTCCAGGGAAGCAGCATAAACCACTATGCCTGCTCCCGGACTCCAATAAGCTACAAAGATTCACAGGAGTACGGGTGCGGGCTGAACAGTGCAAAATAGTTTATGCTGATTCGCGCCCATTGCACTCAATACTGGCGATCTCTGAGTGATTCAGCATATATTACATACCCTCTCCAGAAGGGACACATTGCTCTGCTCCTGGACTTTCCTCTGAATTTATGATTAGTATCACCTGTGTGGAACAGGTTTATTGGAAATAAATGAGTTTTAAACACAGGTGATGGCAATCATACATTAAGAGGAAAGTCCAGGAGCAGAGCATTGTGTCCCTCCTGGAGAGGGTCATGTTGGGAGGTATGTTTTCATGATATGCCGAGGCCAGTGACTGTGTCTCCTGGCACACATTTGTTGGCCTAGGCAGAAGAGATAAAGCAGATTTTCAGAGTATCCTTGGCTCACTCAATGGGCGATGGTGTATTCCTGATTTTCACCATGTATAATTGAATGCAAAAATTCTAGGTTTGTCTAACATTAACATTCCAGAACACAATGATGCTTCACACATTAATAGATGCATTGAGGTTTTTTTTGTTTATAACTATTTTAAATGTGTTTTCATGCATTTACCGTATTAACATGTGAACAAGCCATTGAGTGCTGCTGCTGCTGCACATTTTCATTTCTATGAGTTACATGTATTTCCAAGGCCTTAACTCTGGCCTCCCGCCACAATGATTCCATTACTGTCCAAATAATAGCATGTGATAAGAATTTTGTGAGGCACAGGCTGTGCTTTGTGAAGTGCCTCACAGACTTTTCAGATTTGTTACTGTCACCTTGTGTCTGGTTTAATGAATCAAGCTCAGAGATTTGTGTTCCAAGTAAGACAAAATATAACTATTAATGCCTTTAATTTATCTAAGAACTTGGGGTCTGACTCAGAGACAAAAGGTCTGAACTTGGGGTCTCACTCAGAGACAGACAAGAGGAACTGAACTTGGGGTCTTCCGAGCCTGGAACTTAACAGGCAGGAGCTGATTGGCCAGTGATAAAGTGCAACGCACTTTGGGGCAGATGTCCAGCCAATCACCTGCTAACTGCCATGTTACAGGCTGTGTTTGAAAAAAGACAGTAAGGAGCTGATTGGCTGGACGTTTATCTCTCCTTATCACACTTGAATTTATCTCTTGTTAAGGCTTAATACATCTGCCCCTTTATGACTTCTCCCTTATCACTGCTTCATACTGTACATATAATCCCTCAGAGAGAGACAAGAGATCTGATCCAGGATGCACTCTGGATCTTATACATAACATATATTATTTTTTTGCTAGTGCACATACATATAACTCTGCACGGCACATGACCTGTGATAAGCAGTCAGTGAGCATTTGTGGGAGGATACCGGAGCACGTCACAACATGCGTCCTGTATGCAGTACATTGTCAGAGGCGTAACTACTGTAAGGCAGCCCCAGCTGCCGCTTGGGGGAGCAAGCAGCAGTGGGGTCTGTGTGTGCGCCGGCACCCGCTCAACGCACTGACATGCTGGTGTCTGCCGCTGCCCACTGGCTGAGGAGGCGAGTCAGCCACAGAGCGGGTGCGGCCATGGCAGAGATGACAAATCCCCCCACTGATTCGATTGACTGTACACAGAGCTGGCATTGGCTACTGTGTACAGGATTGGCGTACTAGGGCGACCTGGGATGTGTCAGAGCCAAGGGAAGCAGCAGTGTCTGCTGGTCTCTCTTTACACACGCTGGGGAAACATGCTGGAAAGGAGCCGGGGGGGGGGGGGGGGGCTCCACAAACTTTTTGGTAGCGGGGAGCAAAATTTTTACAGTTACGCCACTGATCTGGTGGATGGAGGTGTGAGGAGAGAGTGAGCAGCAGAGGGGGAGGAGGGGGTGCAACAGATAAGGAGAGGAGAAAGTGAAATCAAGACACTCTGAAATAAAGAAGACAGTCTGATACGTGAATGCTGTGGCTCTGCTGCTCTGTGGTGCTGGACATGCTGAGTGGATGCCTCCATGGTTTTGTGACTGGAGGAGCTTTCAGTGTCAGGTGAGTAGCACACACCACACCAGTTAAGCCTATACCCTACTGTATGTAGCTGCCAGCACACTGAGAGCAGGGTGAGTGACATGTGATGGGGCGGGGTCACCTGCCCACTCTCCCCCGTACCTAACTACAGCACTGCCTTGCAGACTATCCATCTGTGGAGATGGGGCCCTTGGTTTGCTGCTGTACTGTATGCAGACACATACTTTTCATAATGGGCCAGTCCTGTACAGGGGAGATGGGCGGATTTCTATAGCAGCCGTGATGCTATCCTCAGCAGCCTAGGAGGGAGGCAGGGAGTGGCGCTGGTGGGCTTTGAGTCTGGGAAAGCAAGATGTCACTGGGTGCATGGGGAGGAGCCAGGGATGTGAGCACTTCCTCCACATCTGGTGTCCCTGCAGTAGCGCATCTTTTGTTGTCAGCGCTCCCCTTAGACTCTGACGGTGCTGGCTTCCCCAAGCCTCCACAGGGTCTGCCTTACTATAGTTACGCCACTGGTGCAAAGAAGAAATTGCCGGTCCCGTATTCATTAAGGGTTAGTCCTCTTAAAATATACAAGGACCATTGCCAGCACGTACTGTACTAGAATAGAAATATAAGTGTACCTGTCAGAATGGTCAAATACATGTATACATACACAAGTGTTATTACTGTCCTCTACTGCCTGTGACAGAGGCCAAGAAATTGGAAGCATGGCTATGGGATTTGGGATCATTGTTGGAGGATCTAAATGGGGTCTAGCAGTGCATATAATGCTTAAATAATTTTGTATTAAATGTTGTCATTCATAATATACCACACAGTAGTGTCCCCACAAACTCATAATAGGGAACATATCTATCACATCCCTTTATGCAGTGTGATAAATATTTTTTGCATAAATTTTCAAAGCAAAAAATAATATTTTCATTCATATTTACTATGTTTGTCTTCCAATCCATAATATGTCACACAGCAGGTCCCCCATTTCAGAAAATGCCACATAATTTATTTGGTACTTGTTTCCTAGCACTGCCACAATCTTGTCCAACGTGTACCTTATCCCCTTCCCGCCGCAGCCTGTTTTTGCCTTCCTGACAGAGCCCTTTTTTTTCAAATCTGACATGTATCACTTAAGTGGGGATAACTTTTTTTTGCTTTTACTTATCCCAGTGATTTTGAGATTGTTTTTTCGTGACACATTGTACTTCAAATTAGTGGTAAATTTGGGTCGATACAGTCTGTGTTTTTTTGTGAAAAATACCAAAATGTCGTAAAAAAATGGAAAATTTAGCAATTTGCAAAATGTTAAATTTTCTGCTTGTGAGACAAATAATCATACCACTCAAAATAGTTAATAACTAACATAGACCATATGTCTACTTTATGTTTCCATCATTATTTCAACTTCCTTTTAATTTTTTTGGACACTAGGAGGCTTACAATATGAATAGCAAATTCTCAAATTTTCAAGAAAATTTCAAACACTGATTTTTTTAGGGACCAGTTCAGTTCTGATGTGACTTTGAGGGACTTGTATGTGAGACACCCCCATAAATGATACCATTTCAAAAACTGCACCCCTCACAGTATTCAAAACAGCATTTTGGAAGTTTGTTAACCCTTTAGGTGTTTCACAGGAATTAAAACAAAGTGTAGGTGAAATTTCAAAATTTCATTTTTTTTGCAGATTTGCAATTTTAATACATTTTTCTAAGGAACACAGTACATTTTACTAGAGAAATGTGACTAAAAATTGATTCCCCCAATTCTTTTGTTTTCATAAATATCCTATATGTAGCCCTAGTGTGCACGTTGACCAAACCACAGGCTTCATAATAGAAGGAGCACCTACTTGATTTTGGAGCCTCCTTTTTATGAGATTATTTTTTAGGCACCATGTAGGTTTCTAGGCACCATAAGATGCTAAAATTTAGGAACCCCCCCACAAGTGACCCCATTTTGCAAACTACACCCCTCAGGGAATTCATCTAGGGGTATAGTGTACATTTCAAACCCCCAGGGGTTTCACCAATTGTGGTACAACTGGGCAGTGAAAATGAAAAATTAATTTTTTTACACAAAAATGCAGTTCTGGCTCCAAATTTTTCATTTTCACAAGGAATGAAGGAGAAAAAGCACCCCAAAATCTGTGCCCCAATTTCTTCCGAGTACGGCAATGCCTCACATGTGACCAAAAAATACCATTTGGGTGCATGGCAGGACTCAGAAGGGAAGGAGTGATTTTTGGATTTTGCAGCTCAGATTCTGGTGGAATGTTGGTGGGTGCTATGTTGCATTAGCAAGACCCCCCAAGCACCAATACAGTGGAACCCCCCCACAAGTGACCCCATTTTGCAAACTACACCCCTCAGGGAATTCATCTAGGGGTATAGTGTACATTTCAAACCCCCAGGGGTTTCACCAATTTTGATACAACTGGGCTGTGCAAATGAAAAATTACATTTTTTTACACAAAAATGCAGTTCTGGCTCAAAATTTTTCATTTTCATAAGGTATGAAGGAGAAAAAGCACCCCAAAATCTGTGCCCCAATTTCTCCCGAGTACGGCAATGCTTCATGTGTGACCAAAAAATGGCAGGACTCAGAAGGGAAGGAGTGATATTTGGATTTTGCAGCACAGATTCTGGTGGAATGTTGGTGGGTGCTATGTCGCATTAGCAAGACCCCCAAAGCACCAATACAGTGGAAGCCACCCACAAGTGACCCCATTTTGCAAACTACACCCCTCAGGGAATTCATATAGGTGTATAGTGTACATTTCAAACCCCCAGGGGTTTCACCAATTTTGATAAAACTGGGCTGTGCAAATGAAAAATTACATTTTTTTACACAAAAATGCAGTTCTGGCTCAAAATTTTTCATTTTCGTAAGGTATGAAGGAGAAAAAGCACCCCAAAATCTGTGCCCCAATTTCTCCCGAGTACGGCAATGCCTCAGATGTGACCAAAAAATACCAGTTGGGTGCATGGCAGGACTCAGAAGGGAAGGAGTGATTTTTGGATTTTGCGGCTCAGATTCTGGTGGAATGAATGGTGGGTGCTATGTGGCATTAGCAAGACCCCCGAAGCACGGTGAAATGATGAACCTAATAATCCATAGATGTGTGGTATATTTTAAAACACTCCTTTATACATAGGCCGGGTTTGTCGGGGCAAGTGTCACACTGTAAAATAGTTTGCTTTCTTATTCCCTTTTTATAGCAAACTTTGCACTTTTTTTGTGTCCTTCCCTTTTTTCCAGTGGAGGGGATTTCATCAGGAAAATGCTGCCCTGGTACAATACGGGGGCCAGTACTAGAAGTACTGGGGCCCTCTGCCTGCTGGTTCCCAAATATTAGGCCCTTTATGACTTCCTCTTGAAAGTGCATAAATGTCCCCCTCTGGCTGGTAGAACGGAATAGCACGTAAGCGTTATACAGTGCCATCTGGATGATATACACGGCCAGCTTCTTGTACCAGATTTTTGTTTTCCGCAGGGCACTGTACGGCTTCAGTACCTGATCTGAAAGATCCACTCCGCCCATGTACTTATTGTAATCCAGGATACAATTAGGTTTTGAGGTGTGGGTACTGGTACCTCGTACAGGGACGGAGGTGGTACTGTCTCCGTGAATTGTTGTCAGTATAAGGACATCCCTCTTGTCCTTATATTTGACCAACAACATATTTTCGGTGGATTGTGCCCTGCTTTCACCCCTTCTCATTACTTGGGCAATGTGCGTTTTTGGGAGGCCTCTTTGGTTCTTGCGCACAGTACCGCAAGCTGCTGTACCTCTTGAACCAAGGGCCTTAAACAGGGGGATGCTAGTGTAAAAGTTATCCACATAGAGGTGATAACCTATATCCAGGAAGAGGTGCACTAAATCCCAGACAGTTTTTCCACTAACACCTACGTTGGAGGGGGGGCATTCTGGCGGTTCAATTCTTGAATCCTTCCCTTCATATACCCTAAACCTGTGAGTGTACCCTGAGGTGCTTTCACACAGCTTATACATTTTTATGCCATACCTTGCCCTCTTATTGGGAAGGTACTGGCGGAATTTAACCCTTCCTTTAAAATGTATAAGGGACTCGTCTATGCAAATGAATTTATCTGGGATGTACATCTCTGCAAATTTGGCACTGAAATGATCAATGACCGGCCTGACTTTGAATAGCCGGTCAAAGGTGGGATCATCTCTGGGTGGGCACTGTGCATTATCGTTGTAATGCAAAAATTTAAGGATTAACTCAAAACGAGTCCGGGTCATGGCCATACGGTAAAGTGGGGTGCTGTACAGAACATCTGTACTGCAATATTGCCTAATTTCTGGCTTTTTTACTATGCCCATATGAAACACCAGACCCCAAAACGTCATCATCTCTACTGCATCTACAGGGGTCCACCTAGCAAATGATGACGTGGGGTTTTGAGCAATAAACTGCTGGGCATATAAATTAGTTTGGTCCACCATTAAATTTATAAAATCATCAGAGAAAAATAATTTGAAAAAGTCAATTTCTCTGAGACCTGTGGAATCAAATTGGATTCCTGGGATGGCCAAAAACTCAGGAACCTGGGGCTCAAAATTGTCTGGTGGTGGGGTCCATACGAGATCAATTATTGGGGGGGGGTCTCAGCTGCTCTACGGGGGCGTCTTTGAGGGGGTCCCTCATCACTAGAGGAGGAAGAGGAGCTTAAGATGAATCCTTCAAATTCCCCGCTTGCATCACTGGCTGTGTCAGAGTCAGAGGCAAGCATGGCATATGCCTCCTCCGCTGAATACATTCTTCTGGATGACTGGGATGACATTTGGGATGACATTTGGGATGCCATTTTTATTTTTGTGTTTCTGGTAGTGAAATGTTTCAACACGTGTATAGTGTAGGGGGGGTACAAACTTTATTTCAACCCGGGGGGGTATGTAGTGTGTAGTGTGTATGTAGTGCAGAAAAAAAAAAGGTCCTGCGCCAAAAATTGAGCACAGATGTTGGTCAGTAACGTCCGTCACTGAACAGCGCTCAAAGGCAACAGGAATTTGATCAAAAAAAAAAAAAAATAGATCAACCCTGTGCCGAAAAAGCTGATCAGTGATGTACGTCACTGATTAGCACACAGTGGCCACAGGACACCCACAAAATCACAGTGTGTGTAAAAAAAAAATTAAAAAAAGACCCCACAGCACCCTCAAAAAAAAAAAAGGTGATCACTGATGCGACACTGATTACCAGTGAGGAGCAGCAGGTACACAACCTTTGGTGCAACTGACAGTGCAACTGGCAGCAACTGACAGGTATATATAAAAAAAAAAAACCTGCACCCCCAAAAAGTTGCTGATCAGCACAGATATACTGATCAGCACAAAAGGGGGGGCAGCAGACACAAAATATAGCACTCTCTATCACTCTCTGTCACTTTCTCTCTCTATCTCTCTATCTCTCACTATCTATCACTCTATGACACTGCAGCAGCAGCACTGACAGTTATATATATAAAAAAAAACCTGCACCCCCAAAAAGTTGCTGATCAGTTAATTTATACTGATCAGCACAAAAGGGGGGGGCAGCAGTCAGTTGCACACGCAGCACAGCTGTATATATATATATAAAAAAAACCCAGCACCCCCAAAAAGTTGCTGATCAGCACAGATATACTGATCAGCACAACAGGGGGGGGGGGGGGCAGCAGACACAAAATATAGCACTCTCTGTCACTATCTCTCTCTATCTCTCTCTATCTCTCTCTATCTCTCTATCTATAACTCTATCACACTGCAGCAGCACAACACAGGAAGTCACAAGAAGTCACAAGATCCAGGAAGCATCCAGCACGCTACAAGCAGTGATCAGGTAAGTATTTGCAAGGATCAGGTCAGTATATCACGGCAGATAGGCACGGTGACCGCACTGCACGCAAATCCAGACCGGAATGGCGCCTGCAGTGCAGTCACCGTTAGTTTAAATCACCCTCCATGGCTGTGATTGGTCCGTCGGTCCGACGGACCAATCACGGCCTTTGGGGGCGGGTGGGGTGAGGTGGGGTGACACCAGTGTCACCCTTACACCCCGTGGTGATTGGTGCTGTACTTTACAGCACCAATCACCACCGATCCCTGTGTCACCGGCGAACGTTATTCGCCGGTACACAGAAAACGCTGTAATTGGCTGTTCACATTTGAACAGCCAATCACAGCGATCGCCGAACGGGGGGGGCATCGCTGCCCCCCCTGGGCGGCGAGGGGGGATGTCTGCTGTCAGGGACAGCAGACATCTCCAAACTGTCACCGCGTCTATAGACGCGGTGACAGTTTAAAGCCATGACGTACATTTATGCCATGCGTCGGGAAGTACATCCCGGCCATGACGTAAATGTACGTCAAATGTCGGGAAGGGGTTAAAGTTAAGGTACACGATGGACGCAATGGACCCGATTTCCTTTGAAATCAGGTCCATTTTGCCGGCAAAGGCAAAATCGGGACCATCGCGTCGGTCGCGTGCATTAACATGGCCCGCGACGCGACCGACGCGATGGACGCGATTTTGCCATAGGCTTCAATGTTAAAATATTTTTAACATTGAAATCGGGAGCATCTTGTAATTATAATGGCACAAGATGAGATGGACTTGATTAAGTCCATTTTACATAGCAAACAATGTGAAATGGGCCAATATGACCCATTTCACATTGTATATGGCCCTGTCATCGTTAAAAAGTTAAGCAATCCCATTGTGAGCGTCACCCCACGATTGACGCCAACCCGAGCGCAGCGAGCCCGCGAGGGGCGGCGGTGCGCGTCCTCCGACCTTTTCATACCCCTACTATCCACGCCGGCGTGGTGGTGAGAATATAAAGTGTGGCGAGCCACCGAGCCCGAAGCGTGGCGAGCGGACGCGTATACCTGTGAAGTTATACACGTCCCCACGCGGGGCTCGCTGCGCTCGCCACGCTTCGGGCGCGGTGGCTCGCAGCGCTCGCCACACTTTATATTCTCATCTCCATGTCGACGTGGATAGTAGGGGTATGAAAAGGTCGGAGGACGCGTACCGCCACCCCTCGCGGGCTCGCTGCGCTTGCCACGCTTCGGGTTTGCGTCAATCGTGGGGTGCCGTTGAGGGGGTAAAATTTGGGGTCTGGGGACTACTTTACATTGAATCCAATGTCAAATAGGGTCCCAGGGGCCCTATTCACATTTGATTCAATGTAAAAATCGGGTCCATCGCGTCGGTCGCATCGCATGCGAAGCGACCAACGCGATTTTTCCGACCTGATCACCCCGATACAAATCGGTGTGGCCGTGCTAGGAAACAAGTACCATTTATTTATTTTTATTTATTAACAGTTTCTTATATAGCGCAGCATATTCCATTGCGCTTTACAAAGGACACAGTGATACAACAAACAAGATACTTACATACAATCAAAATGTAGGAGGGCCCTGCTCACAAGCTTACAATCTATAGGGATAATAGTGTATTTCATTCATAATATGCTATGCAATAGTGCCCTTTATTTATAATATGCCACACAACAATGCTCCAAACCAGTGTTAATTTCACCTATGAAAATTAAGACTAAAACTATTCATTAAAGGAAGGTTTTTTCTGTAACTAAAATGTGATGACAAAAATAGGAATTTTTTTAATAACGAAAATGTTGACTAAATCTTCGTCGTCAGGACACCACATTTTTTGATGATTGATATTTGCAATTGTTTAATTAATAATATCGTATTTTATACAGTTTTATCCATCCTCTCTGGCCCTAGATTTATTTACTTGAGCTGAGGCTGTGGAACAACTCTTTGTCATGTGAATCCCTCAGTCATTTTATGTAGCTAGTTAATTAGCTAACTTTAGCTAAATAGATATATATTATAATATGCATCCTTACATCTTCATTTTATTTTTCAGTAGACTAGTACTGTAGTACTACTAATACTACAACTACTACTACTACTACTACTACTACTACTACTATTACTTATTTACTGTATATCAGGCAGGTTGTTTTTTTCTATAATTGTTTAAATTGACTTTTTATATAAAAAAAAAGCAATTGTATTATTGAATTGATATGCAGAAAATAAATGACCCGCTGTGAAGGAAATAACATTTTTGTTGCACTTGTTTGATAACAAGATTACTAAATACATAGTGAAAGGTATACAAAGTATTCAAGGGAATGATAGAGATCTTCAGCAAAATCTAATACAGTTTCATTAAACTGCAAAGCTATGAATAGATTAATGACTACAATTAGATGAAATTGTTCGTCAAGTTCCACTGACTAAAACTAGACTAAGTTGAAATTAAAAAATTTGACTAAAATGTGACATTTAATTTCGTCAAATTTTAGAAAAGTGACTAAGACTAAATTGAAAATCCCTGACGAAATTAACACTGCCACAAACTCTGCACATATGCTGCACAATTAGTGTCTCAACTTAATAATGTCACGCAGCAATGCCATCAATTCATAATAGACTGCACAGCAATGCACACAATTCATAATATGTCACACAGCAGTGCCCATAATTCCTAATATGCTGCACAATAGAGCCCTAATTCATAATGTGCCACAAAGTAGTGCCCCAATTCATAATATGTCCCACAGAAAAATACTATAGAACAGGGGTGGCCAAACCGGCCCTCGAGATGTACCAACTGTCCAAGTTTTCCAGGTTACCTATTCGGTGCACAGCTGTAGTCTGTCACATTTTCAAACCTGCTGCATTCATTCCTACTATAGATCCACAGGTTGCCTGGAAAATATGCACCGTTGGTAGATCTTGAGGACAGGTTTGGCCACCCCTGATATAGAACTTTTGAACAGTGCCATAACTATACATTTTGGTGCCCTTTGCCAGAAAGGGAATTGGTGCCCTTCCCAAAACAGGGACAGTGCACGCCATAGGCATGCTAAACTGTTAGGGGCATGGCTTCATGGGAAGGGGCGTGGACACATAACAGTAACAATTCTCATTACACCCCAATTTACATTATGAGGCACAAAAACAATATCAAAATATGATACAAGAAGCCCATGATAACAAAGTAATAAGTAAAAACAACTACCAATATCTGAAAATGGAAAAACCCAAAACACCTACATTATACTTACTGCCAAAAATACATACAAAAGATAAGAAACCACCAGGAAGATCTATATTATCAGGTATGAACAGATATGTATATGTTTATAAATTTCTTTGTAAACATGTAACGGCTCTCCAAGAGACACCATGGATGTTTTTAAAAAGCTCACAGTGAATGAGGGCACGTAGCTTGGCTCTTGTGACGTGGAAAGTACCACAAAAAAGGCATTGCAGCAGCAAAGTACTTTCTAGATATGGATTCCAAGCATGAATTCAATTACGTCCTAGTTGAAGCATTAAGATTTATACTTACTAATAATTTCTTCACCGGTTCTTCCTTCAATGAATCTCACTAGCTCAAGGTTAGAGGGACGGTAATGGGGACTGCGTGTGCCACCACATACGCCAACCTCTACCTGGGGTGGTGGGAGAAGGAGATAGTCTTCCAAGACCCAGATGGATCATGTACTGAAAACATCTTGATGTACTTACGTTACATTGATGACATCTTGATCTTGTGGGAAGGGAGCAAAATAGAACTGGAGGACTTCATTTCACTACGAAATTGAAATGATCTTAATTTGAAATTGAAGTGAGTCAGAAAAAAATTTCCTTGACTTAACAATAAGCATTAACAAAGGGGTTAAATGAGAACAACTGCTACCAAAAACTCCCTCTGCCTTAATAAATAATGCCTTAATTAATAAATACTCAATCCTTTAATTCCTCTCTCTCTCTCTTTATATCTTTCTACCTTTTCATTTCCCCCCCTGCACAAAGTGCTTATTTCAATTGGGTATTATGATAACAAACTTTCCCTATAACGAGGATTACTGGAAACAAGGAATTACAAATATGAGAACAAATACTTGCCTCATTTCACTAGAGAGTGAATTTAAAAGAAAAGATAATAGTAGAAAAATAATCACAAAGTTACACCCTCACACAGGTCGACTAGAAAGGGTGGAAAAATAATAGTTGACACACAAGCACAAAAAATATAAAACCACCAAAAAGACTATGAAATGATCAAATAAGAGGTGTCAATCCAGGTAGTTAACATTAGGGGACAGGACCGGCTGCTCACAAACCCCAATTCCAGATCAGAACTCATAAACTACAGTATTAGGAACAATAATACAGTCTTTTTAATTTTGTTTATATGTTATATGTTTACAGTATATGTGGATACTCTACGTCCCAGTTCTGCAAAATGCAAAGCAATGGGTCAAGGACTAGATTACTGAAGAGGGAAAAGTATGGCCTCTTGATGGGTTCCTCTAGAAAGTCTTAAGAAGTCACCAGGCACTAAAGTGGAGATGGTCTAGATAGATAAAGCTGACAATTAGTGGGGACCAAAAGAATGGAGACCAAAGATATGCAAATGTTCCCAGGAGACCTTGTCAAAGGCCTTTTTTGCATCTAAACTCAAAAGCAGACTCACTTAACACAGTGTTGACTCTGAGGAAAACCCAATTTATGAGTTGAAAGCATATGTGGCATAATAGTTTTGAGCCTAATCTTCTTGGGTAGTCATTTTTAATGAGGGTGTATGGGGTGAAACCGAGTGAGCAGTCCTGTTTCCTTGTCAGGTTTCAGGAGCAAAATGGTGACTGCAAGTTTAAATGTGTAATAATGGACCTGATCTTTGCTGATAAACCATAACAAATGAGTCAGGATTGGCACAATGTGTTCCACAATATCTTATAGTCTACACCAGGGGTGGCCAACCCGCGGCTCGCGAGCCGCATGCGGCTCTTCTCCCCTTTTTTTGCGGCTCCGGCGTGCACAGCGCCGCGGCCGCATTAGTGAGTATGATTGGCGCTGAAGATGATGCTGCTGCTACCAGCTTCCTCCTAACGCCAGAGCACATTTGCCTGGTCACTTCTTATGCAGCCGCGGCCCGGCAGCGCTGATCCGGCGCATGTGCTCTCACGTTAGGAGGACGCTGGGGACAGCAGCAGCATCTCCAGCGCTGCTGGTCCTTTTAATGCTCCCCTGCTGGCACCCACGTGGGGTGTTCCTGGCTGTCATCCCCTGTAGCCTGGGCCCCTGCAGTGCGGTTCTCCTCTCTGCTGTCGCTGGGCGGCTCTATGCCAGGGACCCAGTGACTGCTGGAACAGACTCTATGTGCCCGGAGCAGGAACCCAGATGCTGTGGCAGAAGCAGTGACCCGGCGGCTGTGTTCTCAAAGACAGTTCACAGCAGCGGCGGCGGGAGCTGGACAGGGACCCAGCGGCTAATGCAGGAGAAGGAATCCAGCAGCTGCCGGCACAGAGACCCTTCACTGCAGCATCAGCAGGAGAGATGGTGAGAACAAGACTAGGGTCTTCTCCTACTTCTCATTGCACTCCCTCTCTCTCCCTGTCATCTTATCACCTGCTACCTCACCCCCTGTCATCTTATCACCTGCTACCTCACCCCCTGTCATCTTATCGCCTGCTACCTCACCCCCTGTCATCTTATCCCCTGCTACCTCACCCCCTGTCATCTTATCCACTGCTACCTCACCCCCTGTCATCTTATCCCCTGCTACCTCACCCCCTGTCATCTTACCACCTGCTACCTCACCCCCTGTCATCTTATCACCTGCTCTCTCACCTTGCCCTTTATTACGTCCTCCCATCATATACACACGCACACATACATACAGATGGAGCCAGTTTTATCTATCCGGCGCCGGTTGCCGAGACGGGGACGTGCAATTGTCTCACATGCACACGCATCCCATTCTCATTAATCGGCGCACCAAGACAGAAGGATATGGTGCTCTGGCTGGATAGATGAAACTGACTCGATCTGTATATAGGCCACAACCCATTTATAAATGGGGCGTGGCTTTCTGGGAGCTAGGCCACACCCATTTTTGAATGGCTGCGGCTCATTGTCTTTACAGAATTTTTTTTTTGGCTCTTTGTCTCAGGTGGGTTGGCCACCCCTGGTCTTCACTAAGCTCACCAGGGCACAGGGACTTACAAGAGGGGAGAGAGAAAACAGTGCATAATAAAGTCCCATACACACTAGACAAGAATTAAAAGATATTGCTCAGAAGCGCCCTTTAAAAAAAAGTAGTGTGAACACTACATAGTTAACAATGTATGACCCCCACACCCATCGTTTTAATGTATGTTAATTTTATCTATATAGCCAAGGCACCTCCCAACTTTCATTGTCCTGGAGGAGGGACACCCTCATGCGTGGCAGAATTTTTTTGGGGCATGGCCTAACAAAAGGGGGCATGGCCTATACTCGCTGCTCCCCGCAAGTCCACGTGAGCTCCTCCGTGAGCTCCTGGCTATGCCCCCAGCCCCTCCGGCTGCAGGAATAGACACTGTGCGCTTGTGCAGGATTTTCCTGAGTTCAAAAATCATTTATTTTAATAAGGATTTGCCACTTTAGGCTCCTGCAGCCTATTGTGTTTAAATTATTGTGTTCTTTAAATTCTGTATTTCTTGGTGTTTGCTGTGTGTTTAGTCAGTGAACATCCTTTCAGCAAAATCCTTTTTCTCTGTGTTATACTCTACAGCCGAGTCCTACTGAGCTTATTCCGAGGATCTCCTCTGAGAACTTATATGTCACATCAATGAACTATACTTAAGGACAGTATTGTAGTAAAACTGGGAAATCCAATAGAAACAATTGACTATAAGATTATCCATGCCTAATAATAGCTAACACTTCCTGGATTAGTTGCTTCAGCTGTGAATGAAAGAGGAAAAACAATGCATTCAATTTCCATCTAGCACTAAACGGGTTAAGAATCCTCTCTGATCCTGTGACGCATTTACTTTGCATCATCTTTTGTTTTTAACATCACTTAATCACATTAAGTTCAGGGGCTTTTTCTTCCCTCCTGCTTTGCCTAATAGGAGAAGAGCAACTACAGTATGCCTCGTGTACTTATTGAATTGCCCAAATCCGCTTGATGCATTGGCTGAACAGTATATTGGCAAAACAAAACCGTTTTAATAATGCCAAATTACAAACTCAAATTTTTTAAAACTGGTAATATAGTTTTAGAAGAGAAAAATGGCTTCCTGAGGTACATACTTCCCAAATGTCCCATATACCGCGGGAACATCACGGTTTTCACCTGTTAGCATTATGTGAGTCACACTGTGGGCTCTGGGGACACTGGGTGGCAACCTTGTTAGGGTGGGGGGGGGGGGGGGTAAGGGGAGAGAGAGAGAGACTCACTCCTCTCACTGTGTGAGGGACATGGGGAACAAATCTCCCTGCATGTGCCAGTTACAGTGTAGGCTGTGCTGGAGGGGATTCTGTGTATGTGACATTCCTGCACTTGAGGGGGAAGGGGGTCTGTGACTGGCTGCTGTGTGCAATAGGGCAGACAGACTCACTGTACACAAAAAAGTAAATAGGTATCACCGCGCCAAACCTGGCTGCTGCAACTAGTACACCCCTGGGATACCAACCCCACTTCCAACACAACCAGAACAAAAAGAGGGGGTGCACAATGATGCGCTGTCAGTACACAAGGATGGACAATAATTCTCCTTTCTTGGACCAGCGTTATTCCAAGGATGTGGGCTCACACCATAAAATGTAGAGAAGATGAAGGTGTTAGAACATCTAATCCATCATATACTCTCAATATTATTGATTTTCAGCTTTTACTGACCTGTATAACAGGCCCTATGTGCCCATAAAGGTATCTTTGTTATGCACCCGACAACACCTTTCCCATGAGATGTATGCTCACCTTCTGGCAATGCCCTAAGTGCATACAAAGGTTTCTTTTCCTCCTTGGTCGTCTGAAGAATCCACTCCAAACTGTTTCCACAAGTAATAACAGTTTTTTATTCCAGTGTATATCCAAGGCAGTAAAAACACAAACAGATAAAAAAGATAGCAAATAGTCCTGTGTGCCGATCCACCTCCAGACCTAAACCTGCATCCACTTGCCCGGGTACAAATGCGGATGAAGGTATCCCAAAAGTTGGTAAAAAAGGGATGTAGGTGAAGAGGTATATCAGGCACTGGAACAAAAGGACTCCTCCACAGCACCAACGCGTTTCGGACCAAACAGGTCCTTTTTCAAGGTGTGGAGGACATGATATGGGACCTGGTATTTATTCCTGTCCAGTACTAAACATAATAACAATGATTCCTAAAACAAGAACCGGATCACTCCGGAATACATGCTCAAAACTTAATCATAAAACACATACACATTCTGAATACAAAACGCTACATTATAAAACATTGATAATAAATACAAATAAGTTTAAAAAGAGATACATGAGCTCGATAATAGAAGAATTGATTAAAATCCATGTCCGTTTTTTATATAACGCTCAGAAGAGTTCGCGCCGTCTGAACTAGCGCTCTGTGTCTTCAGCCGGAAGCGGAAGTGACGCGCGCTTCCTGTAAGCGCTCGTGGAACGCACGACGCTGTGATCTGAGACTCTGCTTCCTGGTGTTATCTCCGTGAACCGCAGCGGTAGATAACAATAACGGAGCTCCAATTTTCTCATTCCAAAATAAACAAGTAGCGGTGTAGATCGCAAAGGATCCCCATGTTCACATAAAGAGAAGAAATATATCAGATGTTAGAAAATAATAACGCACACGTTTTTTCATACAAGTGATACATCCATATGCTGCATTCCCCTCTTTAAAGTGACAGTGCAAAATAAAAAACGATGTAAACATAATAACGTTTTTAACCCGTTTTTTTCACTTATTAAAGTGACAATGCATAAATGTAAACATGTAGGAAGTGCAAGTGCATAAGTATTATAAAATACATAAAAAAGATATTATAAAAAACATTTTAATTCAAAATCCATATTTAGACCAGAGGGTGACAGGGTTTTTAATGTGTAGATGGTCTGCATTTCTGTCCTTGCCAGCCTCTGGTCACTATCGTTTACTCTCCAATGTGACTTCACCATCTTTATTCCGCAGAAAGATACCAAATGTTTTATGTCACACTGGTGAACTTTCTTAAAGTGCATAAAGACTCACTGTGACAACTCAGATCCCCCTCCAGCTCCAGCTCAGCTCAGCTCCCCCATAGGCAGACATGGCAGACATGCGACATTCAGATCCCCCCCTCCATGACTGTCTATAGGGGCTGTGCTGGAGGGGTATGTGACATGTCTGCCTATGGGGGGGGGGGCTGTGCTGGAGGGCCTGGGGCATGTGAATATGTGACAAGTCTGCCTATTTGTGGGGGCGACAGGGAGGGTCAAAGGGTACAGCTGACCCAGGCGATGATACACTCAGCCGCCTACACAGTACCCTACTCAGCCGACCGCCCAATCAACCCTCCTGCCGCGCAAGTTCCTTCACCCACCACCCAGCCACACTGTGGGCGTTACATGTATAGGCCTCATTACTACTGCGGGCATTATTTGTATAAGTATTGTTACTACTGTGGGCATTATGTGTATAAGTATCGTTACTACTGCTATAAGTATCGTTACTAAAGCGGGCATTATGTGTATAAGCGTTGTCACTACTGCTGGCATTATGTGTATAAGCGTTGTCACTACTGCTGGCATTATGTGTATAAGTATCGTTACTACTGCGGGCATTACATGTATAAGCATTGTTATTACTGTAGGCATTACGTGTACATGCGTTGTTACTACTGCTGGCGTTATGTGTATAAGCATTGTTACTACTGTGGGCATTACATGTATAAGCATTGTTACTACTGTGGGCATTATGTGTATTAGTATCGTTACTACTGTGGGCGTTATGTGTATAAGTATCAGGGTTCGCAAATACGCGCTGTAAAATGGTCACCGGGGACACAGTTTTTCAAACTGAAGGGGTCCCAGAGGACGCGCTGAGCTGCGCCTGTGAGCCACTGTAAGCCAATCACTGCAGCGGCCGCAGGGACCCAATCATTGCACAGTGGCCGTCTGGCAGCCAATCACTGCAAGTGCGCGCCCTGCCAATCATTAAAGCCGCGCGCCCTGCCTTTTGTTTTGAGAGCAGGTTCACTGTCACCGTGTCTGTGGCTCTGTGCATCCTTCTGCCGCCCCCTGCCATGTAAGTCCATTCTGCTGCTGAGGGCAGGGGACGGGATGCTATATGGCTGTAACAACGGACAGCCACTCTCAGCATAAGAGGTGAGCGGGCTGTCAGTGCAGTGGGGGACTGGATGCGGCTGGAAGAGCTGACACGCTGCTCAACTCAAAGCAGCGTTTTAGCTCTTCCAGGCACATTCAGTCCCCCGCCTCGCAGACAGCCCGCTCACCTACTCTGGTGAGCAGTGTATCAGCTTCACCAGCCGCCCCCCGCCCCCCCCGTGGCAACCAGAATACCCCCCCCCCCTGTGGCAACCAGCATAAAATGCCCCCCCCCCCCCCCCCCTCGCGCCAACCAGCATGTAACCCCTGCAAGGAGCATATAACCCCTGGCAACAAGCATGTAGGTGAGCAGCACTTATGCACAGGCCAGGATCCCGACTGTCGGGACGTCCCGACAGTCGTGACCCGGGATTGAATACCCCCCTGCAGTTTAGGATATTTGCCACATAATGGCACGTTTGCTAAGAGTTGTATAGATCCAATCAATGAAAGTCCGTTTAGAATCAGAATCAGCTTTATTGGCCAGGTATACTAGGAATTAGATTTGGATTTCTGTGCAACAGCCAGTTAGGTAACAGTTGACCAGTGAGAGTACAGATAGACATAACACATACAGGTATACGCTAGATCATGGGTCTTCAACCTGTGGCCCTCCAGATGTTGTGAAACTACATGTTCCAACATGCATTGCCAAATTTTTTCCTATAAGAGCATGCCATAACTGTCAGGGCATGCTGGGACATGTGGTTCCACAACATCTGGAGGGCCACAGGTTGAAGACCTGTGCGCTAGATGTACCCTGGGGAGGGTGATGGACCTGTACAGGGGAGACACATATAGTTTTTGAGCTGCACAGCACCTAGGCATCCATCTGCGGCGCCACTGGTTGTTGCAACAGCCAGGTAGGTACAATACCAAATAAGCAGAGACAGTACAGTTATACCCCTTTCAAACCTGCCTCCTGCCCGCCTCCTTTCCACCCCCTTCACTCACCAGAAAATGGCTGGAGTTGCGGCTGGGAGGACAGCCGGCATGCAGGGAGAGGGGGATATAGTCAGAGAGCGTCAGTTAGTGAGGCCGGGGCCAGGAGTTGGAGTTTGGGCCCTCTGGGCTGAGGAACACTGTCGCTGCCCCCAATGCAGGAGCCATGCCTCCTTTCTAGGAGCTCCTCTCATGGTTGTACCCAGAGCGAGTGGAGGGCAGGTGTTCTCCCTCGGATCTCGGCTGGGGCCTACCAGCGGGGGATGCCTCGGCAGGACACACTGGTGGTTTCAAAGCCAGAGATCCTGCTGTCCTGCTGGATGGGATGCACCCGGGTGTCCCTCGGGACGGTGGGGGCTGCCGCATCTTACAGCCGGGGGCCACGGCTGGGGGTCATGAACGTTGCGGCACCGCCTGTCTCCAGGCTGGGAGACTGCCACTCCTGTTTCCAGGCGGGGGGGGGGAGAGCCTGTCTCCAAACTGGGGGCTGCCGCACTGGGGGCTATCCGCTTCCCACCTCCATCCTCCCGACCACATCTCCTCTAGCCATTCTCTATGGCTGAACGGTACTTATGTAGTAACTGGGCTGCCGATTTTGAAATCGGGTCCATCGCATCGCATCGCACCCGACCATATCGCATGCGATGCGATGCGATGCGATGCGATGGACCCGATTTTTCCATAGGATTCAATGTTAAAATGGACTCTGTCCATTTTAACATAGAATTCAATGGGAAAAGGGGTCCTTTTCATACCCCTACTATCCAAGTGGGCATGGAGTTGGATATAAACCTGTGGCGAGCGTAGCGAGCCACCGAGCCCGAAGCGTGGCGAGCGTAGCGAGCCCCGCGAGGGGACACAGAATACCGTCCCCTCGCGGGGCTCGCTTCGCTCGCCACGCTTCGGGCTCGGTGGCTCGCTACGCTCGCCACAGGTTTATATCCAACTCCATGCCCACTTGGATAGTAGGGGTATGAAAAGGACCCCTTTTTCCCATTGAATTCCATGTTAAAATGGACTCAGTCCATTTTAACATTGAATCCTATGGAAAAATCGGGTCATCGCATCGCATCGCATCGCATGGTCGTATGCGATGCGATGCGATATCGCATCGCATCGCATCTGATTGTATGCCTTAACTTAAGGCATACAATCAAAAAATCGGCAGCCCAGATACTACATAAGTACCGGCTGAACAATGGAGTGTCCCCTTTTGAGCTGCTCTGGGGGCCGGGTATGGGATGGGGGCAGGGAGCTCCAAGTATGTGCGACCATGCCCAGCCCCACCGGAGGGTCTTACATTCATGTGTTAGCAAATGCCCCCAGAGATCTATGGAGATGGAGGAAAGCAGCGTTAACTAGTGATAAATGGAGAAATATTCATCAAAATGAAGAAAAGACCCTTTCTCTGGTGAAAACAATGAAAAAATGCTTTTTCTCAGCTGGATAAATAAATAAAACCTCCAAATACTAGCCTCTTATTATTACCACTGCCATCTTATGAATGAGAGTGATCATGTGGCTTACATATTTTCACTCATTATATAATGCTGGAAGGCATGTGTCTAACATCTGCGCACTAGAGAGCTGCCGCTTTTCCCTCACAGGCTGGCAGACTTCCACACACACAGCACCAATTATCAGCTTTCTCATACACTAATATACACTACCAGTACTCATCTGTTAGCTGCTGGGTGTCCAATCCAGGCTCTCGTCACAAATGTGAGGAATGGGAGAAGAGGAGAGAAAAGATGGAAAAGGTGGGGGAAGAAAGAAAAACATCCTTGGAACACGGCAATGACTGGTCCAAATTACTAGATCTTTAATATACTAATCAGACTTTGGGGATTTCTCTGAAACACAGAATTGATTATATTAGTGGAGGCCTAATTAAAACTTATTTAACACTTGACTACAGTTTATGATTATTTAAGATCACTTGGACAGAGAACTTCACACACCCCATTATTCCTCAGTTGATCTCATTAGTAGTCGTACCCGCTAATTAATATTTAAATGACATCCCCAGTTTTTTGGCTAGATAAAAAGGACATTTTTTTCTTTTTTTTAAATGGGTGTGGCATTACAGACAAAGGGGGGAATTTACTAAGATGTGTATTCTACTTTATATGGGATGTTGCTGTGGGCAACCAATCAGATCCTGTCTACTATCTTCTAGAGGGTGCTAAATAAATAAGAAGTAGATTCTGATTGGTTGCCCATAACAACATCACATGTGAAGTAGAATATGCATCTTAGTAAATTTCCCCCAAAATTTGTATTGCAGGAGGGTCATATGATAGTGATATTTATCACAATTTAACCCCCTCAGCGGCACTCTCGAGAATTTCCTGGGTTATGCTCCAGTGCGCAGACTGTCAAACCCGGAAAAGTTTCAGGAGTGCCACTGCCTGTGCTCCCTCCTTCCAGGCAGCGCCGCTGAACTGAGTGCTGATCTCAGCACTGTGCTCAGCTTCAGCAGCTGCCCAACTCCTACTGCCCGGCCCTGCCTCCTCCCCCCGGCAGTGTGTGGCGTGACCTTGTAACAACACGCCGCACATATCTGGGTTGCTGGGCAGGGCCGGGCAGCGGCTGATGGAGTGTTCAGCGGCGCTGCCCGACCCTGGGAAATGCAGTGTGGGGGGGGGGGGGGGTTTGGTAGCGCTCCCCCCAAAAAACTTGCCCAGTCGGGAGCACTCCCTAAAAAAAAAACACCACTGAAGGGGTTAGTTATTCCTAATGTTAGGAGGTAAGGTAATAAATCAGCTTCTGTCTTTTTATAGACATATTTTATCTCCATCCACTTTATCTCTCTCCAAAAAGTAGTACATACACCCCGCAGATTGTAAGCCCCAATGGGGCATGTAAATGATTAAATGGGGTGCAGTTAGCATCCTGGCAGATGGGATGCTGGCAGTCAAAATCTCCAGAATCCTGACTCTTGGGCCAGAAGACCAGTTCTGGAATGCTAACAAGGCTTGAGAAGACTATGCCGGAATCCCAAATGCCGGTATGCCAGGGAGGTTTATTTCTAGGACAACGGGGGGTTAGGCTGAAACACTAGGGGAGGGGGGTTAGGTTGCACCTAGAAGGTTAGCCAAAATCGCATTGTGTTAACCCTTTGAATGCCAATTGAATTTGTCAAAATAGGTGTGTAAATTGCCTAGCAAACATTCTTATTCATCATAATGACCTGTAATGCTTACCTTATATGGGAAATACAGTATAATATTTTTTTACAAAACATTTTTTATTTCAACTTGTATAACAAATTTGAGCAATGTTGGCATTTTTAGTGGATATTTCACACATTTCTCCCAGAGACGTTGACACTCAAAGGATTAAACATGCAGCCGATCCCGATGTGAAGCCCCGCTAAGTCAGTATCGCATAGCAAAATAGACTGTGCAGGCAAGGCAATTTTGACTAGATCACAGCCTATCATAGTGAACATAGCCAAAAATGCCAGTACATCCAGTCAAAATTGGCTACTTCCAAAAATTGCCCCATGGGGGTGGGGGGTGGGGTGTTAGTGGTGCCAGTGTGCACACTCAGAGAGCGGAGCAAGAGAGAGGAGGAGAGCATAGAAAGGGTGGGAATGGGATTAAAAATAGGCCCTGGCATTGAAAGTACACAGGCCCACCTTGGCATCAATAGTGAAGGATGTAGTTGTGCACGCGCTGGAAAGGGGGCGTGGCCTTAAGTGTAGTGTACCACACCTTATACCACTTCTACATAATCTGCAACAAAATAGTAGACCCCATTATATGTGCCCCTTACACATGATGCCACATGGATTGAGCCAAAATTCACATAATTCTACACAGATTAGGCCAATATCCACAACATGCTGCATAAATAGGGACATTGCATCAAAAAATTTTCATAATTCCCATTACACATTAAGCCACAGACCAGGATGTCCATTACGTCTTATGCCAAACACCGTAATGCCTATTACAAATTATGCTGCATAAGTGCTGCTTACCTACATGCTTGTTGCCATGTGGGATTCCATGCTCTTTGCCATGTGGGATTCAATGCTCATCGCCATGTGGGGTTCCATGCTCGTTGCCATGTGGGAAATGTATTTTTTTTCCCCTGCCGATGATAGGAACTGTACATGTGCTGATGGCTCACATGCTGATAGTGTGGACCCTTCATACAGCACTGAGCCTCCGCGAAATCCACAGCTGATGCCTCCACGGGACCCACCGTAGCTGCTGACCGCCGCTCCCTCCATGTGATGCACTGCTTCCCACCGTTGACTCCATAGAACCCTGGGCTCGATAATATTCTGCCTCCTTCTCGCTCTCTGCATTTCTCTCTTCTCTCTCCTTCTCTCTCTGCTGTCCTTCTCTTCCTCTCTCTGCTGTCCTTCTGTCCACACTCCTCTCTCTTTTTTTATTGGAGGGGGGGGAGGCGCACACCAAATTACTGTCTGACTCTTGCCCCTGTGTTAGCGTCTTCACAGCCGAGTAGAAAGCAGTGAGCTGCCCGGCTGTATTCAGTCAGTCTCAGACTCTCTGCAGCTAGGTATTTTAAATTTTGCACTCCCTGGGCCGCGAGCCAATAGTAGCTCGCTCGTAGTCTGGCAGCCAATCAGGAGTGGTGGCTGCTGGACCGCAAGCGAGCTCCAATTGGCAAGTGGCTGTGAATTGGTTGGCGGGGGGCGGTAAACAAAAGGTAGGTAAACAAACAAAAGTGTCAGAAATGACAGGTGGGCACGTGCCTGGGTGTCCCCCCCCCTTAATCCACCCGGGTCCACGACCCCCATAGAGGGAGAATAGAATAGGTGCCCACAGCGTGGTGAGCGCAGTGAGCCTGCAACGGGCTTAGTTGCGCTCACCATGCTGTCTGGGTCCAGCCAGTCGGGATCCGGACGTCGGAATAACGACTGTCGGACCCCTATACCACACCCAATCCACCCATGGGGTAGAGAAGGTAAGCATATTTACCGGACCTCATTTGGGATGCTGCTGTAGGTCTCCTGATGGCCAGAATCATGTCTGGCGGTCATCCGTATGTATTCCGATTAAACATTATTGCCCTGATTCTGATTGACTTGGTAAGCTGTGAAGCTTGCAGCTTACCAATTCCCAGAGGGCCTGCCCACTGAATCGCCGCCCCCAGCCACCGCCATATCCCCTTGCAACAATGCAAGTGGATGTGTCACTAAGAAAGTTTAGTGGGAAGATCCCGTTCCTCTAACTTGTCTTGCTGACTGGGCATGTGACCAGAGGGGAACACGGGAGGTGCTGGTTATATTAGGCATGAAAGTAGCTGCTGTATGAGAATTAGTACTCTGTATTATGTAAACAGTAATTGACAAAGAGCTGAGATTCTGCCGTTATCCTCCTAGCATTAGCCAACAGAAATCTAACTCTGGTGAACTTTTGACCTCATAGCAAATAGCAAGCAATGCAAATAATGTATTTATAAAGTCCCACAAGGGATCCACAGCGCCCAGTTATAGAGTTACAGAGTTTATAAAGAAGTACATAGAACAAGAACAGTGAATTAAGCTTAAGCACAGATCGTTTAGCACACATCGCTGGCACACAAGCTGAATATACCTCTCGCCTTCATGCATAGTCTTATTTCCATACTAGTTAACTTTTCAGTTTAGAGGAACCAATACAGAGGTCTCCATAGACTGCGACAGTGGGATATAGATTTGTGGACCCTCTTTTAATACATTTTGTATGCATTTAGTGGTAGCATTCCCTTACTGACTTTGAGCGCCTCATTTTTCTTGGTTTTAGGACATACCTGTTCATATTTCATGCACATGGCCATATGTACTAGGCTTCAAACGTGCTAAAATGGATAGTGACAAAGTACTAGCCAGTTAGCTCCTACCTTCAACATCACAGGCTCTGTTTGAAAAATGGCAGCTAGCAACCGATTGGTGGTTTATTACTCTACGTTTTATCACTTTTCAAGGCTTAGTTCATCTTGCCCACAGTCTTGTAGCCCCCAAAGGTTTCATACTCATTTATATGAAGAGCGGAGACAATTTTCAATCATGGTTTGTTTAAACCGGTGCCATCTCTGAATAGTCATCTTTGCCATCTCTGAATAGTGTTTTTAGTTTAATGGGGCATGCATATGGTTAGATTTAGTTCAAATTTCCTTACGATGTTGACTATACAGTGAAAATTGCAAGGAAAAGTAACCAAAATCATATAGTGTTAAGGGGCTTCCTATGCGCGGTCCCTTGAGGTCTGTATCGTAAATAAAAGTAGTCTATTTTTACTATGAGGCGGATCGTTAAGAAGGGCCATGCCAGAATGCAGCATGCCCCCCCCCCATTGTTCACCAGCATTGGTAAGCATGTGTGCACCCCACTGGGTATCAGCAGCCGCCGATATCATTAGCTGCGGATATCACACAGTCTATATGCGCCATAAGGAGTCCTTATATACAGTCAGGGCAGCCGAGAGGGGGGGAGCGGGTACTAATTACCTGGGCCCATGCTTGCTGAAGGGGCCCCGCAGGTCCCTACCAGGTAGCAACAGCAGTATACATTTCTACAGAATGCGCTGTGCTGACAGCAGGCTCAGCATGAGTGTCTCACTGACAGCATGAGAGGTCATGCTGAGCCTGCTGTCAGCACAGCACATGCTGTAGGTGTGTGCTGCTGCTGAGATAACAGTTTTTAGAGTTTTCTTTCACCCTCCTCTTAACATTTTGGGGGCATGACCTAAGTGCGGGAGGTGCCCACACTTAGGCCACGCCCCCCAAAATTTTACCGGGGCCCGGCATTCCTCTCGGCTGCCTTGTATACAGTATGTATTAAATTATGCCAAAGTCATAGGAGTCGTCTTGTGTAAATAGCCACCTTTTTCCTGCTCCTGGGATCAGCATAGGGTCACTGCACCTCTGCCATCGGCCATCTGCACATGCGCAAAAAAAAAGTCCGGGGAAGCCATTGTAACTGCAGTGCAGAGATGCGGGACCCAGAGGGGTAAGTATAATATATTACTGCAGTGCAGAGATGCAGGACCCCAGAGGGGTAAGTATAATATATGACTGCAGTGCAGAGATGCAGAACCCCAGAGGGGTAAGTATAATATATGACTGCAGTACAGAGATGCGGGACCCTGGAGGGGTAAGTATAATATATGACTGCAGTGCAGAGATGCAGGAGCCCGGAGGGGTAAGTATAATACTGTATATGACTGCAGTGCAGAGATGCGGGACTCCAGAGGGGTAAGTATAATATATGACTGCAGTGTAGAGATGCGGGACCCGGAGGGGTAAGTATAATATATGACTGCAGTGCAGAGATGCAGGAGCCCGGAGGGGTAAGTATAATACTGTATATGACTGCAGTGCAGAGATGCGGGACTCCAGAGGGGTAAGTATAATATATGACTGCAGTGCAGAGATGCGGGACCCGGAGGGGTACGTATAATATATGACTACGGTGCAGAGATGCAGGACCCCAGAGTAGTGAGAATAATATATGACTGCAGGGGCTATAATACTTGCATAATCTCCCAAAATGACCTGGATGCTCTGACAAATTGAGTGGCACCGGAAAGGAGTGGGCAAGTATCTGCAGTCAGCCTTCACCAGGTGGGCAATGACGCAAGTTGCTCTAATTGTGCTATAGTAGCCATGCCCTCCTTTACAAAGCTGGTAAACTGCAATGGCGAAATCATGCAGTCACCCCCCCTGCATGGCTTAATTTGCCACGTCATGCCAGAGGGCAGAGCCAGAAAGTCCACAACTATGCATCAGTGTTTTCTGGAGGAAGACGAGTGCATATAGCGTCATAATACTTCATTTATCTGTGGCTAATATAATTTTGGCTTATTGTAAGAAATCACCATGATAAAAAAAAAATGTATTAATGCCTTTGAAGGAATGCAGTAATGGTTTCCCACTAATTGGATATTTAGTAAGTCCATAAATGAATCAACGTATAGAGCAAGGCAGGGACTGGAATCCTCTGTGCGTACTGAGAGCAGTCAGCTGCCCCTGGCACATGGCTTTGTCCACAACAATCCAGCATTGTTCACAGCATGTGTGATTCAATAAGAACATCGTCCCAAACCGTAAGAGGCGAGCTGTGCTCTGATCCTCATTATAGGCATGTAATGGGATTTCACAGCACCGTGGGATAGAGGATAAAAACAGAATGGCTTTGTTTTTATTACGGTTTCTAATCCAATTTAACATTATTTAAATACCCTAATACAGTTTGTTTTTTTACTTTCAGCCAAATATCTCTGTGGTAGACAATTATTTGTCATTTCCATGGAGTGTAAGCTTGATACAAGGAGAACAAGTAGGAACAATAATAGACACTGTATTTGTATATAGACATGATTTTCTAGGACAGACAGGTTTTCTTGCTTAAACTTGGTCATATATGTTATATTTGTGAGACATTCATATGCAGTCTAGTTACATTACAGTTAATAATAGTAAATGGTCTTCACCAGCCACCGTAGTGACCGTGATTAAAGAATGACACTTCTTAATATCTCATGCAGTCACTGTGCCAGATTGCTGTTTGTGTTGCTTTGTGTTGTGTTGTGTTGAAATCCATTTTAATGTATGGAAAAATAATATTCAGCATTTATTCTATGGCTTACTACTGTTGAGCCTAAAATGATCATATAGTTTCTAATAAAGGAATACAATTCAAGCACTCCTGTTGGATATCAGAAGAGGAGGGAGTTATTTTTTAATAAAAGAGTTTTAGAACACTCTGTTCCACAGCTGCATAATTTGATCATTGTGCAGTAACCTGGTGCACTGTGGCACAAGCAATCATTTGAACAATGTGCAGAATTGAAATATTTATGCCTTGTATTAAAAAAAAAAAAAACAGCATCTGTGCTAACCCTCCTGCCCTCACGTACATGCTCTGTGGCCTAGATGATGTGGACCTTAGTAAACCCAGATCATCTCTGGGAAGTGTTGACCCTGAATGACAAGTTCACAGCAGTGTCTGCTAAAAACAATCACCTTAAAACCACTGCTATCCAGTAAGTCAGGAATACCAGCATTGTTCACAACTATACAAATATGATTTTGGGATACATTTGATAGTAGTCAATTTTACCACAATTTTAAGCCTACTTTTTAGAGGGACGATTGAATTAATGCCTTGGGTTTTGCTGGCGAACATAAATATTTTATAGTTGCACCATATAATTTATAATTATTATATTAAGATTAATTACAGAAAAGAGAAAAATGAAGCGCACAAATCAGCAATACATTTATAAATTTTTACTTATATATATGCTGACATACATTGGGTTAAAATCAGAAAGCTTGCCGTGTGGACAGAGCATAACAGCCGGACCAGGCGCCGATGGAAAGACCGCAGGCAGTGATCAATTGCAGACGGAGCGCATCAGAACCGGAACAGTCAGCTGGGAACTTCCACAGGTACAGCACGGACCAGACCAGGACGTCACCACGTCGGAAACAGGTAACCACGCCCAACGCGTTTCATCACAGCTACGGACTTCGTCAGGTGGTGTGACTATCCCCTGACATCCACACTCTATTATACCGTTTACACAGGTGCCGGTAGGCAATCAATCATTAAAAAGGTACCAGATCATTACTCAGACAAATTTAAAACACAATACATAATATATACAAAACATATCCTGCATGCTGATACATATCAGAAAGTTTTAAGGACCATTATATTACATTCATGGGAAATAGAAAAATAGAAAAAGAGAAAAATAGAAAAATGGTAAAAATAGTGAAAAATATATATTTTAATTTTTATTTTTATTTTTATATAAATAGAAAAAATAATTTTTCTAGAATTATTATTATATATCTGAAAGTGAAAGTGCTATATTATAAATACATATATGTTAATTATATTTTATTTAAAAAAAGTGCAAGTGCTGGAGAATCAATATAAAGGCTATCATTAGCCTACCTCCAAATCAAATTAATTATAAAGTGACAGAAAAATGACTTTTCGAGCCGTATCAGCAGGCAGAATTCACAAATTCTAAAAAAGGAAAAAAACAAATGTGAATATATGAAAAACATAAAATACATCTCAATTGATTAAAATACATATAACATTATTTATACAAACTTTATTACTAATAAAAAAATTATTAAATTATTTTCAAGATTGTCAGCATGGAAGAATATACAATAAAACATCATTAAAAATGCAAATTCCATATTAGGTATTAATAGATCACGTAACAAGAGCAAATGACACCATTAGTCGAAAAAATATATCAAAAGATATTAAAAGATAGATTCTATATAGCAGCAGGGGGATATAAGAAACACATACTAAGTCGTGGCAGTAGAACAAGGGAGAGTTACAGCCCTACACATCGGCATTATTGCGAGCACCTGTCATTGTGTCAATGAGTGGGGTTATTCACCCAACAACACCCATCAACACCACGGGCGTCCCCAAAAAATGCTCTCAGTGCAGGAAAGGTGTAATCTCGCAGCCCTCATTCATGCCAGCGGGACTCAGTGTACCCAATGTATATATCCAATATGTTTCACGCTTTCCAAGCTTCAGACTAAGATCCCCACCCCTAGTATCCAGGGTGACGTGTTCAATGGCTTTAAAGGAAAAACTTTTCAGGTCAAATTGGCAACAATTGAAGAAGTGTCTTGGAACAGTAGTACATTATTTTTTATACTTCTCATATGTTCAAGAATGCAGATTTTTAGTGGGCGTTTAGTTTTTCCCACATAACGCTTACCACAACTACATTCAAGCAAATAGACAACATTATCGGTGGTGCATGTAATTTTACTTTTTATCTCAAAGGATTTAGTTCTTTCATTATTCCATACTTTCTGCCTTTCTTTGCTGGCATATTGACAGATCTTACATTTAGTACATGGATAAAATCCTTTTAGTTTCTGCAACCACCCAACCTCCTCATTAACCTTTAAATTGCTGGGAGCTAATACAGATTTCAGAGAATTAGCCTTTTTAAACACAACTTGAGGTCTTTCGGGTAAGATTCCCTTTAAAAGCGGGTCAAGTAGCAGGATGTCCCAATGTTTACTTATAATCTTGCGTATCTCATTATCACAATAATTAAATTTTGTGATAAATGGAATAAATTTATTATCAGTAGCGGCAGGGGTTATTCTTTCTTTGTAGACTAGAAGTTCCTTTCTGTCTAGATTTCTTGCTCTCTCTTTACATTTGTCAATAAGTTCATCTGGATATTTCTTTTCCTTACATAAATTTTTCCTTTTTTTTTTTTTATAATTTCATCTTTATTTATTTTATACAAAAAGAAAGGACAAAGACATAAATAATAAAAACAACACAATAACAATTACACAATACAATATCACAAGACAAAAGAGGACGTGGCGGTTGCTACCGCTGTAAATTCGCTTAACTAATGGGGGAGCATGATGCCAGCTTGGTTTATATATTGGATGGCCTTTACACGTGTCAACCTCCCACCCCTCCAAGCATTTGCTTCCCCTCCCACATCACCCTCCCACCTCCCGGAAGTTAGATTTATATCTTATAGCTTGGATACACACCTTGCGCACAGTTGTACATTGTTATTTATCTGTGGAGTCCTGACATATAGTTACAATTAGTTATAATCTTATATAAACATTTAAAGTGCATGTGCATTTTATTAAGGAAAAAAAAAAAAAAAAAAAAAAAAAGGGGGGGGGGGGGAGAGGAAGGGGGGAAAAGGCTAATGCATACACAGACGCATACCATCTGTGCCAAATATTGAAAAAAGTGTTTAAATTATTCCTACTTAAATATATAAATTTTTCCTGTGCAGCTGTGTGATTAACTAAAGCAATCCATGTACTAAAATCAGGACCGGTTTTGGAGTGCCAGGTTCTTGCTATCATCATTTTAGCTGTCGCACATATATTATACATGTATAGCTTATCATGTTTACCTAGACCAACATCTGTACAAATAGACAATATACAACTTTTGGGATTGAGGGTAGAAGCAGGGATACCTGTTAGAATAAGAGTTTGTATTACTTTATCCCAAAATTCTTTAACCACGGCACACTCCCAAAGGAGATGCCAAAAAGTACCTGCCATCCTATTACATTTGGGACATGTGGGGGATGCCCTGGCATGCATCTTAACCAACCGAGTCGTGGATATATATGATCTGTGCAGCACGTACAGTTGCACCTGCTGCATTCTTATAGAATTGGTTGCAGATTGAATTGATGATAAGGCCTTTTCCCATTCACCAACCAAAAAAGTGCCCACATCGTCTTCCCATTTTTTGGATAGCGGGTCCAATCCGCCGGCATTATCCGCCTCTAAAATTATACCATAAAGCCTAGATACAACTTTTTTTTTTTTCCCTCCCTCCTTTAATAGTTCTATTTTAATTGGAGAGGCGGAGAAGAATGGCATATTATTTTTAAATTGTGCTTCTAGTGCGTTTCTTATCTGTAAAAATCTAAAAAAGAACGCTTTTGGAAGTGAAAATTCTATTGCTAAATTGGTATATGATTTAACAGTCCCATTCTCATAAAGTTGACTAAGGGCCACCACCCCGTGTGGACCCCAAGCGGCATCGGGCTGGAGGGTTTCCAATTCCCAGAATTTCACGTAGTCAGATAAGGGATGGTCTAATTCAATGTCGGAAAACCCAATGAGATTATTGGCTTCCTGCCAGATTTTGACCGCTTGGGTCACCAGGGGGGGATCACTCTGGGCAACCCTACCCTTCAGTAAATACTGGAGCGGGGTACATTTGCTATTCTTATGGCCCAACAGAATTTGAATTAGGCTGTTATTATTTTCTGGAATAACCCAGTCCTTAATATGTGACAGTTGCCCCGCTAGGTAATACCACCTTAAATTAGGCAGGGCAAGCCCACCCTGGGTTTTTCCCCTAGTTAAGATGCTCATTTGAATTTTGACCCTACTATTACTCCATATAAATGATGATATCAAAGAGTTAAATTTTTTAAACCAAGACATTGGCAAATATATCGGCGACTGCTGAACAACATACAAGATTTTAGGTAAAATAATCATTTTTATCAAATTGACCCGGCCTGTGACGGTGAGGGGCAATTTGCTCCAGGATTTAAATTTTGCTGTACTAAAGTCCAGCAACGGTTGCATATTAAGCTGACTAAATTTGTATGGATCTCTCGATACTGTTATCCCTAGATATTTAAAGGAATCAGTCCAACTGATAGGTAAATCCATGCAACACTCGCCAAGGGCACATTGCTTCAGAGCCATTATGCTGGACTTCTTGACATTTATACTAAAGCCGGAATATTTTCCATGATTTTCAATAAGGCTTAGTACTTTGGTAGCTGAAATTGTGTAATCCCGCATAAAGATCAACAGATCATCGGCATATAATGCCACCTTATCAGAGTTAATGCCAGCGAAATCGAGACTGGCTCTCAGAGCACACGCAAGGGGTTCGATTGCTAAGGAGAACAGGCTGGGAGATAGTGGACAGCCCTGCCTCGTCCCGCGTTGCAGGGTAAAGGCAGCGGATGTCCAACCATTTACGGATACCCTGGCTGTGGGATTATTGTATAGAATTTGAATCCACCTTAAAAAATTTTCACCTATACCGAATGCTTTCAGGGTTGCCCACAAATATTCCCATTCAACAACATCGAACGCCTTAGTGGCATCTAGGGTCATTATTGACGAAGTGTCTGTGACATTATGCGGGATCTGGAGATGTCTAAACACCTTCCTGATATTTAATGAAGTAGATTTGCCTGGTAAAAAACCTGTCTGGTCGGGGTGAATGATTTTCTCTATGTATCTGTTCAGTCTGGTCACCAACAATTTAGCCAATATCTTTGCCTCAGCTGGAATCAAGGAGATTGGCCTATACGCCTCTGGGTCGGTGGGATTTTTCCCCTGTTTTAATAGCAGTATGATTTTGGCCTCCAGCATAGTATGGGGACATGTGCCTGTTATAAAACAAGATGAAAAAAGTTCCAACAACAGTGGAGCAAAAAATGTTATATATTTTTTATATATATCAATAGGTAAGCCATCTAGGCCAGATGCCTTACCTCCTGGAAGCATCTCTATAGCATGTATTATTTCATCTAGACTTATAGGGGCGTCCAGGGCGGTACTATCATCAGGTTGCAAGGTGGGTAACCCAATACTGCTCAGGAAGCTCTGTACTTGCATGGGGTTAAATCGATTACTAGATGAATACAGAGTTTCATAAAAGTCCTTGAATACCATACCGATATTCTCAGTACTATACTGCATGACACCATTTTTGTCCAGAATCTCAAGAACAGCATTCGAAGACCTCTCTACCCGTGCAAGATATGCTAGGTAGCTGCCCACCTTATCTGAAAAAGCATAAAACCGCTGGGTGTTAATTTTAGTGTATCTTATACTTTCAGATTTTATAAAATCAAGCCATTTATCTCTGGCCTGATCCCATGCTGTTTTAGCTGCGGGGGTCTTATCTATTAAGTATCTGGCTTCACAGATATTGCAGGTATTTTCAAGGTCTGAGGTTTTCTGTCTACTTGCCCTTTTAATCTCACCTGTTTTTTTTTTAAGGGTACCTCGTATATATGCTTTAAAAGCATCCCAAGTTATTGTATCTGGCGCAGAGCCTCTATTGATCACCCAATACTCAGACCATTGCTCCGTTAGACCTGACATGGCCTCCGTATTTGTTAGCCATGTGGCATTGAATTTCCAAAAGGAACTATATTTAGTAGTGGAGTCATCTATCTCCAGTTCCAACGGGGAATGATCTGAGATACCTCTAGTTTTGTAGCTTATGTTAACTATAGAAGGTAACAACTCCTTTGAAACCAATGCCAGATCTATTCTCGAAAATGCTATATAAGATGTTGAAAAACATGAGTATTGTCTTGTTGTTGGGTTTTTCACCCTCCATGGATCTATCCAACCTAGATTATCTATGAAATTTTTAAAGTTCCTAGAACAACTACCAGTGCTACATACTGCCTGGGTCCTTTTCCACCTATCCAGGTTGGGATCCAATACATTGTTAAAGTCGCCAACGGCAACTATTGGGACTTCTGGAGTGGTTATCACAAAATCGGCTGCTGCGGTCAGTACATCAAATGCAAAAGGGGGAGGGATATAAATAGCTAATAATTGTAAATTTTTAGTATTGATTACCCCTTCCAAAAAAATGTATCGGCCGCCTGGATCCGTTTTTACTCTATTGCATTTAAATGTAACCGTTTTTTTAAATAAAACTGAGATACCTCTTGCATGTGAGGTAAAGGGGGCGTGATACGCCTGATTTATCCAAGGCCTATTGAGAGCACGTAGATTTGTGCCGGTAAGGTGGGTCTCAGACAGACATATTATGTCAGCATTATTTTGTCTCACCTGGCGCATAACAAGTGAACGCTTTACCTTATCATTTATACCTCTAGTGTTCCATGCTAAGATGCGAACCATCTAAACAACACATGATTATATATATACCAATAGACCACTATTGTGTGAAAATAAACATTCTCATGGCATAACACGCCTCCCTCATACCCCGAACAAGCAGGGAAAATTTTACCCGCGGCATCCTGACCCTCCACCGTCCTCTTATACATTCCTACACAAAGACATAAACAATTACCCCCCTCCCCCCACCCCATATGCCCAACCCATTTAGGCACACTTATTGATCCCTCCGATTGTACAAAAAAAGAAAATGCAACAATAATACAATACAATAAGAAAGAAGAACAAAAAAAGAAAAATAAAGAAAAACAATTCACATCCAGTGGGGCTATCATCCCTAGACCACTGAGAAAAAAATGAGGCAGTTATCTTTTTCCCCCTCTCTCCCGACCTTCAAATTTAGCCGGAGCCCTTTTAAAAAGAAAAAGAAGGGCTCCATAATGACTTAGGGGGCTAGTTGATGTCCCGCTGGGGCATTTTTATCTAGCCACGTTCCGGCTTCTCTTGGGGTAGTAAAAAAGTGTGAGATTCCATCCTTTATGACCCTCAGCTTGGCAGGATATTGCATAGAGTATTTAATACCCAATTCCCTTAAGCGTTTTTTAACATCGGCAAATTGGATTCTGCTTTTTTGAACGTCAAGTGAGAAATCTGGGAAGGCTGAGATTTTAACACCTTCATGTTCCATCGGACCTTTTGTGCGAGCTAAGCGCAATACAGTGTCTCTGTCCCGGTAATTTAGCATTTTAAAAATAAGTGTCCGGGGCGGTGCACCAGGTGGTAGAGGCCTGGCGGGCACCCTATGGGCCCTTTCAACAGCAAACTGTTTGGAAAAAGAGACTACATCATAATTTTTGCTTATAAGTTGCTCAACAAACTGAGGAACATCGTCTCCTTCTACTTTTTCCGGGAGCCCCACCAGTCTGATGTTATTACGGCGTAGTCTGCCCTCGACGTCTGAAAGTTTGAATTTAATTTCACGAATCTGAGTGGCCATGTCGGCGACTGACTGCTGCAATTTAATGCCTGAGTCTTCCACTTCCGAAATACGGCTCTCTGCCTCTTTCAACCTGCTCTTGACCTCTTTCACATCTTGTTTTATCTGCAGCACATCGATTTGTATATTATTTATCTTTTCCCCTAAACGAGCCTCACTATCTTTGATAGCATCTAAGACCTGTTGCAGGGTAGCGTCAGGTGCAGCGGCAGGGCTTCTTTCTTTTGAGGGGGTGGATTGGGGGGTGGTAATGGAGGTTTCCGAGGTGTTCCCTGCCTGTGTCCTGGCGTATTTACCCAAACGAGCAGCAGCTGCGGCTGCTGTGCCAGTTTTCCCCATGTTGAGGTGTCCAATTCCTAATATAAATTGAGTTTAGATTGGAGGGCAATTAGCAGGCCAGTCCTGCCAGATAAGCAACAGAGAGAAAAAAAGAAGAAAAAAAAACCAGGAGTTCTAACGTTTTTAGCGTCCGTTAGGGCACAGTCACTGTATTCATATAGATGACACCCCTTTCCCTTCCATTTACCACAATAGATTGAATGAAACTGTCCCGTATAGTTAGAGTATAGTAACACGTCCAACTCACCCCTGCCGCTCGCCCTGTGTGGCTCTATGTCTGCACGACGTGGCTGGCTGTTACAGCGGCCTTGAGAATATGCAGCTGCCGAGGGTTTTGCCGAATGCTTCCAGTCGTAGTAAAAAGATGCGTTGTTTAAGGCAGGATGGGCACTCTCAGATGCCAAATAGACTGGTTGCGCCCACTTGAAGTTCCGGATATTGCAGGCAGTAAGGCTGCTGATGGCTGTCGGGCTGGATGTTGGATCGGTGCTGCACTGCACTGGCTGCCGCAGAAGGTCGCCCTCAGGTGCTTAACAAAGCCGCTATACCGCCCCACACACCGCCGTTGAAGCCGTTGATGGACGCCAGGGAGAGCCCTGTATACACGCGGCTGGAAGCGGAGGCGCCCGCGTCACTCACTGCGCCGGAACTCCACAACGCCGGCTGCTACGTCAGAGCCGGGGAGACAGACGCGCAGACCTGGAAGCCGGAGTCGGGTAATTAGAGACCAGCACGCCGCCCAATATCACATACGGATGTAGTCGGGAGAGAGCTCTGCCTCACACGTCCTCACTCTCCTTCAGCCGTGGCCACGCCCTCCATACATTTTTCCTTTTTACATAAATCTCAGATTGTTCATCATACTTGCTAATCGAGTTACAATTCTTTCTAACTCATCTGAACAGGGAATAGGGAATATTGGAGATCCATTTATTATAGTGGCTACTGTCATGATGGATATAGCTGTTGCTTTCGACAGATTTTACATGGGTATATGTGGCCACCTCTGTTCCCTCAGACCAATCATGAGTGTCCAAGACCAAGTCCAAAAAGTCAATTTTATCTGGACTACATTTAGATGTAAATTTCAAATTGTAATTGTTTACATTTAATCTCGCAACAAATGATTCAAATGATCTCATATCCCCATCCCAGATGATTAAGAGATCATCTATATATCTCTTATAACATTTAATGTTGGTTTTAAAGATATTATTTATCTCAACATTATTTTCCTCCCATTCACCGAGATATAAATTCGCCAGACTCGGAGCGTAGGGGGTCCCCATAGCAACCTCCCGTTTTTGTAGGAAATATGCCTTTTGTAAGGTGAAAAAGTTGTTCTCCATTACCAATCTGAGACATTCCAGTAAAAAAGTACAAAATCGACCATCTATGTCGACATCTTTTTCAAGATAATATCTTACACCAGCAAACCCCCCCTCATGGGGTATGGAGGTGTAAAGGGCTTCCACATCTATTGTACACCACAAATAACTCGCTTCCCATTTAAAATTTTCAAGGAATAACAAAACTTGTGTAGAGTCTCTGAGGTAAGACTCAAGATTAACAACATATTTGCGAATGTGGATGTCAACAAATTCAGAGAGAGCAGACGTCGCTGAACCAATGCCAGCGACGATAGGACGTCCAGGGGGTTTTTCAAATTGCTTGTGAACCTTAGGCAGGTAATAAAAAATAGCAGTAGTAGGGTATAATTTTATAGCATACTGCGATTCTTTAAGGGATAGACATTTTTCTTTAACCCCTCGGTTCACAAGTGTTATAATTTTCTCCACTACATCAGTAGTGGGATCAGCACTCAATTTAGAGTAAGTTGCGGCATCATTTAACAAACGATATGCCTCCTCCATATAGTCACTTCTATTGAGCACTACAATCCCCCCCCCCTTATCCGCCTGTTTTATAATATTATCATTATTATTCTCAAGTTCCCGAATGGCAGCATATTCATTTTTTGACATATTGATTTTTTTATGTTTGTCATCTTTACATAATTTGTCAAAATCTTGTTTAATTAGATTTGAGAAAGTCTCAATATAGCTGCCACGGGATTCAACCGGATAAAAAATAGATTTGGGTTTCAATCCTGACCCTGATCCATTATCCGGACATTCCAATGAATTAACGGGGACATCATTACATTTAACAAAATGTCGTTTTAAGGTTAATGATCTGCTAAATTTATTAGCATAAATAAATAAATCAAACCCATCAGGGCCCTTTGAGGGGGCGAAAGAGAGACCCTTAGGCAAAAGCATTTTTTCATCAGACTTCAACTCGTAGTTTGAGAGATTAAATATACCAGCATTATCTATTGGTTTTGGCGTCTTATTTTTAGTCCCCTTTCCGCCTCTCTTTCCACGTCTAGAGTGTCTTGTTTTCGTTTGGATTTTACTACAGGGCTCTCCCATCTGTTGTTTTCTGATGGGTAACGTCCCTTCATTTGCACTCTGTCTAAAAAAAACTCATTTCTGGAGCCATGGGCTTCAGTGTTACTCAAGGCTTGAAATCTATTACTTAAAGGGATATAAAATCTATCATTCCTCATGTTGCTTCTATATTTATTCCTATATTTAGGTTGTTGCCAATCTAAATCATGCCGTTGGCGCCATCCTTCATTGCGTAAGATTAATTACACTTTAGAAATTAACAAGAGTGTCATATATATGATGAAAAATTATGAAAACTGCATTTGCAGTTGAAACAGCTGTCGGGTATCGCAGCTGTCCCTGAACAGATGATGCTTTCTTTTCTTCATCCTACACCGTGTGCCGGCTCCATTCCTTCACGTCGTGGGGGGTAAGTGCTTTCTGGTAACCTTATTATGTGCCTGGCACCAGGACCTTACTACAGAGTGCTGTTGCTGAGACCCCAACTGTATATATATATATATATATATATATATATACTAGGTGATTCATCGCACCCTACGGGCGCTCTTCACACCGTTATATCTGGCTCCGCCCCCTTAACCTGTGAAGGTCTTTATGGTGTGAAATAAGTTGTAATGAAGTTGGGCCTGAAGAGAATATATGTTAGTAGAGAGGTGGATGGGTGTGTGCTATAGATAGTGGAGGTGCGGTTGTGTTGCATGTGATGTTGCGTTGGGTGGGTGAGGGTTGGGTGCAAGGGTGTGATGGATGGTGTAAGGTGCTTGGGGGTTTGGTGTGAGGGGGTTGCAGGGATACAGGTGGTGGGTGAGTAGCAGGTGGTGTTGCATTGGTTGGGATGGGTGGTGGAAGTTGTGGTGGGTGGGTTAGTGGGGGGTGCGAGAATACAGGGTGTGTTTGCAGGTGAGGGGTCAGAGGGTGATGTGCCAGTGCTACCCTGGGCAGGAGGACAGAAGTGTGTGCTCTTGGTAGCACTGTGAGTCAGCGGCTGGGCAGGAGACCTGGGGCGAAATGTAATAGGGTGTGATTTTTGGACGAGTTCCAAACTCGCCAAAAATCGCACCTTTAAAAATCGCGTTTTTTGCCGCGAATTCGCATATGTAATGAGATGCGAATTAGCGGCAAAAAATGCGATTTGCCGCGATTTCGGGCGATTTTTAGTCATGAAAATGTGCGCATTTTCAGTCATGAAAATGTGCGCATTTTCATAAATGCGATTTTGTGCCAAAAAAAAAAAGTAAAAAAAAAAACGACGTGGGGTCCCCCCTCCTAAGCATAACCAGCCCCGGGCTCATTGAGCCGGACCTGGTTCCAAAAATACGGGGGGACAAAAAGCATAGGGGTCCCCCGTATTTCTGAAACCAGCCCCGGACTCTTGGACCGGTCCTGGTTCCAAAAATACGGGGGACAAAAAATCTGGGGGTCCCCCGTATTTTTAAACCAGCACCGGGCTCCAACAGCCCACGGTGTCATGCCACAGCCGGGGGACACTTTTTATACAAGGTCCCCCGGCCAAAACATGAGCACCGTGGCTGGTCAGCCTTGGACGGGGTACCTGGAGGAGTGGGGACCCCCCAAATAAAGGGGTCCCCCCCCCCAGGCTTCACCCGTCCAGGGCTGAAGCCCGGGGCTGTCACCGGCGTCCGTGGCCAGTGGACGCCGGCCTGATAGGGTTAAATCGATCATACATATCATTACATTGCTTTATACCGGAGAACTACAAGTGCCAGCAGACCTCCCCCGCATGCTGGGACTTGGAGAACCACAAGTCCCAGCATGCGGGGCATTAATGGGCCCGCTGGGACTTGTAGTCCACCTGTAAAAAGAATGTTTATAAAAAACACACACAGAGAGAAGTAAAAGTTTATTACACACACACACACCTCACTTTTACACCAGCGTTACTTACCATTCCTGGATCCAGCGCTGGTCTGGCTGCTTTACAGCCGGCTCCCCCCGCACTGACAGGCAGCGGGGAGAACCGGCTTTCTCCGTTGCCTCTAACAGCTTCTGTAGCGCTGTCCGAGTGCTACAGAGGCTGAGAGCGCGATTGGCTGAGCTATGCGTCTCCATGGAGACGCATAGCTCAGCCAATCAGGACTGAGCTATGCGTCTCCATGGAGACGTATCGGCCAATCGCGCTCTCAGCCTCTGTAGCACTCGGACAGCGCTACAGAAGCTGGTAGAGGCAACGGAGAAAGCCGGTTCTCCCCGCTGCCTGTCAGTGCGGGGGGAGCCGGCTGTAAAGCAGCCAGACCAGCGCTGGATCCAGGAATGGTAAGTAACGCTGGTGTAAAAGTGAGGTGTGTGTGTGTGTAATAAACTTTTACTTCTCTCTGTGTGTGTTTTTTATAAACATTCTTTTTACAGGTGGACTACAAGTCCCAGCGGGCCCATTAATGCCCCGCATGCTGGGACTTGTGGTTCTCCAAGTCCCAGCATGCGGGGGAGGTCTGCTGGCACTTGTAGTTCTCCGGTATAAAGCAATGTAATGATATGTATGATCGATTTAACCCTATCAGGCCGGCGTCCACTGGCCACGGACGCCGGTGACAGCCCCGGGCTTCAGCCCTGGACGGGTGAAGCCTGGGGGGGGGGACCCCTTTATTGGGGGGGTCCCCACTCCTCCAGGTACCCCGTCCAAGGCTGACCAGCCACGGTGCTCATGTTTTGGCCGGGGGACCTTGTATAAAAAGTGTCCCCCGGCTGTGGCATGACACCGTGGGCTGTTGGAGCCCGGTGCTGGTTTCAAAATACGGGGGACCCCCAGATTTTTTGTCCCCCGTATTTTTGGAACCAGGACCGGTCCAAGAGTCCGGGGCTGGTTTCAGAAATACGGGGGACCCCTATGCTTTTTGTCCCCCCGTATTTTTGGAACCAGGTCCGGCTCAATGAGCCCGGGGCTGGTTATGCTTAGGAGGGGGGACCCTACGCCGTTTTTTTTTTATAAAAACACTTTTACACATTTTTATTAACAGGACCATGCACAGATCTCAATGATCTGTGCATGGTTCTGTCAAATTCGCCTGTCAGAACCTGGTCTATTTTTTTTGCGATTTTTGGTAACATTTACCAAAAATCACACCCTATTACATTTGCGAGTTGTATACTTTATAATGGGAAAACATCTGGGGCGAAATGTAATAGGGTGCGATTTTTTAGACATGTGCGATTTTTGGTCAAAAACGGCCGAAATCGCACATTTTCCAAAAATCGCACATTTAATAGGTTAAAAATCGCGGTAAAAAGCGCACTTTTTACCGCGAAATCGCACATTTTAAAGATGCGATTTTCAGTCACACTGAAAATCGCATCCAGATGTTTTCCCATAGGAAACTATAGAACTCGCATATGTAATAGGATGCGAGTTCTAAAGTCGCATATGGGACCTTACCAAAAAACGCAAAAAAAATAGACCAGCTTCTTGCTGGCGATTTTTACAGAACCATGCACAAATCTGTGTGATCTGTGCATGGTTCTGTCCAAAAAAAGGCTAAAAGTTAAAGTAAAAAAAAAAAAAACGGCGTGGGGTCCCCCCTCCAGAGCATAACCAGCCCCGGGCTGAAAGAGCCGGTCCTGGTTTCATAAAATCACAGGAACAAACAAGTTGGGGTTCCGTGCATTTTATAAAACCAGCATCAGGCTCAAGGGCCGGTCCTGGTTCCCAAAATACGGGGGACAAAATGACTAGGGGTCCCCCGTATTTCAAGAACCAGCACCGGGCCCAACCAGCCAGCAGGGTAATGCCACAGCCGGGGGGAGACTTTTTATACAAGTCCCCCCGGCCAAAGCATTTAGCCCTCTGACCGGTCAGCATGGGCAGGGGTCCTGGGGGAGTGGGGACCCCCCCAAAGAAGGGGTCCCCCCCCTCCAGAACTTACCAGCCCATGCTGAAGCCCGGGGCTGTCCTCGATGCCCCTGGGCGGTGGGCATCGAGCTGATATTTGGTGTAAAAAAATAGATAAACTATTGTTTTTTACTGTGGCACTACAAGTGCCAGCAAGCCTCCCCAGCAAGCTGGGACTTGGAGAACCACAAGTCCCAGCCTGCTGGGCATTAAAGGGCCCGCTGGCACTTGTAGTTCCACAGTTAAAAAAATAGTGCACAAAACACACTGACACACATTTTAAATAAAACTTTAATACACACATTACACACATACTAATACTTACCTATCTTCTTCCCGTAGGTAGCCCTGGTCCTGATGTCCTCCGGTCCTGTGTCGGCGTTCCTCTTCATGTCGACGTCCTTCTTGAAGTCGACGTCCCTGTCGGCGATGGCGTCCGGTGTCCGGGTCCGACGAAATCCATGGAGGAAGCTGTGGAAGGAAACCATACTCACCTGTCCCAGCGCGACGTAGTCCAGGTAAGGGTCTTGGAAAAAAAACAAACCGACACCCGAATCCAAGCGGACACGACGGAGACGCACGTGTGTTTGTTTACATCGTGCGGCTCCGCCTCCCGAATGCCGCTATTGGCCGCCTTGCGGCCTAGCGGCTCCTGATTGGCCGCTAGGCCGCAAGGCGGCCAATAGCGGCATTCGGGAGGCGGAGCCGCACGATGTAAACACACGTGCGTCTCCGTCGTGTCCGCTTGGATTCGGGTGTCGGTTTGTTTTTTTTCCAAGACCCTTACCTGGACTACGTCGCGCTGGGACAGGTGAGTATGGTTTCCTTCCACAGCTTCCTCCATGGATTTCGTCGGACCCGGACACCGGACGCCATCGCCGACAGGGACGTCGACTTCAAGAAGGACGTCGACATGAAGAGGAACGCCGACACAGGACCGGAGGACATCAGGACCAGGGCTACCTACGGGAAGAAGATAGGTAAGTATTAGTATGTGTGTAATGTGTGTATTAAAGTTTTATTTAAAATGTGTGTCAGTGTGTTTTGTGCACTATTTTTTTAACTGTGGAACTACAAGTGCCAGCGGGCCCTTTAATGCCCAGCAGGCTGGGACTTGTGGTTCTCCAAGTCCCAGCTTGCTGGGGAGGCTTGCTGGCACTTGTAGTGCCACAGTAAAAAACAATAGTTTATCTATTTTTTTACACCAAATATCAGCTCGATGCCCACCGCCCAGGGGCATCGAGGACAGCCCCGGGCTTCAGCATGGGCTGGTAAGTTCTGGAGGGGGGGGACCCCTTCTTTGGGGGGGTCCCCACTCCCCCAGGACCCCTGCCCATGCTGACCGGTCAGAGGGCTAAATGCTTTGGCCGGGGGGACTTGTATAAAAAGTCTCCCCCCGGCTGTGGCATTACCCTGCTGGCTGGTTGGGCCCGGTGCTGGTTCTTGAAATACGGGGGACCCCTAGTCATTTTGTCCCCCGTATTTTGGGAACCAGGACCGGCCCTTGAGCCTGGTGCTGGTTTTATAAAATGCACGGAACCCCAACTTGTTTGTTCCTGTGATTTTATGAAACCAGGACCGGCTCTTTCAGCCCGGGGCTGGTTATGCTCTGGAGGGGGGACCCCACGCCGTTTTTTTTTAATTTAATTTTTTTACCCAAAATCGCATATATGAAAATGCGCACATTTTCATGACTGAAAATGCGCACATTTTCATGACTGGAAATCGCGGCAAATCGCATTTTTTGCCGCTAATTCGCATCTCATTACATATGCGAATTCGCGGCAAAAAACGCGATTTTTAAAGGTGCGATTTCTGGCGAGTTTGGAACTCGTCCAAAAATCGCACCCTATTACATTTCGCCCCTGGATGCGAATTGAAATGTGACTAAAAATCGCACTTCTAAAAGTGCGATTTCGCGGTAAAAAGTGCGATTTTTTACCGCGATTTTCAACCTATTAAATGTGCGATTTTCGGAAAATGTGCGATTTCGGCCGTTTTTGACCCAAAATCGCACATGTCCAAAAATCACACCCTATTACATTTCGCCCCAGGAGTGTTTGTTAGCGGCGTTAGTCAGCAGCTGGCCCCCCATGACAATTCTCCTGCTGCTGTGAATCTGTGGTGAGAAGGCAGCTGCAGAGCACGGAGAAGATCCCCAGGAAGGGTGCTGCGCATGTGTAGTAAGGGCTATTTCACACACTCCAGCTCCTGCCGGACGGCAAAATCCCGCACGGCCAGGAAGCCGTTCCGCACTAAGAAGTTTAGAAGGGAGGGGATGGCCACAGCCCAGCAGCCGTAACTTCCAGTAGTGGGATCTGGCTGCAACCGGACAGCCAGGCCATGGCCGTCCCATGTGAATGGACACAATAGTGTTCATTGACAACTAATTTGCATCGCTTTTGGCCGTGTGGGATTTTGCCGTCTGGCAGGAGCCGGAGTGTGTGAAATAGCCCTAAGGCTGTCTGTGCGCAGTGCCAGGTCAGATAGGAGACAGCCGACTCAGCCTCTGAGCGCTGAGCGGCTGCGGCGGCCTGCACTGCGCTGGACAAATGCAGGAGAGACCCGGCGCACAGCAGTATGGCACAGAGGTGGACAGCAGTGACAGGCAGAGTGCCAGCGCCATCAGTGAGCGGCTGCTGAGACTTCAGTGGCTCCTCCCACATCTATCAGCTGCAGCATCTGGGGGTGTGTGCACTACATGGAGGCACGCCCCTAATCGTAGCAAGGGCTACTCCAGTGGCGACATCAGTGGATGTCGGTACTGTTCCCTGGTAAATAGCAGTTGTATGTTTGGGTGGGTGACTCGTAATGTGTTTGGGGATGTCTGCACATAGTGGGTCACTTTTTTGTGCCCTGCGGCAGCTATAATGTATGGTGACTGTCCGTGACTGTGTGTATAACTCTGCCCATGACTCCGCCCAGAGTTATACACACATTCACAGACAGTTCTGGGCAAATATATAAGATATATAATATATTTCTCTCTTTCTCTGTGGGGGGGGGGGGGGGGGTGACACCATTCCTAGTGATGCCTTTGAATAACAGTTTATTAAAATATTAAGACTTCATTAAATCATTAGCTACACGAAAATGCATAAAGATATCTAATCCATTTTACCGTAAGTAACAACTGAGTAGTGATTTTATACTGACAGGCTTTTATAATGAAACCCTTTTTCTGTATTTAGTAGCTGAGATTATGTGAAGCTCCTTTTTAGGCCATGTCTAAGAGCCTGGTTCCAGATGTTGTGTCTGGTGACCTATTTTTCTACATCCATCCGAGTTGTGATTTGCAAACATCTGCCAAGGCAGTCTGCTGCTAACAGACTAAACCGCTGAGGCTATTGGCATGTCATAGGTTCTGTATAAAATACTGGCTGTTTAAAGGTAACTAATAAGATGTGATGTTGCCCATAGCAACCAATCAGAATCTATTTATTATGTTCTAGAAATTGCTAAATAAATGAGAAGAATCTAAGTAGTTGCTATCAGCAACATCTCATCTTCAATAGACTTCAATAGACCTCCCATCTTAGTAAATGTACCCCTTTGTTTTTTAATCAAATCTGTCCTCTCTACAAAACAAGTTTATTAAAGATTCTACTAATACTGGTTATTTTATAATTATTAAAATATATGTATTAATCCTTATTTAGCTTGCAGTAAATCATTGTTGAGTATGAACACATTAAGGGGTATATTTATCATTCATGATTTGCACGTATCTGGAGGATCAATAAAATTTTAGGGTACAACCCAAAAACAGCCATCTGCCGCGGTTGCTTCATGTCTGACTGCAAATGCAGCCCACATAGGTTTCTATGTGTCACAATCCAGGTAATTAAACAGACACCTTGTGGATCACCCTCTCCTCCTCCTCACACTCCAAAACATTGGCCTCTCTGGCACAGTCTTCAACTGGTTTTCCTCTTACCTCTTCAACCGTTCCTTCTCAGTATCTGCCTCTGGCTCTACCTCACCACCTTCTATCCTTCCTGTTGGGGTCCCTCAGGGTTCCGTCCTTGGCCCCATTCTGTTCTCTCTGTACACCTCCTCTCTGGGTGCACTCATTAACTCCTTTGGCTTCCAATATCACCTCTATGCAGATGACACCCAAATCTACCTCTCCTCTCCTGATCTGTCCCCCACTGTTTTCTCTCAAGTTTCCAACTGCCTCTCTGCCATCTCTACCTGGATGTCTGAGCGATTTCTGAAGCTGAATATGGGCAAAACCGAACTTATTATCTTTCCCCCACCCAGAGCTATGCCCCCTACTAATATCTCTATCACTGTTAACAACACCATTATCTCCCCTGTTCCCCAACTCCGCTGCCTGGGTGTCACTCTTGACTCCTCCCTCTCCTTTGCACCCCACATCCAAGCCCTGGCCCATTCTTGCCGGTTCCAGTTACGCAACATTGCTCGCATCAGGCCCTTTCTCTCACAGAGTGCAACTAAGCTGATCATCCCCTCATTGGTCATCTCACGGCTTGACTACTGTAATGTTCTCCTCACCGGCCTCGCTCAATCCCAACTGGCTCCTCTCCAATCTGTCCTCAATGCTGCAGCCAGGCTTATCTTCCTCTCCCGCCGCTCTAATTCTGCCACTCCCCTTCAACAAAAGCTGCACTGGCTTCCATTCCCCTACAGAATCCTCTTCAAACACCTCACACTCACATACAGGGCCATCTCTAATTCCATTGCTCCATATATCTCTAACCTCATCTCCATTCATACACCCTCCCGCCCTCTACGGTCAGCTGACGACTGTCGTCTCTCCTCCACCCTGATCACTGCTTCCCATGCGAGAGTACAGGACTTTGCCCGTGATGCACCCCTTCAGTGGAACGCACTCCCTCGCTCCATTAGCCTCTCCCCAACCTTGCAAAGCTTAAAACGGGCACTGAAAACTCACCTATTCATCAAAGCGTACCCTTCCACTGCATAAACCAGCTGGTTCTCCGACCCCTTGCCTGTTTACATCCTGCTATCTAACCACCACTCCCTCGCTTGCACCTCTTGTAATCTGTCTGTCTCCCCTTCCTACTAGATTGTAAGCTCCTCCGAGTAGGGCCCTCTTCCCTCCTGTTGTCAAAGCCCACTTCTCTTCACATTTCACTCACAGCTCTCCTTTACTCTAACACTCAGTGACCATCTTCGTCTGCATACTCACCTCCATCATTGGCCTCAAGCCTCTAGTTGTATGTTGATTGAGTCCTCAATACTTACATTTAAGCTTTAATGTGTATTGAACTGTGGCGCTCTTTATTTGTACTGTATTTTTGTTATTTATTCATTGTTATGCCAAGTTTTGTCTCCCTGTATTGTTCCTTTGTACGGCGCTGCGAAACACTTGTGGCGCCTTATAAATAAAATTATAATAATAATAATAACATTCTTACCATCTAAGTGACTGTCCAGACTGTCTCTTCGTCTCAAGGCTGGGTGCAGTTGCGCCTGTGTGCAGTGTGGCTGTCCCATGATCTCCCTGCTGGCTGGCTGTTCTCAGCTCCCTGCGGCTTCCCAGTCCACCGCCATTGCTCTTAGGCACAAGCATGTTGTTCCCAAACAAACTTTCCCGCCAGAGCCAAACACGGGGTCACCTGTTTCCCTTGAGCCAATCCCATGAGACCTGTTTTCAAGTCATACTTCCTCAGCCAATCCCCGCTTCCCAGTGGGTATATGTATCATGGGAAACCCATTCCAAATTGCTAGTGCTTCAGTTATCTCCTACTGATACAGGGTAGTATTCAATGAAAAGTTTATGTGCAGCGAATCCTGTTTAGGATTCGCTGCACATTCGTTGGCATTCTTCTGGCTGGATGATTCGCTGGCAGCCCTCCCTCTACCCCTATTCAATGCGTCAGGGGCTCGCTGCTCCTGACAGCCAAAGTGTACCCCCCCTCCCCCGGCGAATCCAGCAGACAGGGAGATGAAAACCTCCCTGCCTGCGCCGGACGCTGCACACAGCAGCAAGGGGGAGAAGGAGGGCTTGCTGCCGCCCCGTGGAGACAGGGCAGGCGGGGAGGTGGAGTGAGAGATGTGTTTTATTTTAAAACAACACATTCCAGTTCACCTTAAAAAGATGTTGAATGCAAAATGGTGAATCACGGCAAAAATCATGGTGAAAGCAGTTCTCCATCCTAGCATTGAATACACTCTTGGCGAATCACAGTGAAAACCCAAGTGAAATACACCAGAGAATTGCAGCCAGGATGAAACGTAGAACTGGCCGGCAGTTTGCTTTAGGCGAACAGTGATCGTTGAATAGGGTGAATCAGATTTTCACTGAAAAGATTCACCGCAGAGCATGAAAACAGCCCGATTCACCGAAAAAAAAACAACCCGGTGAATCCAGAGCATTGAATACTGCCCACAGTTTCTCTCTTCTGCAGTGTGCTTGCTTCCAGGTATTCCAGCTCCTGTGATCCTTTGCTCCTGAGACAGATACTTACCTCATTGCTTGCCTGCTTAGCTGTTGATGTTCCATCATCGTCCTGGAGTTATCGCTGTTCCGCCATGATTCCTGAGCTATCGATGTTCTGCCATCGTTCCTGAGTTATCAAAGTTCTCCCATCGTTCCTGAGTTACCGATATTCTACCATTGTTCTTGAGTTACCGATGTTCTACCATCGCTCCTGAGTTATCGATGTTATACCCTTGCTCCTGAGTTATTGATGTTGTACCATCATTCCTGAATTAATCATATGCAACCACAGTAACATACCCCTCTGTATATTGTGATAGCCCCAGAAAGCAAATTTACTAGTTACGCCACTGGCCCCTTAGTTGCAGCCAAATAAGCTGTATTTTTAGTGCTGCCCTCTCGGTACAGTCCTGGGTTTAGAAACACTTGAGGTGTTGTCTGTAAATAGGGAGACTTAGCAATTACAAGTACAGTACATTTATAAATGCAGACAAATATCATGAAACCTAGCAGCTGATTCTGTGTGGACTATACTATCCACTAAATACTGTCACTGATTGGCTAATCAGTAACCTCTTTGGATGTGCAGAAAATGCTACTGTACATAAAGCTGTTAGATGGGTCCCAGTGTATTGTGTGGCAAATACAAGGCAAGAAACTTAAGTCATCAGTGATGTTAAACATGTTGGCATGAATAGACATAACAGGGTTTATTTACTAAGATGGGAGTTCTACTGAAGATGGGATGTTGCTATGGGCAACATCTAGAAGATGCTATATAAATAAGTAGAAGATTTTGATGGGTTGCTATGGGCAACAACCCATCTTCAATAGAACTCCCAACACACTGGCTAGCCACACAATACACAAATACCCAAATAAAAGCCACATAATTCTAAAGGGGTGCACACACACTTTGACCTGGCGGCCTTCAATACCAATTTGACCCGGCAGGTGTCGGCATTGATGAGGAGGGAGGGACGGATGGACGGCTCGAGGATGGTGTGCGGAGGGAGGGTGGATGCTGCATTGAGCAGCAGTGTACTGCCTTCTATCTGGCAGATCAAAGCAGAAATAGACTTGTCAGGCAATCGGATCTGCATCGAAGGCAGCTAACACTGTTTAATTCAGTGTCATTTTCTACATAGCCCAAATCAATAAAAAAATGACACTGGATCAAAGTGTATGTACACAGCAATAGAATATCAATAAAGGAGCTAGAATTACGTGGACTTTTCCATTCCTATCTCAAAGTGGCAATAGACTATGAGTTGGACTATTATTGGTGCCAGTTTTGCAAACCATTTTTGTGTATGTTGGCAAAAATGTAATGGCCAGCCCCACTGCTGTCTAATGTGTTATGGGTGTTGTAAGACTACTGTAGGTCATAACCAGTGGTGTAACGACCAACATTGCTGCCTGTGACACTGCTGTGGGTCTCCACAGTGAGGGCTCCAATGCCACACGGAATTGTTTCTTAAATACAAAACTGGTTGGCTTAGTGGTTGAGCCCAAGTAACAAGAGCTGTCCTCCCCCGCCCCTTCCCATCTCACACACCTTAACATGGGTTTAAGCGGGCAGGAAAGGTGTCATACTGTGATGCCTGCTGCTACATTGTGACTCCACCTGCTACATCTGAATGAGACGAGCAACTTGGTACATGGGAGGGAAGGCAACATAGAATCATGTGACTTACATATTTCGCTCTTGCACCCTGTACCTTTCAAAACCTATGCAGTTCCTCTTTCCTTCCTGGGGTGTCACTCTCTGCTCTGGTGCTTCTACCCCAGGCTGGTTTGTATCTCAATACTGAGATACAGACAAGACTCTGCTAAAAGCTCCTAAGCAGAGAGCAACACCCCAGATAGGATAGAGTAATTGCACTGGTTTTGAAAGGTGCAATGTGCTAGTATGAACACTACCCCTATATACTATTTAGATTTAATAATGTATAGTCTTATGGGTATTTGGGTATTGGGGGGGGGGGGTATATGATGTTGATAGCATACTGGCAATTTGAGGTTATATGAATAGTCAGATGTTCACAAGCTTGTAGCAATGGGATATAATAGTGTAGACTGGCAGGTGTGATATGACGTTAATTCATCATCATCAAACTACTTGCTTTAAAACCATACAAGTTCCTGAATCAGTTGTTCTGGGTGCCGACAGTGCAGCTGATGGTGAGGGGTATGTGTTTCCGGCACACAGGATTTGCATGATCTGAGAAATGTTTGAAAGCTATAGTACAGTGTATCTTATTGTTTTGTAGTGCTTAGGTGGTTCTCTTCTTGGCAGCGATGTGATCTGCAAAGGAGATTATTTATTAGGATTATACGCCTTTTGTATGACAAAGAAAGTCTTGGAATGGATTCAGGAGTATGACTAGGAATTCAGCTTAATAAAGTGGGCAATCCCCAGTCACAAGTTCTCTATGCTATATTCTATATGTAGAGATGTAGAGTAATAATAAGGTAAATATATTACAGTATTTGTCATTATGGGGTAAATTGGTACCAGCACTTATCTGCACTGATACAGCTTATCTCCCATGTATGATTGCGGGGACACAATCAAAGGTTAAAGTAAGGGGGAACGGGGTGGAACTGAGTTCCACCACCTCTAACATAGTAACCTCCACATTGGCCCTGCACAGTAATTCTTACAGAAAAGCATTTCCATAGTTTGCAGGGGATACCAAAAACCCTACCACGGGCATGGTCTATGCATAATGGGGGGAGGGGATGGGGTATAATTAGGTGGCATAGGGAAATGAGTTCTCCCACCACTGCCTTACCACTTTAAGCCCTGGACACAATGCACCACCTTTACCCATCAGCCTTGGAATACAATGACTTTGGGGGGATATTCTCTAACAATCGCAGCCCAGCTCCGCCCCCTTCACCGTCAATCGCTAACATAATTATCGCATATGTTCTAACATATGCGATAATTATGGCAAAGGACAGCTCTTTTGTTAAGTTTATTGATCTGAGGACAATTGCTATCTTCATCACAATCAGGAGCCTGGGCTTCCAGGAATACACAAGGCTGGATCATTGCTGAATACAGCCCGAAAAAATATAAAACCCGGTCCATATACTGCAGGTACAGAGAGGTCTTCACATCTTTTTTTCCTATTTTTTCTATTATGTCTGGCCAGACAAGATTCAGAGTGTAATAAATATTTTTCATTTCTTTATACATTGTTTCCAGCGCGTTCTATGTGATATTTTTTTTTTGTTTCTTGCATTCTTGGGAAGCAGGCATTTCCTATACAAACACTGCTATAACCTGCTGCGAACCTGTACATATATAGGGACATTTACCAAAATGGATTCGTAGAAAAAAGGTGTATTCGTAGGGAGAAATACACCTTTTTTTTACGAATTTGTATTTTCGGGATTTACAATCCCAAAAATACAAAAATTCGTAGTCCTAAAGATGGAACATTCGTATTTGTATTTACAAATACGAATGTCTACACCATCGATAGAATACGACAGAAATCACCATTCAAAAGAATGGTGGTTTCTGATTTACTAAGCAGCCGTACTGATAATACGGCTGCTTAGTGGTGTAAAACACCCACGCAAATACGACAGGAAAATAGAACACCATTTTCATGTCGTATTTGCGTTTTAGCCTGCACGGATCAGTCAGATCCGTGCAGGCTACAGTGTAAAAAAATAGAAAAATTAAATAAATAAAAAAAAAAACGGCGTGGGGTCCCCCCCACAGCCGAAACCAGCACCAGGCTGACAGAGCCTGGAGCCGGTAATTAAAAATCAGGGAACCCGACAAATAGGGGTTCCCCGATTTTTAACAACCAGCCCCAGGCTCCTGCTCTGGGGCTGGTTCCCAAAATACGGGGGACAAAATGACTAGGGGTCCCCCGTATTTTAAGAACCAGCCCCAGGCAAAACCAGCCAGCAGGCTAATGCCACAGCCGGGGGGAGACTTTTTATGCAAGTCCCCCCGGCCAAAGCATTAACACTACCGACCAGTCAGCCTGGCCAGGGGCCCTGGGGGAGTGGGGACCCCCCCAATAAAGGGGTCCCCCCCCTCCAGGACTTACCTGACCAGGCTGAAGCCTGGTGCTGTCCCCGGTGACCCTGGGCTGTGGTCACCGGGCTGATCTTGGTGTAAAAAATAGAATAAAAACCATTGTCTTTTACTGGTGAACTATGAGTCCCAGCAAGCCTCCCCCGCAAGCTGGGACTTGGAGAACCACAAGTCCCAGCCTGCGGGGCATTAAAGGGCCCGCTGGGTCTTGTAGTGCCACAGTAAAAGAAAGAGTTAAATAAACACACTGACACACGTGAAAAATAAAAGTTTAATACATACATAACACATACATACTGATACTTACCTTTCTTGATCCCGTAGGTAGCCCTGGTCCTGATGTCCTGTGTCGTCCATGTCGGCTGTCTGCGTCGTCCTCCAGGTCCATGTCGACGGTCCGTGTCGTCCTCCAGGTCCATGGCGGTGTCCGGGTCCGAAGAAATCCATGTTGGAGCTGTGGAAGGAAATCCTACTCACCTGATCCTGCGCTGAAGAAGTCTTCTCTTGATCCGACGTAGTCCAGGTAATCTTCCTGCTGTCGCCGGTCCCCGCTGTCTGCGCTGTCTCTGCATCGCGCTGAGGAGAGATGCTGAAGTTTCATATTCGGCGCCTCTCCTCAGACTGAATTCTATTGGCCGCCTAGCGGGCCAATCAGGAGCCGACTTTCTCGGCTCCTGATTGGCCTGCTAGGCGGCCAATAGAATTCAGTCTGAGGAGAGGCGCCGAATATGAAACATCTCAGCATCTCTCCTCAGCGCGATGCAGAGACAGCGCAGACAGCGGGGACCGGCGACAGCAGGAAGATTACCTGGACTACGTCGGATCAAGAGAACACTTCTTCAGCGCAGGATCAGGTGAGTAGGATTTCCTTCCACAGCTCCAACATGGATTTCTTCGGACCCGGACACCGCCATGGACCTGGAGGACGACACGGACCGTCGACATGGACCTGGAGGACGACGCAGACAGCTGACATGGACGACACAGGACATCAGGACCAGGGCTACCTACGGGATCAAGAAAGGTAAGTATCAGTATGTATGTGTTATGTATGTATTAAACTTTTATTTTTCACGTGTGTCAGTGTGTTTATTTAACTCTTTCTTTTACTGTGGCACTACAAGACCCAGCGGGCCCTTTAATGCCCCGCAGGCTGGGACTTGTGGTTCTCCAAGTCCCAGCTTGCGGGGGAGGCTTGCTGGGACTCATAGTTCACCAGTAAAAGACAATGGTTTTTATTCTATTTTTTACACCAAGATCAGCCCGGTGACCACAGCCCAGGGTCACCGGGGACAGCACCAGGCTTCAGCCTGGTCAGGTAAGTCCTGGAGGGGGGGGACCCCTTTATTGGGGGGGTCCCCACTCCCCCAGGGCCCCTGGCCAGGCTGACTGGTCGGTAGTGTTAATGCTTTGGCCGGGGGGACTTGCATAAAAAGTCTCCCCCCGGCTGTGGCATTAGCCTGCTGGCTGGTTTTGCCTGGGGCTGGTTCTTAAAATACGGGGGACCCCTAGTCATTTTGTCCCCCGTATTTTGGGAACCAGCCCCAGAGCAGGAGCCTGGGGCTGGTTGTTAAAAATCGGGGAACCCCTATTTGTCGGGCTCCCTGATTTTTAATTACCGGCCCCGGCTCCTTCAGCCTGGTGCTGGTTTCGGCTGTGGGAGGGACCCCACGCCGTTTTTTTTTTTTATTTATTTATTTTTCTATTTTTTTTACACACCGCAGCCTGCACGGATCTGACTTGATCCGTGCAGACTGCTAGAAATAATTCGTATTAGCAGCCGTATATACGGCCGCTAATACGAATCATTACACCATCGGAGGGTTACAAAGCAGTCGTATCTGACTGCTTTGTAAATCCCCCTCCGGAACACGACTTTGCATACGACTTAAACAGTCGTATGCAGTCGTAGGGAAACAACCAATACGAAAAACTAGGTTTTTCATATTGGTAAATTTCCCCCATATATTCTAAAAGTATTTGCACATAGCAGTGTATATGGTCTACACCAAAAAATATTTTAAATACAAGACACTGTGTTTTCTGGGTTTAGAGCCAATATTTTTCTTGTTTTTAGGTATCATAAGTATAAGTAGAGACAGTACAGCTGCACAGCGCCTAGGCAGCCATCAGCGGTGCCAATGGTCATTGCAGCAGCCAGGCAGGTAACACTTTAAGCAGAGACAGTACAGTTTTAGCAGAGACAGTATAGTTATAGCAGAGACAGTAAAGTTATCACACAGGAGACACAGGGTTACATGTGGCTCAGTGCACAGTTCCTAGGCAGCCATTTTCTGGCACCATCTTGAAGGGCTCTACAGGCCATCTTCCTGTAGGGAGAGCCAGCGTGGAGGTTAGTGGGGTGGTTGCGGGGGGGAAAAGTCAGTCAGTGAGCGAGTCGGCCGGGGGCGAGTCAGTCAGGTGTGTGTGTGTGTGGGGGGGGGGGGGGGGCGGCGCTGCCGCTGAGCTCACCCAGAGCATGTGAGGCCTGCTGGGGGGCCTGCAGGCCGGAAATCCTGTGCATGGCCGGGGGGATCCTACCGGCCTCTGGGTGTCATGCTGGAGCCCCGTGGCCAATGTCCCCCTCCTGTCACGGCCGGAGGGAGGGGGGAAGGCGCCGAGTGTGCTGGGTCCTCTCACCGCATCCTGACCTGTGCGAGGCCCTCCACCAGTGTTCCCTCTAAGCTGTGCGCGTGTGTGCGCGCACACAACTCGACTAGCGTGCGCACAGACATTACAACAGAGCGCACAAAGCAGCAGTGGTCCCATTTTGCAGTTGTGGACTCAATTAATGTGTGTTTCACCCTTTAACTACATTGCGTGCTGTGTTTTGAATGTTTACATGTTTAATATCATTTTGAAGTAAAGTTAATACAAATGCTAAATGTAATTTTCCAGTTATATATAAGTGACGCACAAAAATTAAAATTTCCTTCCAAAGTTGCACAGCCAAAATCTTTTGCTGCACACAGCCTTCGTAAAATTAGAGGGAACATTGCCCTCCACTGAAGGTGACGATGCTGCTGCTGGGGGTTTGGGATGGTGCTGCCGGGGGTTTGGGATGGTGCTGTTGGGGGCTGCAGCGCTGCTCGCCTCCGGCCAGGTGTCACTGCATCCTGCGCTTGGCACTCCTTGCTTCCCAGCCTTCTCCTCTCCGCTCGGCGCTTTGGCGCTCACTTCACCATCCTCCTCCCTCCGCTCTCCTCCTCTGCTTTCTCCCTCTCCTCCTCCACCACCGCCACACTGCTCCGGAGGCCACCGGAAGTATACTAGCTGAAGTTGCCAGGGTTTACTTCTACCAATTATTTTTAAGTACCAATGATTTGGATGTACCTGTCTAAATACTAGAAATAGTCACTTAGTAGCTGTTGAATCACACCTATGAGTTGGCTGCCTAGTGTTATTTTTATTGTTTTGGTGTTGCCAGTATCCCTGATCCACAGCTTTTCTTATTGTTCAGTTTTATAATCCCTTTTTCATTGCAAAATGGGTTAGAGTTTTTTTTCTATTTACAATGCTGCTATAAGAAGGCTTTTTGGGGCAAAAAATTTTTTGGTCTTCTCACTTCCATCAGTTATTTTAGTTAATTGATTTATGTCTTTTTTTCCCATTCAATTATTACAGTTCATTAAAGTTTTTTTCCAAATGGGAGGTCCAACCAGTACTCCAAACTACCCCCCACTCCCTCCCCCTAGTATGCTTTCTGGAATCCAATGTTCCTATGATGTGAAGTTTTCTTCCAAATCCATCCAGTGGAAGGACCAGAACATGTTCTCAAGGTCAAATTCTCTGGCACATTTTGCAGCGAAGTCCAAGTTGGACACTACCCCTCTCTATAAGACCTGGCCAGGATCCAAATGGACCACCTTGTGTTGGTTTCCTCACATAATTGGATGGTACAAAATAATACATGTTATATGTCAGATAATAGTATTATACCATATGGAGCACTCTATCTTGTTACAAGTGAGCTACAGAAAGAATCCTTAGAATAAAGAGATCAAAGCATGGTCCTTCACTCTTAAAGATATATATGTATACAAAGTGTGTAGACCAACATATGTGGTATGAGTTATAAGAAGTTTTGTTTATAGAAGCAATTGTTTCAAACAGTGTTATGGTGTAAAAAACAGAAAGATGATAGATGGTACGTGGCGCAATGCTGCCTTAGGTTACCAATCCCTGAAGATACACCCTTACTTCAATGTACAAAATTTAGGAAAAAGATGGGATATATAAACCAATGGCGCAATAGATAATACTTATAATTTCTGTGTATCCAGACTCTTCCTGGTGAGGCGATGGTGATTCTCAGGTAGGTCGGATTTTTCCAAATGGAGGTGTTTGACGTGAAAAAAATAAAAAAGCAAAAATTAGATTGATGTGTCTGTGTCTATTTATTATAAACGCTCAAAGGCGTAGTGTTCATTTATATTTGTGGAGATCGTTTAGATGCCCCTTAGGCGTACCAGAACTCACGTGGGTTCAAGATGGTACTCCTCACGTAAAGGTTTCTTTACTGTGTTGACCAAAGGGGGATGTAGCTTCTCCAAGTGGATATGTGAATGAATCCCGATGTTTCCGTGGTTACTCGGGAAAAAAAAAAGTGTCTGAGATCTATGGTCTCATCATATGTGCATATAATAGGTGATGTGAGGGCTGTATAAGTACAAAGAGCTTAAACAGCGTACCTAACTTACTGAATAGGAAGAGGGGATACACGTGAAGATGGTTATGAAAGCATATGCATAGCTATTATCCTTCTCTTTGTTGGGCTTATTGGGTGGTTCACTAGCCCTTTCCTCACCCTGGTCTAACTTAATATGTTCTAGACTCTTAGCCACAATATTTTCATTATAGCCACAGGCCAAAAATGTATCTTTCATCTCTGAGGCTTGTGTAGTATAGTCCGAATCATCAAGGCAATTTCTTCTCAGCCTTTTAAATTGCCCCATGGGCACTGAGTTGAGCCAGTGGTCATGGTGGCAACTAGAATAGGGGATATATGACCCTGAGTCAGTTGGTTTTATGAAGTTTTTAAATTTAAGAGTACCATCCTCAATGTAAACTGTAATGTCCAAAAAGTTGATTTGGACTGGTTGTATTTCGAAAGTAAGAACTATATTATGATTGTTGGTGTTAAGGAATGTGCAAAATTCCTTAAGGGTATCACTGTCGCCCCTCCAAACAAAAAATATATCATCAATATAACGCATATAGGACACCAGACTCGCCCCGAATTTGTTGGGAGCCCAGATGGTATCAAGCTCCCATGCGCCCATAAAAATGTTCGCATAGCTCGGGGCGAATCTGGTGCCCATTGCGGTGCCAGTTTTCTGTAAATAAAATTCTTCACCAAACAGAAAAAAATTGTTCTGTAAAATAAATTTTAATGCCCTCCACTATAAAAGTTTGAAGTGATGTGGGTTTATCTGATCTTTCTAAAAACCGTCTAACGCTTTCTACACCATCATCATGATTGATGATGGTGTATAGCGACCCCACGTCGGCTGTGACCAGCAGGTCACCTTCTGTCCATTTGATGGCCGATATGCCTTTTATAAAGTCTCCGGTGTCTTTCAAGTGGGACTTGTTGAGAAGGACAAGGGGTTGAAGATGGTGGTCAATAAGCATTGACAAGTTGGCGGTAAGGGAGTCTACTCCCGAAATGATTGGTCGACCAGGAGGGTCGACCAATCTTTTATGTACTTTCGGGAGAATGTACATGACTGGCGTGAGAGGCCTTTCATTTATTAGAAATTTTGCCTCCCCTAAGTTGATAACGCCATTCTCTAGGGCTTTATTGACCAATAACTGTAGTTTGGGAAGGGTGGTGGTGGTGGGGTCATTCCTGAGTTTTTTGTATGTATTCATGTCGTTTAACTGACGCATGACTTCTGATACATAATTAGATGTATCTAAAATCACCCCCCCCCCCCCCCCCCCTTGTCTGCAGGTTTTATCATAATGTTTTTGTTTTTTTTTCAATGAATGTATGGCTTCTCTTTCATTTTTGGATAAATTTGAATGAGATTTATTAATTTCTATAGATTTTGCATCTTCTAAGATTAGAGTAGCAAAAGTCTCTAGGAAGGGCCCTTTATGGTGTTGGGGATAAAATACAGATTTGGGTTTGAAACCTGTAGATATATTTTCTGAGTGGTCTGCAGCTTCTTCTTTATGGAAGAATCGCTTCAAAGTAAGTTTACGGATGAACCTCTGCACATCAATGTATAGTTCAAAGGTGTTAATGTGATTTGTGGGGGCGTATTTTAGGCCCTTTTGTAATACATTATTTTCCTCCGTTGACAGTGTATAAGAGCTCAAATTAAAAATTTTAGTTTTAAGTATCTCTTTAGTACTGGTTTCACTGTGCTCCAATGTGTTTCTTTTTTTCTTTCTTTCTATCCCTGATCCTGTCCCTTGTGCGGGGTTTCTTTTTCCCCCCCCCTGGTTCCCCTATATGGTAGTTTTCTCTGTCTCGGGAGTTCGACCGGTCTCTCTCTAAAAAAGGGGATGGCGAATTTCTATATCTCTCAGGGTATCGAAGTCATAGTCCTCTAGTGGGGAGAATCTATTTTTTACTCTCAGTTCCCTATCTGGGGAGTGGGGTTTTTTTACATTAGTTTTATATGGTTTTGCTGGAATTCTCCATTCCGGTGTGCGTTGGGTTCTAAAATGTTTGATATCACGTATGGGGGAGTGTTCTCTTCTTATATTGTGATGTTTTCTCTCCCGTATTGGGGAGTATTCTCTCCTGTTGTGATTCCTCCTGTAGGGGACTTGTTTTGGAGACCTATCATGATAATAATTTCTGTTGTCTCTATTATCCCTTCCATAGTTTCTTCCCTGAAATCTCCTTTTTTGGAAGAGATCCTTTTTTTTAATCTAATTTTAGATTTTGGTTAAATTTGACTTTTGTCAATGGGCTTTCTTCTTGACTGGGAGGGGACAAGGCAATTTCTTTATCTCTCTTGAACTTTTTTACCTTTCTCTGTATTAGTAGTCTTTCCATCTTTTTTACATTGAATTCAATGGAATTTTCAAGCTCTCTAAAGCCCTCTTTTTTCGCATACGGTTGTGCTAGGGATTTGTAAACCTTTATATCATTTTCTATTTTATTAAGTTCCCCCTTCCTTTCATGGACAATTAGTTCCATAAGTTGAGTGGAACAATTATCAATAATGGCTTCCTAGTTTTGTTTAAACTCTTCATTGGCTGTAAAGAATGTTGGAAATTTTATTGATCTTTAGACCTTTGAGGATCAAATTGTGACTTGCGTATTTTTCTAAAGTCACAATTTCCCACCAAAGTTTGCTTTCTTTTAGTAGTAGGGTTTCTAACTTAGACATGATTCCCTCTAAATCTTCGTCTATGAGTTCAATGTCATCAGTGTTATCTAGGAACACTTTTTCTAAATGTGACATGCGTTTTTCCCTAAAAGAAAACATTTTTACATAAAATGCTGCCGTGTACACTTCTATCTAGGTGGATAAAATACAATACAAAAAACAGAAAGATGATAGATGGTACGTGGCGCAATGCTGCCTTAGGTTACCAATCCCTGAAGATACACCCTTACTTCAATGTACAAAATTTTGGAAAAAGATGGGATATATAAACCAATGGCGCAATAGATAATACTTATAATTTCTGTGTATCCAGACTCTTCCTGGTGAGGCGATGGTGATTCTCAGGTAGGTCGGATTTTTCCAAATGGAGGTGTTTGACGTGAAAAAAATAAAAAAGCAAAAATTAGATTGATGTGTCTGTGTCTATTTATTATAAACGTTCAAAGGCGTAGTGTTCATTTATATATGTGGAGATCGTTTAGATGCCCCTTAGGCGTACCAGAACTCACGTGGGTTCAAGATGGTACTCCTCACGTAAAGGTTTCTTTACTGTGTTGACCAAAGGGGGATGTAGCTTCTCCAAGTGGATATGTGAATGAATCCCGATGTTTCCGTGGTTACTCGGGAAAAAGAAAAGTGTCTGAGATCTATGGTCTCATCATATGTGCATATAATAGGTGATGTGAGGGCTGTATAAGTACAAAGAGCTTATTTGTATTTTATCCCCAACACCATAAAGGGCCCTTCCTAGAGACTTTTGCTACTCTAATCTTAGAAGATGCAAAATCTATAGAAATTAATAAATCTCATTCAAATTTATCCAAAAATGAAAGAGAAGCCATACATTCATTGAAGGATAACAAAAACATTATGATAAAACCTGCAGACAAGGGGGGGGGTGGTGATTTTAGATACATTTAATTATGTATCAGAAGTCATGCGTCAGTTAAACAACATGAATACATACAAAAAACTCAGGAATGACCCCACCACCACCACCCTTCCCAAACTACAGTTATTGGTCAATAAAGCCCTAGAGAATGGCGTTATCAACCTCCTGGTCGACCAATCATTTCGGGAGTAGACTCCCTTACCGCCAACTTGTCAATGCTTATTGACCACCATCTTCAACCCCTTGTCCTTCTCAACAAGTCCCACTTGAAAGACACCGGGGACTTTATAAAAGGCATATCGGCCATCAATTGGACAGAAGGTGACCTGCTGGTCACAGCCGACGTGGGGTCGCTATACACCATCATCAATCATGATGATGGTGTAGAAAGCGTTAGACGGTTTTTAGAAAGATCAGATAAACCCACATCACTTCAAACTTTTATAGTGGAGGGCATTAAATTTATTTTACAGAACAATTTTTTTCTGTTTGGTGAAGAATTTTATTTACAGAAAACTGGCACCGCAATGGGCACCAGATTCGCCCCGAGCTATGCGAACATTTTTATGGGCGCATGGGAGCTTGATACCATCTGGGCTCCCAACAAATTCGGGGCAAGTCTGGTGTCCTATATGCGTTATATTGATGATATATTTTTTGTTTGGAGGGGCGACAGTGATACCCTTAAGGAATTTTGCACATTCCTTAACACCAACAATCGTAATATAGTTCTTACTTTCGAAATACAACCAGTCCAAATCAATTTTTTGGACATTACAGTTTACATTGAGGATGGTACTCTTAAATTTAAAAACTTCATAAAACCAACTGACTCAGGGTCATATATCCCCTATTCTAGTTGCCACCATGACCACTGGCTCAACTCAGTACCCATGGGGCAATTTAAAAGGCTGAGAAGAAATTGCCTTGATGATTCGGTCTATACTACACAAGCCTCAGAGATGAAAGATACATTTTTGGCCTGTGGCTATAATGAAAATATTGTGGCTAAGAGTCTAGAACATATTCAGTTAGACCAGGGTGAGGAAAGGGCTAGTGAACCACCCAATAAGCCCAAAAAAGAGAAGGATAATAGCTATGCATATGCTTTCATAACCACCTTCACGGATGAACATAAAAAGATCGAACGCATCTTCAGAAAACATTGGGGCATTGTTTTGAGGGACCCTATTCTAGGCAAAATTGTTCCAGCAAAACCCAAACACATTTACCGACGAGCACCTAACCTTCGTACCAACTTAGTAAGTAGTAACTTCCATTCCAACAACCCAAAACCCGGTATAAAATCTAAAGGGTTTTATAGGTGTGGAACCTGCCAAGGCTGTAAAACCATCAAAAGCCAGGGTAGCAGTAAAATAGAGGAGTACTCCATTAATGGATACAATATCAAAGTGGGAGACTTTGTAACTTGCAGCACAAAAAATGTGATCTACATGGTTAGGTGCAGTTGCAACAAATATTTTATAGGACGGACCTCCAGGCCCCTAAAGGTTCGCCTCAGTGAACATCTGAGAAACATAAAAAAGGGCCTGGAGACCAACGCCCTATCAGCACACTTCAAAACAGTACATCAGTGCTCAACGAAAGAAATCATAGAGTTTGGTGGTCTTAAAACCATCAAAGGAAACCTTAGACAGCCTGACTGTACGGTAGCCCTGGCTAAGGCTGAAATGAATTTGATCTACAACTGTAAGACTTTACTACCCAGTGGACTCAACAGTGACTTTGAATTAAAGTGGTTCTTGTAATATCACTGAGTCCACTGGGTAGTCACTACTCTGTGTTCTGTTTCAACAGATTTCACAACCTGTACCCCAGTTGGGCACTGTACATAAATATATATGTGCCTATAACATCGATATGTACTTCCAAAGCTGAATTTATGTCTCGGTACCAGTTATGTCATAACCTGATAAGTCATGTGTAGCCAATATTCCCCCATAATAGGATTTTAATATATATACCATGTCCTAATTAATATGATTGTTATTCCACCAGCGATTGAACGGTCATTGCATTGTACATCCAAAAGGTATGTATTTACTGTCCCCGTTGACCCATGTATCGTTGTATGCCATGGTAATAGTTACAAATATGAATATTGAAGTCCTACATGTGGGGAAACGTTAATGCACCATACAAATGCACTTAATAGATTTGTATTTTGAAAGCCTGATTCGCTTGTTATGTTTATATTTCAGATTGCCATGGTGACCCAGCGATACATCCGGGCACCAGCTTGAAACACCCTATCAGGTTCAGGAACTACCTGGTGGCACGCACAAACCACTCCTCCAATGTGTGTTCCGGAAAGTTTCCACGCCAGTCACATCAGAAGGTGGAACACAGCGTGTGACATACGCCCAAAGGATGACGCGTGCGTTCCACCCCTGCCCCACCACCGCGCTGAACTTCCGGTAGCGTGCGTTCCAGCGCCGCTTCCTGATATAAATGACTCCGTGAACAGCGCGGCAGGTATAAATAAATATTCTACAAGAAGATCCCCCCACACGCCACACAACATGGACTACTTAAACTAGCTTGAAGATTAGAGATCGCTCAGTTTGATGATCCAGAACCCCAGACGTCCCGTTTGTATACCGGATGTATCAACGGGTCACCATGACAACGGACTTTTAACAGCTCATAAACTTTTTGATGCCACATTATTTTGGACTTTCAACATTATAAATAGTGGTTGTATACATTGTACAAGTTAAATATATATGTTTATATTGAATACGGAGGTTGGAAGGATATTGCAGGGGAAAACTACCCATGTCACTTCCTGTCCCACCTCATTGGCTGCTTACCATATAAAAATAGGCTTCTCACTTCTCTCTGGCATATCTTGATAAAGGTCACCAAGACCGAAACGCGTTGATCTTGCCAGAGACAAGTGAGCAGCCACACTCCCGGACGTATGTATACTTGAACTTTTTAACAGATTTTTTGTCTTTTTAATTTTTTTTGGATGTTGTAATTTTGGATTCTTTTTTGCAAATCTTTGGATCTTATGCTTCTTTATGTGTCCTCATGACCTGCCCATGGGACTATTATTGTACAGTTTTATAAATTAAATTTTGTGAAGTTTTTTTACCTTGAACTGGCCTCCTGGTATATTGGATAAAATAAACCTTTATGGGCTTTCTGCCCCCCACTAAAAGGGGTGAGTAAGGTACGCCACTGTATTAAGGTGTTTAAAACACTTACATTGAATTTAAACAAAAATCCCTCACATCGGTGAAATTTCTTTATATTCTATGCACCCGGGAACACTGTAATTGGAAATTTGTATGTGAGTTCCATATCCCATCGGTGACACCAAACCAGTGAGATACCGTACAAGAAAAGAAACCTTTATAGGTTTGAAAACCCCTTGAAACACCGTGAGTAGGGGTACGCTTTCCTTCAAAGCATACAAAGATACCTTTTAATGCGTATCCCCTCTTCCTATTCAGTAAGTGAGGTACACTGTTTAAGCTCTTTGTACTTATACAGCCCTCACATCACCTATTATATGCACATATGATGAGACCATAGATCTCAGACACTTTTCTTTTTCCCGAGTAACCACGGAAACATCGTGATTCATTCACATATCTACTTGGAGAAGCTACATCCCCCTTTGGTCAACACAGTAAAGAAACCTTTACGTGAGGAGTACCATCTTGAACCCACGTGAGTTCTGGTACGCCTAAGTGTTATGGTGTGTACACACGATGAGACGCCCTTGCTACTCGACTTAATATTCGAGTGCTAACTCTGTACTATTTACATACAATTCATTCAATCTGCATTAGATTTGCACTATATATATATAGTCATTGCTGCCCTGTCTATCTGGGTTTCGATTTGTGCTGTCAGGGGAGCACGCATCGGGATCGCAAGGTAAAAACCTGTGCGATCTGCATAGGATCTGCATGCGATTTTTACTATATAGTCAAAATCTAATGTCAAATCTCACCGTATCAATCACAGCATAACACTATCAGCTGTTTTTTCTCTTTTTTCTTGCTTTGGGGATCCATTGAGAAAGATTTCTCAATTGTTGGAAGTAATAAGAACTAACACCTACAGATCCTCTGGTGATATCATTTTCTTGTATTCATGCACTCTGGGTGTTTTTTTGGTGATGCTCAACTAGAGGGATCACAAGCAGATTACAGCCCACCTGTAGGTTTAATACTTTCATATCTTGCGTCTGCAATGCTTACAGATTTTTGTACATCAGCTTCATACAACCACTGTGGCGGCCTTAGCATACAGCTCTGTGGGCCAGATGTACTAAGCTTGAAAAGTGATAAAATGCAGAGTGATAAACAGCCAGCCAATCACCTCCTACATGTGATCTCACAGACTGTGTTTGAAAAATGTCAGGTAGTAGCTGATTGGCTGGTTGTTTATCACTCTCCATTTTATCACTTCTCAAGCTTAGTACATCTCACCCTAAATGAGGACCGGAAACTTTTTATCTTAACTGTGATTCATATGTTTCTGGTCATTGTATCTTGACAGATTTTCCAAGAAATTCTCTAAAAAAGGACTGAATCATTTAATGTGCTTCATTGTGGAAAAGATGGGGGAAAAACTTTGTTTGGTACTTATGTAGTATCTGGACGCCCGATTATCGCATCGCATTCTATGGGAAAAAGGGTCCTTTTCATTTCCCCCACTATGCAACTATGCATGGAGTTGGATATAAACCTGTGGCGAGCGCAGCGAGCCACCGAGCCCGAAGCATGGCGAGCGGACGCGGATTTGTTAAAAAGTATTCCGCATACCCTCGCGGGGCTCGCTGCGCTCGCCACGCTTCGGGCTCGGTGGCTCGCTGCGCTCACCACAGGTTTATATCCAACTCCATGCGTAGTTGGATAGTGGGGAAATGAAAAGGACCCTTTTTCCCATAGAATCCTATGTTAAAATGGACTCAGTCCATTTTAACATTGAATCCTATGGAAAAATCGGGTCCATCGCATCGCGTCGCATGCGATGTGATGCGATGGACCCGATTTTTTAATCGGGCGTCCAGATACTACATAAGTACCCTTTGTTTTATTATTATTATTATAATTGGTTTTATTATTCTAGTGTCAGCAACACCATTGTTTATGCACATTCATTGCACAGGCATCGTTCACTTCCACCCCATTCCCCCAACTTTTGTATGATGGCCAGTGGGACCATCTTTCCCAAGTAGAGAGGGGGCCACTGGAAGGGGCAGGGCTGAGCACCGCAGCCACCGCCTCCCTTCCCTGCACTGACAGATGCCACGCGCACTCACACAGTAACTATTAACTGATCATGGCTACTTTTCAGAGCAGCAGCAAACACCAGCTATCCCAACCTGCCCCATGTCGCAGGACACTGAGGGGTAGATATATTAAGCTCGGTGAAGTGATAAATTGTCTGATTTTTATCACCGGCCAATCAGCTCCAAACTGTGAAGTTACAGGCTTGGTTTGAAAAATGACAGGTAGGAGCTGATTGGCCGGTGATAAAAAACAGACACTTTATCACTTCACCAAGCTTAATAAATCTACCCCTGAGGCCTGTCCCAATGTAATCGGGACAGGTCAGAGGTATGCCATCCACCCACTCGGGTGTTTTTTTTTCTTTTATATCAATAAACTGTTATGTTTACAGTGTCTGGGAAAATTCTATGTAAAAGCATGTGCAAGCAGACTTTTTAACTGGGCCATCCGGAAGGGAATTCCAAATTAAGAAGATTGGCATCACCATGGCTCCATCCTGTACAATGCTATGATTTGTGGTTCTATGAATTGGGGGGAGAGACCAGGCTGATGTGCAATTTGTTCCATGCAGTCCGCTGATCATCCGCCTCTCTGGGAAAGTGTGAAGATCCAGGAGGCTAGTCTACTGTTTCGGGAGTAGGATAATTGCCCAGATATTCCAGGTGAGTAAGCAATGATGGGTAACATTCAGGTTTATTGTGCAAAACAGTAAGTACAGTACACTATATGATTAACACTATACACAGGCTACCTTGTACATTCTTTATTTCAAGTATTTAAATTAAAAATCTATCTATAGCTACATACATATTCAGTTTTTGGCAGATTAGTAAAATAATACATTACCTCTTTATTTATAATTATGTTTTTGAGTATTTAAAGCTATTTTTGTATTGCAGTGGGAAATAACATAACCGGATAGCTACATTTGCATGGATGGCCATTTTTATTGTGTGTAATGTTGCAGTTTACCACAAGAGACAAGAAGATGGCAATGTGTTAAGCAAGTGAATTATTATGTTCACATGGAGGATGCAAAAGATGCACAATACAGATTGGTTTAAGGCAGGGATGGGGAACCTTCGGCCCTGCAGCTGTTGTTGACAGTGGCATAAGTTCATCCCAGCTGCCCGGAGGCAAGAAAAATACTGGTGCCCTCCCAAATAGCTCAATCAGTAAGGTGACTGTCTCCAGTAAGATAAGTGTTTAGAATAAAAAGAGTGTGACGTCAATTGTCCTGCTAGGAGGGAGAGTCAGCCACAGAAGTGATATCAATGGATTTATATTTACTGATTCAAAAATTTGCAGGGGAGGAGAGATGCCCCCTTGGAAGCAGGAGCCTGGTGGCAGATGACTCCATTGCCTCCCAGAGTTACACCTCTGGTTGTTGAACTACACATCCCAGAAGTCTTTGCTACAGTTTTAGCATGGCCAAATAGCAAAACTGTAGCAGTGCATTCTGGGATGTGTAGTTCAGCAACAGCTGGAGGGCCAAAGGTTCCCCATCCCTGGTGTAAGACATTACCAGGTTGCCTACATTTTCATCAACTCCTTCTCATTGTCCATTACTTGGGGAAACAAAGCTGCGTCAGTCATGTTAATTTACTTTATTATCAGTTTCAACTTTTTCAACTTTTTGTCCAGTGAGAAACTGCCAGATCCCTCCTCTGTAGTTCTCATTTCCAAGTCCGTATATGTAAGCATTCACTGCAGGGGACGTCTTGGCTAAGAGCGCAGGCATCTGCATGAAGACACAAACAACTTGGGCTCATTTTAGGACAGAGAAAGGATGTTACTGTCATGTTTATGATCACTGCAAAATTGTTCTTCACTTGTCATTGAAATATCTGCTCTATTTTCACCTTGTTTAAAAAAATAGAATATTCTCACACCCTTGCTGTACTTGATATGTTTGCGACTGTTAATCTTTGTCAATCAGCAGATTTTACAGCTATTTTCCCATTTTTCTAGACATTACTTCTCAATATCACTGCATTAGTTGACAGGATTGACATAAGTTTCAGTATTTGGGGTTGATTCAGTTCTGTTGCTAGTGCATTCTACAGATGTGCAGCTCTTCAGCCATTACAGTAGGAACTACTGGCAGCTCTTACCTCGTCGGAGGAGAGGGGCTGCCAAGATGCCGGTCCCCACCTCCTGTACTGCCGCTGCTGGTCCCCACCGCCTCCATCTTCTTGTCCCTATCACAGCCGCGGGACCGGCACATGCGCAGTAGCCTCTTTGGTACTGCACATGCGCTGGCCCCAGCCTCTATGGGGCTGCTTTGGGAGCAGACCCATAGAATTGTTTTGATGGTCAGGGCATGCGCAGTATTGTCCGTGGTACTGCGCATGTGTAGAACCTGTTTCTTAGGGCCTGCCCCGCAGCTGCACATAGAGAGGCATCCCAGAGGGAGGTAACACCTCCCAATGGAACTGCCTTGAGTGACTGGCAGGTCGGACTTCCAAAAGAAAGTCACTGCCAGTCACAGTAAAGCCAGTGCAGTCTCACGGTCTGCATCTAGCTTCACACAGTGGCGGATTTTACCTGGGGGGGGGGGACCTCACTTTTTGCTAGTACATAGAAACATAATATTTGACAGCAGATAAGAACATCTTGGCCCATGTAGTCTGTCGATTTTTTCTTTGATCCTTTTGCCAATTTCAACCCAATTTCAACCCTATTATATCTTAGTACCTCTATGAGGGGGGTGAGCATATACAAGAGCATATACAAGAGACCAGATATTTCAGGATATCTCAGGATCCAGTAGCCTGCAAGATCCCATCAGCTAAATGAATTGCTCCCTCCCTGTACTATTTGGGTTGTGGGAATTGGTGCTTCAAGCGAGTGATATAGCAGGTCAACAATGTTTAGATCGACCCCAAAAGGTCGAAATGCACAATGTCGACATGAGTTTTCAATGTGGGCCTGTGGAACTCCAATTAGTGCATTGCATCACCTCACATAACTCGCTATGCATCGGACCACTGTACTGTTTTCATTCCACATGGATGGTACACTATTAAAAAGGTTCAAAAATGAAAAAACCCAAAAAACTTATTTCATAGCCATGTCACCCTTCCGTATGTTTACCATATCTTGTTGAGTTATTGACTATTGACCTAGACATTTTCTGTCATCCAGGCACCGTGTTTCAAATATAACCTTGCTTCTTGCCTTTATTCCTCTACACACATAATAATACTTTTTCATATCACCGACCCCTACTGTATATCCATATACACAATTCTATTAGTATGTAGATCATTGGCGTTTAAAATCAGAACATGAATCCCCAGCATTTATGATATTAAAATTAATTTAAATTAGAGCATGCTGTCTTTTAACTAATTGTCATTATTTTATCACTGCGCTGTTTGATATAGTATTAGGCTTTAAATTCTACATTGGTTTATGGTTGCACATATTGTACTATTTGCAGAATTGTATGGTGGGGGGGGAAGGGGGGGGTCTGGCTTCTTGTCAATACTGGGCCAAACAATTTCTGATGGCAACCGTGGTCACGTGAGTGGACAGATTGAGCATACTGGTCTCAGGAAATATTTTTGGGCGCTGCGGAACCCTTGTGGCGCCATATAAATAAAGGATAATTATAATCAAAATAAAATGAGGGTGGATGCCACTAGTCTGCGAATGGATGTTACTGTGTAACATCCATTCGCAGGCCCTGCGAGGGAATACCCCTTGCAAATGGGAGGGGGCCAGGCCACCATTCGCAAAGCTGGGTTTGGTGGGTTTTGCAAGGCTGAAAATTCGCCCACTACTCTTTGCTGGGAGCAGCCAGTGTAGTAGGCACTAGAGTGCTCGGACCCTACTGTCAATGCACAGATCTCCAGAAAAATGGCGCGTCAGACATATTTCAAGCGATTTCTGCCCCAGCAGCATTGTGGAGTACTAGAGTACTAGACTAATAGAGTATTAGACTCCAATGTGCATGTTTAGATCTCCAGAAATATGGCACTGTAGCCACTTTTACTGTGATTCCTGCAGTGTTGCTGCTGCCATAATTAAACTCCGGATGGTAACTAAAAAATGGGTGCAGTATTGCGGTGTGTCTCCCTTGGAACTCATGGGCCAGTGTGCACACTACACCCATTATAAATATGCCACTGCTTGGGGTTCCCAGAAAACTGAAGTTGGATAATACTATATTAGACTTTCTACTCAGTATATTATCTGCTTATGGGATCATTGTATTAAGAGTACAAATTTATGATTGACATATAATATTCACTTGCACTTAAATGAAGAAAATATAAACAGTGTAACACTTATCATTATCAGACTGGTCAAAATATATGGGAATGGCTGGCTCTACCTTTAGACAACTGCTAGAAGTTCCAAAATCTGGGAGGCACCCCTGGGTCGAAATACCCATACACAGGGTGACGAGAGCCCCATGCTAAGTGATGTACTTAGCATCACCTCTATTCATCATAACCTCATCTCCATTCATACACCCTCCCGCCCTCTACGGTCAGCTGACGACTGTCGTCTCTCCTCCACCCTGATCACTGCTTCCCATGCTAAAGTACAGGACTTTGCCCGTGCTGCACCCCTTCAGTGAAACGCACTCCCTCGCTCCATTAGACTCTCCCCGACCTTGCAAAGCTTCAAACGGGCACTGAAAACTCACCTATTCATCAAAGCGTACCCTTCCACTGCATAAACCAGCTGGTTCTCCGACCCCTTGCCTGTTTCCTGTTTACATCCTGCTATCTAACCACCACCCCCTCGCTTGCACCTCTTGTAATCTGTCTGTCTCCCCTTCCTACTAGATTGTAAGCTCCTCCGAGTAGGGCCCTCTTCCCTCCTGTTGTCAAAGCCCACTTCTCTTCACATTTCACTCACAGCTCTCCTTTACTCCAACACTCAGTGACCATCTTCGTCTGCATACTCCTCTCCATCATTGGCCTCAAGCCTCTAGTTGTATGTTGATTGAGTCCTCACTACTTATATCCAAGCTGTAATGTGTATTGATCTGTGGCGCTCTTTATTTGTACTGTATTTTTGTTATTTATTCAATGTTATGCCAAGTCTTGTCTCCCTGTATTGTTCCTTTGTACGGCGCTGCGAAACACTTGTGGCGCCTTATAAATAAAATTATAATAATAATAATAATGTACTTAAGCACAGATTGCTCAGTAGTACTGAGTCCGTACACATCGCAGACACACATGCAATGCACCAGCGATGTGTGCTGAGCGATCTGTGCTGACCAGTGTTCTCTAATGAGAACACTGGCGATTTGACTAGATTTCAACTGCAAGCAGACAAATTCTAGTCAGGCGATGGCAACAGATCACTTATAAATTAGATGATAATCGCCCCGTGTGTATGGGCCTTGACTTTGACAAAATTTAGGATGAGTCTGAGGCATCCTAGTTAACCTTAAGCAGATGACAGGTGTTGAACTTCTAAGATGTTACCTCCACACTTTCACCTGAGGTTCTGGAAAACTGCGGGTGATGGTGAAAGCAGGAAGCTAAAGTTTTGCCTAGGGTGCTGAAAACTCTTGCACCAGCCATAGATATAGTGATGGGAGGGGGGGCTATGGGTTGGCGCACATTAAAACATGGTATACAAAACAGAAAAAATTGAATAGCGTGAAAACAGAGCTTTTCCCCATGTGTAAAAATTCTGCACCTAATTGAATTCCCCCATAGTCATATACTGTACTTCTATACAGTTATTTATAATAGAGAAAATAATGTTATTTACTTACCATGCGTAATTTGGGAGACAGGATAGTTGCATCTTGAATGATAGCATAAAAGCATAGAAGTGAATATGGCCCCCAGCAGATGATCAATGCTTTTACCGGCGTGCCAGTGCTCATCTAAGAATATAAGACATTTACATATTCTGAGAAAATTGGTATTGCATTATAAAATTAACAAAGGAGGAGAACTTGTTGCAAAGCCCTGTACCCACTAGAAGATCCTGGCAGCGGCCAATATAGTTAACTATATCTGCTGCAAGTGGTCGAATTGAGTGTGCACATTGAACGATATTGGTGAACAATATCGTTCAGTGATGTCACCAGGATCCGCTACACATGCGGTTCATTGGCTACATAGCCAAAAACAACCCGCAAGTTCAGTAGGCGGGAAGGGTTGTTAACAATAATAAGGGTACACACTAGACAATATTTTTAAAGATTTTACTCAGAAGACCCTTTATGAGCGACCTTTTTAAAATATCCTTAAGGCACAAATGTATCCAAATCGCTTAATCCTAATAAATGTATTTTTGCAAAGAACGGATAGAATCTCCTGCTAGCTGGTGACAAAGGATGATTGTGCAGACTTGCTAGCAAGACAATATTACATTATGTTCCTATCTAGCACAAACTTTTTATATATAAATATATTCTCTGCTTTGAAATGTGAATCATAATGTAATCTCCTAAATTAGGTGGAGCAGCAGAATTTAACTTCTGTTAAAAACTTTTTAATTCATTTTTAGGGGTTTTAGAAGAATATTTACCAAAGTGTGGTTTTGTGGAAGTGGGAATGTTGCCCATAACATCCAATCACAATCTACTTATTTTAACCTGTTGGAGTTTCTGAGGATATACCGGAGTTCCCAAGCTTACATTCAAGTTGGTTTCTAACTTTGGTTCCTGGTTCATTCCAAAAAAACTGCATTTACAACTGCTACAATTGGGATAACACCACCTGCTTTAAATTTGGATATATGGATCGCACAATTGTGAGGATGCCTCTGTGATTGAGGATTACAACTTTCCCTCCAGCGTAACCTAATCCTGCAAGGTATATGGACTCCCTTAAATTACTATCTTCAACTTGGATACATACCAGGGACCGCATTACCATATGATTACGAAGCCATTACTCATCTACCATTGGGACTCCGACTACTAAGTACAAAACCTCTCTTGTCCTAATTAACAATAGAAATTATTATTTAATAATAATTATTTTATCATTGCAATTTTTTTATTTTTATTGTGACTGTCACTTGCTGCTATATAAACATTATTATTTTTTATCTAATAATGCTAATTAAATTTATTAACCTTATTGTTGTACTATCTAATTGATCCAATATTAAGATTCATTTTAGCGCTCCACCACACTCCTTTTTTTTCTCTTTTCATGTATACCTGTATTGGGGACAAGACACCCCCTAGTGGGAGCTGCTTGACCACACGTCCCATTGAGGCGCCTGTTTTTTTTCCCAGCTCCGGCTGGGAAATATTTGGTATCTTCTTCAACACGCATGCATGATTTAATGTTTTTTTTTTTTTCCACCATATTTTGAATATTGTTGATGTTCTTACATTTTAACAAAGTATAATTTTCTTTACTATGCAGATTGTAAAAATATCATGCTAATTTTATTCTGTTAATTCAAAATAGGATGAAAGAAATGTAAAATTTCAAAATTCAGATTGTCGTGTTTGTACTTTATTTGAGCTTCCCAGTGTTTAGTCATTTACTGTTTAGTAGTCATGACATTTAAACATCAGCTATTTATAAACCTAGTAGTTTTGCTTTCATTCGTTGCCATTTTTTACTTAATGTGTAGCTATTCAGATCATCCTTTTGTTTTTACATGAATAGACAAAGTATCAGCAGAAGTACATGGCGAGTCAGCCGCTGAGTCGCTGCGTAGAGCATAAACAAAGTTGCTTGTGAAAAGCTGCGCAGAACTGAAACCACTTTCAAAGCAAAGCCTAAAAGGAAGAGTTACATAAATGTCCCAGTTGTTACATCAGCATAAATTCAAATGCTTAAAACTTGCAAAGAAACAATTCATTGTTTTCACTAAATACCGAGCAGGGATTATCTATGGTTTTCTCAACAAGCTTATTATGAGCCGCCCCAAGAATGCAGGGGATCAGTGCATTTGAGATAATTGGGCGGAAAAGAACATTACCTTGATCTGGCCACTTTTCCTTAACTTCTGGAATATGGATTGGTAAGCAGTCATGATTATAAACAAGGGGATTAGAAACTCAAAGAAAGCCAGTGGTAAGAGATAAGAGATGAAATTTCTGCAAAAAAAAAAAGTGTATTGTTAGGAAAAAATTTTTTTATAATGAAAACATATGTATATGTGTGACATAAGCAAATACTGTACTCCACAACTGGCCCAAGTGTCAGTTCAACTGTTCAAAAAGTAATGAATAAAGGGAACACTAACATAACACATCCCAGGTCTGAATGAATGAAATATTCTTATTAAATACTTTGTTCTTTACATAGTTGAATGTGCTGACAACAAAATCACACAAAAATTATCAATGGAAATCAAATTTATTAACCCATGGAGGTCTGGAATGGATTTGGAGTCACACTCAAAATTAAAGTGGAAAACACACTACAGGCTGATCCAACTTTGATGTAATGTCCTTAAAACAAGTGCCTGTATAACCTCCCTACAATGCCTGGGCATGCTCCTGATGAGGTGGCAGATGGTCTCCTGAGGGATCTCCTCCCAGACCTGGACTACAGCATCTGCCAACTCAGGATTCAGGTCTGGGGAAGGGGCCGGCCAGTCCATAGCATCAGTGCCTTCGTCTTTCAGGAACTGCTGACACACTCCAGCAACATGAGGTCTAGCATTGTCTTGCATTAGGAGGAACCCACGGCCAACATGCCAACAGCATTTGGTCTCACAAGGGGTCTGAGGAGCTCAACTTGGTACCTAATGCCCCCCAAAGAGATGCCACCCCACACCATTACTTACCCACTCCCAAACCAGTCATGCTGGAGGATGTTGTAGGCAGCAGAATGTTCTCCTTGGGTCTCCAGACTCTGTCACGTCTGTCAGATGTGCTCAGTGTAAACCTGTTTTCATCTGTGAAGAGCACAGGGTGCCAGTGGCGAATTTGCCAATCTTGGTGTTCTCTGGCAAATGCCAAACGTCCTGCACGGTGTTGGGCTGTAAGCACAACCCCAACCTGTGGACGTTGGGCCCTCATACCACCCTCATGGAGTCTGTTTCTGACCATTTGAGTAGACACATGCACATTTGTGGCCTGCTGGAGGTCATTTTGGAGGGCTCTGGCAGTGCTCCTCCTGTTTCTCCTTGCACAAAGGTGGAGGTAGCGATCCTGCTGCTGGGTTGTTGCCCTCCTACGGACTCCTCCAAGTCTCCTGATGTACTGGCCTGTCTCCTGGTAGCGCCTCCATGCTCTGGACACTGTGCTGACAGACACAGCAAACCTTCTTACCACAGCTCACATTGATGTGCCATTCCTGGATGAGCTGCACTACCTGAGCCACTTGTGTGAGTTGTAGACTCCGTCTCATGCTACCACTAGAGTGAAAGCATCGCCAGCTTTCAAAAGTGACCAAAACATTAGCCAGAAAGCATAGGAGCTGAGAAGTGGTCTGTGGTCACCACCTGCAGAACTCCTCCTTTATTGGGGGTGTCTTGCTAATTGCCTATAATTTCCACCTGTTGTGTATACCATTTGCACAACAGCATGTGAAATTGATTGTCAATCAGTGTTGCTTCCTAAGTGGACAGTTTGATTCCACAGAAGTGTGATTGACTTGGAGTTACTTTGTGTTGTTTTTTTTGAGCAGTGTATATATATATATATATATATATATATATATATATATATATATATATATATACAGTATATATATATATATATATATATACACATCCCCACAATTAGTTATACAATGATTATAGAATAGAAGCTCTAACAAGCAGGGCCCTCTTCCCTTATGTGCTTTTCCTGCTTTGTTGGCACCAAAGCACATTGTTTTTTTGCTATCCTGATACTTATTTTAATGGTGTCTGCTGATGCAGCAATGCTTATGTACCCTGTCCTTTACAGTATTTTCTGTTTTGCATACTCGTTTATGGACTTTTTAGTTGAGCGCTGTGGATCCCTTGTGGCGCCATATAAATAAAGGATAATAATAATAAAATTTTATTTTTAATGTAAAATAACTTTAAAAATTAAACTTCAAGATATTGATATTTTTTTCCATTTTTTATTTTCATATTGAGGGCGGGATGTTATAACATCCGCGGACCCCCTTCGCCGGACATCGCATTTTTAATAACGGCATATGCTGTAACATATGCCGTTATTAACGCAAGGGACAGCTCTTGCGGTAAGAGCTGTCCCTTGCGATGCGGTGCCGGTGCTGGACTTCCGGGTCTGTGACCCGGGAGTCCATCTGCGCATGCGCAGACCCCGGCGCCGGCCGCAGGGCACACTGGGAGGGATCCGTGACGGATCCCTCAAACAGCGCTGCGGTAAGAAGCCCATAGGCTTCTGCAGGGATTCGCCAGCTTTTGCTGGCGATTCCCTCCGCAGCGCTGACACTGCGGAGGCACAATATAGCATATAGAGATGCGGTAGAAACCCCGAAAACGGGGTTTTTACCGCATCTCTGCTATATAGAATCTCGCCCACAATGTGTATTAATATATTGTTATGTCTGTGTACCCAATAAATTATTATTGAATAATAGTGTGGTACTTGAGCGCCCCATGCTATCTGTTTCTTTGTGGTAACTTCAAGATATGTTTATTTTGTTTATTTCTTTCAAGCTACAGCGTCAACCTATGTGAATTAAGCTAGATGCCATTGTAGATTAGCTTTATGGATGGATTTGGCAGTCTTCTACATTTACAGTTAGGCCGAGTACAGCATGATTCTCCACATCTAAAGGACACATCTTACTGTTCGTCTAATGTGTACCCACGATTGCATGCTCCCTTGGGTCTCATGCGACATCTGGTTGGTCAACCGGAAGATATTTTATGCGACCCATTCCTGTGTAATGAGGAGGGCATGAGAGAACATTGGGTAATGGGTGCCGCCATCCTGCTATGGTCCAGGGCAAAGGGAAATGTTTTCAATTATCGGTATGATTGCCATATGTGTACCCTGTCTTGAATTGTGTACTCTGTGATAATGTTCTACCTATTTACAAACATCTAGTGCAGACAGGTCCAAACTGCAGCCCTCCAGCTGTTGTGAAACTACACATCCCAGCATGCCTTGCCATAGTTTTAGCATTCCCTAATAGCAAAACTGTGGCAAGGCATGATGGGACTTGTCGTTTCACAACAGCTGGAGGGCCATAGTTTGGCTATGCCTGAACTGATCTTTGCACTTTCTAAAATTGAATATTAAGGTAATTAATACAAATGATGGTTAATAATCACACATCACATACTCCGAGCTATTATACATATCCGTTTTTGCTATCATGCTGGTACTTGCAGTTCTACAATACTAATAAACTGCACTACCTAACATTGAGCAACATTGAGGTTTGTAGTATATTCATTGGCCAAGTAATACTGGAACAACAACCAGTATATGGGTGACCTCATTTCTGGTGAGTCCCTAATACTAAGTTTGAATCCGGGCATGGGACCCCTAGTATTTCTTGGCCAAGAAATGTACCAAGAACCTTGATATTGCCCAATGTTAGATAGCAGATGTTATTATTATTGTAGAGTGTGCATCAGCAGTATACTTTTATTTCCATGTGATGAATATAATAACGCTGTGTTATTCATTAGACTTACTAGGCTGAAGCCTATGGGGCCCTCAGGGATTAGAAGCTCGTCAATTTCTTTTGCTGAGGCACTGTTACAGTGCCTTGGTACTAGAGCTCCAATGGTTAAAGGCAGTAGCACTGCACAATCATAGTCAGTTGAGGTTTAGTTTGAGGTAATGGGGAGAGGGGAGAGGCAGCGGACCAATAGCGCATTAGCACTGCTCAAAAGGGAAAATAAAAGGAAGAACGATAGCACTGAGAGAAACGAGGTCAGCAGTCTTTGTTTCAACTGGGTATCTGTATCTGTGTAAATAATGGCTTAAGCTCTGCTTCTCAAATGTGAGCTGTAGCGGAGTGATCAACTGAGGTGCCAAAATATGTGAAATCCTAGGGGCCTGGCCGTGGGTTCATACGGCACTGTGCATTTTAAAAGATGAAGGGGCCCATGTGCATGCTCCATCTGGGCCCTGTCCTCTCTTGCCAGCAGTGAGTAGACTCTGGTGACTAACCAAAGTCTATTGTGTATTGTAGGTCTGTGGGAAAATGGCGTAGTGGCAATTTTCCCACTTCTGCCAAGTCATTTTCTTGGTGATTTATGCAATGCTGCTGCTGTGCCAACGCAGGACTCTGGAGACATTGGTGTAAGATGTGCATTGCGGACCAAGGGGCCTTTGTTCCATTAATATAGTTATGCCACCCCTTTATATACTGTTTAAATCCATAGAGATCTGTAGGGCCATAGCCATATAATGGGCCATATAAGGCAAACAACATGTGAAGAAACCAAACAATAGAATTCTCAGTATGATATATTGGTGATGTTATTAAAAAGTTTTATGTGTAAATACTTCCAGCACCCCAAATTGATTGAACATCCAGTAGTGCCCCCAGCTAACATTATGCTACAGTGTTCCTGCACATGTGATGTGCACATGTGATATGCACATGTAGCTAAATTTGGTTGCCCCGGCGGGTGTGCAGCCTGCTGGAGGACCACTAGCTGCCCTGTGGTTGATCCTGCACTGCTGGTTCATACAGTGGGGCAGATGTATTACGCCTGGAGAATAGATAAACTGGAGATAAAGTGGAGATAAGGTAAAAGCACAGCCAATGAACTGTGTTTAAAATTAATCTTGGGAGTTGATTGGCTGGTGCTTTACCTCCATCAACCGTATCTCCACTTTATCTTCAATTTATGTCTTCTCCAGGCTTAATACATCTGCCCCAGTATGTGTTACATGAATAAAAGTAAACGAGACCCTTATGTATGGTAACCAGTTATATAGGTTTACTATGTTATAGCCTGTCACATTGGGATACATAATTGAGCTAAAGCAAATCTCATCTTTATCATCTTATAAAAGTAATTTGTTTTGTTTCATATTGAAACATATGGATTATAGGAAATAAAGAATACCCTTACTATAAAAATGAAACGTTATTAGAATCCCCTCAATTATATACCTGTATTATTTTATCCAATAAATGTAAACTGTGGTCCTTAATTGTATACTAAATAGTATATTTTTTCCTTTTTAGTATAGTCTCTATATTATACCAGCAGGACAAATCTGATTGGGTTGTTGGCAATTTGATGACCTGAATAGCTGTCCTAAAATATTCATTTTCTTGTAATCTGTTTTTATTGGGCAATTTGGGCAATTTGGTAGGTGAAAAAATAAAAGCCCAGTGGTACTGGTTTTAACTTACAACAAGAACACATCCTAAAATATTTTCACCCACGTAAACTCAGATTTACCAGTTATTATTGTTTAAATCTAAACTCTCACCCGTGTTCCATATATATTTCTTTGTATTCTTAAAGGTATCACATTTCAGAATGCAGATGTTAAAAAGAGGAGAAATAAAGGAACTGCCCCGAGGAGACTTACCTATCGGCTTTAGAGTAATCCAATGTGCAGCACGTTCTTAAAGGTTCATAGTCATATTCACCCCATCCAAAGAGTGGCATCATGGACCAGAAAGCAGAGAAGCCCCAGACAAACATCACTACTGATATGGATGTGCTCCAATGTAGCTTACTACCTGCAAAGATAATTAGACGTGAACAAACATGTACAAGTAAAAGTATGGATGGTGCTTCCTTATTTACTGCTAGAAATAAAGTAGGGTTCCCAACGCTGTCTTCAATGCTGTCTGCGGGTCTCGCTGTTTGGGGGGAATCCTCGCCGTCCTGTGACGGCGAGGATTCCCCCAGAATGTTGAATAGGGCGAGCGGCTGGCTCGCTGGTTTTCTGCGATCCTCGCTGTTTAACCCCCTCGCTGGCCGCATTGAATACTACCCAGTATGTGCTAGGATATCATATATTATGTAATAAAAGGATGTTCTGTGGTTAGCTTTAGTGTGTATGGTGTGTAAGACCACGCAGAACAAGACAAGCTGCACTCTGTAGTTGGCCACTATACAATAAAGTTACTTTAATAGGAAAGCAGGTTTGTGGGGAAAATATTTAAACTCTTCCATAGATGACAGTCATGTTTAAGAGCAATAATGCGTCCCTAAAATAGACAAATATATTCTAAAATTTGAGGGGGAAAAAACGCTGCAATGTTTTACCAGAACATATGAGGCAAACACAGTACAGGACCTAGGGGCTACACAAACATGTAAAGGGTATTAGTATTAGCCTCAGCACTTACGAGTACAATACTGGTGATAACGATCCCATGCTATTGCAGCACAGGAACTGATACTGGACAGAGCTGCAACAAAACCCTGGAATCCATGAATTTGGCATCCATCTGACCCATAGGGCCAGTACCTGTTCCAAATAAAAAAAATACAATGATAAATTAAAACAAAGGCACACTTGATTTATTAATAATAATAACAATGCTTATTTGGAAATAATATAAACAAAATAATCACACTTCAAATATGGTAAATTCCTGCTAAATACATTAAAATTGTCACTTGCTGATGACACTTGCTACCACACAGAGGAACACATATACACTGTCAACATAAAATGCTGTGGAGTTCTCCCTAAACATATCACAAAGTTGTAATACATAAAGTATTACAATAAAAAAAGGGTACTTGTTTCCTAGCATGGCGCCAGCGATAAAAATTGTATCCATAGGGTCCTAAAAAATCGCGTCGATCGCATCGCATGCAACCATATCGCATGCGATGCGATCAACGCGATCGACACGATTTTTACATTGGAACCAATGTAAAATGGTCCCTGAGACCCGAATTGTCTTTGTATCCCCACCCTGGTGGGTCAAATGCCCCCCTATTGTTTTAGATTGAAATACAAAGTATGTTATTAAAGCGGCCTCAATAGGGAATACAATACACCTTATTTGGCACTTGCTATAGGATACTCTCCAGAGTTGGGTTAATGAGGGTTTACAGGGGGCACGTGCTCCAGCAAGCACCATGGGAGATAAAATCATTTGCCTATAAAGCTGGGTACACACAAGAGCAGGGGTGGCCAATCGGTCTCCGAGATCTACTATCCGTTCATGTTTTCCAGGCCACCTGTGGATCTGTAGAATGTGTCAGTTACTAATGACTGTTCGCCAGCTTGGTGGTTTGGAAAACGTAAACTGTTGGTAGATCTTGAGGACTGTTTCGGCCAGTCTGGCACTAGAGTGATCTTTTCCAGACGAATTGTAATGACTTATTGGACAGATCGTTCAGTGTGTATGCCCAATGTGTGCACTCCTGTTTTTTCAGGTAGTATCTATATATATTCATGCAGAGCTGTGCACTGTAATGAAGGAGAATACAAGCAGGGCCAGATTAACAATGGGGCGGATGGAGGTGCAGCTTCAGGCCTTCACATTAATAGTCTAATCATCATGACAGCATGATGATAATGAGACAGACACCAGGTGGCTACATGGTTGGCCATAAATCATAAGTATTAAAATTGTATTCCTATTTTCCACATTTATAGAATTTTTGTACAGTACTCTTATGTACTTAGGGAGACACTGGGGCGTATTGTGTATGGGTTCCACATGCCGACATAGTATACCCATCACCTTCTCTACTTTTCATAAAAGACCCTTGAACATTTTCAACTCCAGACCCATTCGGCCCTTATACCAGGCCTGAGTACAGGGGATTGTTCCATCAGCCTAAGGCGAGAAGGAAGGGGGAAGGACACTGTCTGTATACAGTATCCTTCCTCTTTATATGTCACCCTGGGTATGTCTATGTGACTCTGTACATTTGTGTGTGTTATACCAGAACTCTCTGGAAGTAATTTCCCTGTTAAAGGTTGGAGGGGTCAGTTCTCACCAATTACATTCCATTTTGATCCGCAGTTAACTTAATTTTTGCATAATTTATATAATATAAGCAAGTTATTAAAGTGCAAACTATGGTAGGCTTTATAATTACTTCTGGCTGGTCATGATATCATGCCTAGGTGCCACTCCGGGCAGCTCCATATGCGGCAGGGTGTAAGCCTGGAGCATCCAAGCGGCTCTGCAGTGGAGCTACTCCCTGCACAGTGCTGTTCTTGGCTCCCTGCAATACTCATGCAGCTGCAGTGATGGCTGCACCCTCAAGGTCCCTCTCCCTGTACGACACCACCCCTGGGTTTGGTCTTCACATCTTTTTAATCATTTTTAATTTTTCACATTTTTCACAGTGTCATAGCAACTATAGCAGATCATCTTTGGAACTCCCATCTGAGCTCTTTGTTTTCACGCTAATAACCCCTCCTCCTTCTACACCTCACATAACATGCTGACAGTGTGAGAGCCTCTGTCTATGTACAGCAGCAAACTCACTGTCAGCCAGACAATGGGGTCAAGTCAGTAAGCTGTGAATCAGCTCATGCATACAGTATGTGACACTGTTGCACTTGGGTACTGAAGCTGTAACATCTAAAACATCCATGATGACAGCAAGGTGATGTGCTGTTGCTTTCATTTCCATGCTCCTGCAGCAGAATATTGTGCATTGCCCAGATATTACCACACCAATTCCACTCCTCTCCCTTCTTCCATTGCATGATGTGCTGAGAACTGTAACCATCTTGCAAAAAGACATGGTTTTCTTCCAATGACATACCTCCCTACATGACCTATTCCAGAAGGGACACAATGCTGTTCCTGGACTTCCCTCTTGATTTATGATTGTCCTTACCTGTTTTCAACAGTTACTTATTACATCACCTGTGTTTTAACACAGGTGATGTAATCATTAATTCAGAGGAAATTCCAGGAATAGAGCATTCTGGGGCAGATGTATTAAGCGATAAGACAAGAGATAAATGCAAAGGTGATATTGGGGCAGATGTATTAAGCCTTAACAAGAGATAAATCAAAGGATGATAAGGAGAGATAAACGCCCAGCCAATCACCTGCTAACTGCCATGTTACAGGCTGTGTTTGAAAAAAGTCAGTAAGGAGCTGATTGGCTGGACGTTTATCTCTCCTTATCACACTTGCATTTATCTCTTGTTAAGGCTTAATACATCTGCCCCAAAGAGAGATAAGCGTCCAGCCTGTAACATGGCAGTTGGAAGGTGATTGGCTGGATGTTTATCTCTCTTTATCACCCTTGCATTTATCTCTTGTTAAGGCTTAATACATCTGCCCATCTGTCTCTCCTGTGGAGGGTAATTTTGGGAGATATGCAATGTGGCATTAATAAGGAAATGATGACATGTAGGTGTATAGCTCAATAAAACAATAATTATAAGATACATGATTAAACTGTACTTTACTTTCTTTAAGGGAGGCATTCACAACCTCTGCCCTCAAGGTACACTAACAGTACAGGTGTTAGTGATATTCAGGCATCAACAAAGGTGGTTAACTCAAAGTAACTGAGGTACTGATTAGACACCTGTGCTATAGCATGGAAATCGGTAAAACCTGATCTGATAGTGGGCCTTGAGGACGGAGGTAGGGAATGCCTGTATTAGTGAGTTGTTGCGTTACGTGCTGAAGAAATATTGGATAGAGGAAAAAAAATCGGTATACCCACTGGCGATGGCGATTGACTTACACAGTAATTGATTGAATTAAACCAGGCTGTGAACAGTTTAACTGTTCACAGCCTGGTTTAATTCAATCAATTACTGTGTGGGTATACCTATTTTTTTTCCTCTATCCATTGTTTCCACAAGCTTTTTGGTGAAAGCTTTACTGGTGTCACCCTGGGCTGAAGGCTTTCGTTGCGCTGTGGTTAAATCATAAATTTTTTCTACTCGTGCTGAAGAAATATGTTTTGTTGAAATTAGTGGTCATAGGTTAATGTTACACGTATTAATTGCAGAGCATTTGTAATATTGTTTTGCTTTCAGGAAACTGTACCAGATAATACCCTTCCTACACTATATGTTTAGGCTAATAGGCCAAGACAGCTTCCCACCTTTTCTACTCAAGTTGTTTGATTCAGCGATGAGTGAAATTGGCCAAAAATGTCATGTGCGCCTCGTCTCACCGCTAAACACATTTTGGCAGATATGAAGTGTCAGCGACACAGTTTCTACTTTTATTTCATTATTTTGCAGATTTTCACACTTTTCATTTCTGAGGTGAATTAATTCTACTGTTTGGTGTGGTTGAGGAAAACCTTTAAGGCTAAATTCATCCTAGAAAAATATAAACTGTTCTGCCACCAAGTGCAGAATGAGGAAATATGTAAAAAGTAACGTTTGAAAACTTTGATAAAAAATGTAATGTGATTATTAGTATTAAAAAAACTTGACTGTCTATACAAAATAAATGTGAATTGAGCGAGTCGTTAAATATTTTACCTCAGGAAGCTGGAGAAGGCAGCAACGAATGCATTGATACACAGCCCAGTGTCTGCCACTGCCAGGCTTATTATAAGCAGGTTGCTAGGTGTCCTCAGCTCTCTGATTTTGTAGAAAGAGAGGATTGTCAGACCATTTAAAATGAACCCAAGTAGTGCTGCAAGAAACAAATTGGCCATCACCAAATATAAGAGTAAAAATTAAAATTAAAAGACATTTGTATTGTAAACTGATGCTCTTTTAGCAGTTCCATCATCATAAAAGTGTCCATTAAATTGGTCATTGTACTACTTTCCCCTACCCCATATCTTACGCACCATCACTTCGGAGGATGAATCTCACGTGTTTAATACCCATATCCAGTATTGACATTGATATATCCCCAATGAGGCTGTGTATTATGCAATAAAGATAAAATATAAGTCTCCATTTATAGTTTAACACAAAAATGTCCGGCATATTCTGTGACCATTGTGAAAACTAGTGCAGAAGTAAACGTGCAGTAACCATAGCAACCCATTCACTGTTTGTATATTTTACATTTTAACAATAAAACTGATTATCTGGTTATGGATTATCTGTCATTCATATACTTATCCCCATAATGTTCAAGCGAAAGGACTAAAGTATACAATATTGCTCATTATGCCACCATTTATGTCACTTATATCCAAACATTTACACAACATAGTCCACATATAGCCAAAACATTGTTGAAATATTTCCATCTATAAGAACATTGAGTGCAATTGAATGTATTATGATCAGGTTTGACAGATATTTATATTCCAAGGAATTGTCCTACTGTGACCTATACAGTTGTAGCAAGTATGTACTTAATGCAGCTGAAGAAGCTTATATTCGTCTTTATTAACACTTTGGGCGGTATTCAATTGTTTTTCACCAGCATTTTGGCTCACTATCCCTGGGGGTGGTAGGCTGAAATGTGCACATGCGTAGCTAATCCTGACCATAATGAGCAAGATATGTGCAAAAAAATAGATCAGGTGAATATTGCCCTATGATCTCCTCTCATTTTAGATGGGAAATCGGTCGCAAAATAACAATTGAATACCACCCTTTGAGTGCCAACACTTATGTGAGAGATGTGCAAAATGTCTGCTAAAAATGCCACCGTCACTCACATTTGTTATATAAATTCAAATAAAAAAGGATTATATTTCCTATATAAGGTAAACATTACAGGTCATTATAATGAATACAAATGTTTGATGGCAATTTTGCACACTGATTTTGCCAAATTCAATGCACTCAAAGGGTTAAATAATGACTTTAATCAGCATTAAACTACTGAGAATATCCAGGCTACAGTATAACAAACGCAGACTGTTCTACTCCTGGCAGTAGCACGTGCGTTGCTGCATTGATAGCAATATTTTTCTCCCCGTGATTATTCCAAGTTAACTATCCAGCCAACTTTCGTCTTTTTTAAAGTTTAAATTTAGATATTATTAATGGCTTTATTATTTTTAAGAGCATCGAGTACAAGTAAATCTAATATCCATAACAATTCACAGAGCTTGAGAATAGTATTTGAAAATATATAATTTATATACATTTTTATATATATATATATATTTTTTTTTAACAATGAACTGTGTTATATTAAGGTATTTACTACTGCAGCCCTAGTTACGACGATACAGGTTTATGCTTAAATTAAAATCCCACGTAGAATATATGAATTTATAGTTGTCGCACTTGTTGATTATGCACCCATATTGCGACAGCTGATGTTTCCCTCTGCCATTTAGTATTGATGGTCTGCATCAGGATGCCAGGGAAGCTTATACGTAACCAGAGAAATGTGTGTCATCTTCCTCTGACAACTGACAGCTGCAAAATGAAGATCTTACCTTCCACCAGAAGCACTGTGCCAATTCCAAACACTTCAATCTCTGTGAAACCTTCAGGAAGGGGGTAAGATGTCACCATGTCTGCTAAATTGATGCTGACACCCTGCTGAACTGTCTGCTGCCTTCCTTCACACGCGCGCACACACACTCACACACACACACTAGAAATTCTGCCTATTTAAAGGGTTTGTTTCACATGAAGCATCATGCAAGTCATTATGTAATTCTTCTTCCCTCCTTTCTTTCAGCATTAGTTATGTCTGAACATCACAATCCCCCAAAGAATTCCCTAATGATGTGAATGAAAGCAGGATCCCTCACTATGCAATGCTTCCCCCACCCTTCCTATTCCACCTTTTTCCTAAATCTTATTTGCATACCGTGGTTTACAAGAAGAAAAAAAAAAGACATTCATTGCATAGACAACAAGTGTTTTCTGAATACATGATTATAACAACTGCCTTGTGTTGCTGAACTATGGAAACACAGAGCAAGGGGTCAGAAAAACAACGAACCATGTAGTGTCTAATTGGCAATGATTTACTATAGTATTTAATGGGCAGTTTGATAAATGACACAGAACTAGTATATGATGTACAACTTACTCCACCAAGAAAATGGCCTTACAGTATGTTAATATTCATATACTGTAACTCATGAAATACCAATTGAGTTTACTTTACAAATATACTGTGTTTTTTGGCATAAACTACCCACTTTGAATAGCAGGGCCCATTTACGAGAAAATAGAGCCCTTGTATACAGGTTCTGTGCAGGCTCCCTCCTCTCTAGCCATGCTGAATCTATTATTGATACGCCATTGATGTATAGCAGTTTCAAGATAAAATGTATGTATTAACATGTTAGAAAGCCTGCTGTTCCAGGAATGTTGTCTCCTGTAATACCTGCATTCTCTGTGAACAGTGATTTGTAGCTGACATGCCAGATCCTGTTAGGCCCATGCAAGGCCACTGGGAAGATCACCGTAGTCTCCGATGATTTACCTGGTTATACAGTATGCTGTATGGATGAGACACAGTACAAATGTGTTTTGATACTTATTTTAAGAAGAATAGGTGCTTCTGCTACTTATTTCATTAATATGTGGACTACTCAGAGGTAGGAGCTGCCACCAGGCCTGCCGCACTCGCTGCTGCTCCACACCAGGTCTCCCCTTGTCCCCGTTGATCCCCACTACCAGAGTCCTAGTGCCTGTACAATACAGCTGTCAGGTGCTGGTCCCGGCACATGCACTGTACCAGTGACGGTACTGTGCAAAAGCCTGGCTTCTATGGGCTGTGTTGGCTGCAGTCCATAGAAGCAGTCTAGGGCTGCACAGCGAGGCAGAGAGCAGCTTTCTACAGGAACCCAGCTCTCTGCCTATTGCAGCCTGGACTGGTAGACCCGGAGGAGGGAACACCTCCCAATGGGACTGCCTGTCATTATGTAGCTCGGCATAAGGGAATCCACGCCGTCCTCTGACGTCAAGGATTTTTGCAATATATTGAATATGGCGAGAGGGGTTGGACGGAAAGGATGGGACCCCCCTCACCGCCGCTCGCTGCCCACATTGAATACACCCCAATAGCACCAACGTTCAGGGTTTTGGGGGGTGGGGGGCAGGGGACACACTATAGCACCAACTATAGTTGGTGAATTTGAATACTTTTTTTTTATTCCCTGATTCCCCTGAAATCACCTAAACACTTTCTGGGGGGAATGTTCTAAACAAATATTAAATAAAAAAACAAGGAAGTCCAAGCAGCGGCGGGGATCGCAGAGGGCAGCTCTTATTGGGAGAGCTGCCCTTTGCGTTGCTCACTGCAGGTTAGTACGTCTGTGGTGAGCATCAGTGCAGTGGACAGAGGGATGCTTGTACATCCCATCCTCTGTGAGAGATTTTAAATCTCTCATACTGAATCTCCCATTATGAATCTCTGTCACAAATCACTAAGGGTGAGATTTAATAGGATGAGAGATTCAGAAAGTGAGAGATTTGATAAGAAATCTCCAGGTTTTTTAAAGCGGCAATCATTTACACTGCTAAACCAGTTTGATTTTGAAGTGTAAATGATTGCCGCTTTAAAAAAACTGGAGATTTCTTACCAAATCTCTCACTTTCTGTAAGGGGCATACACATGTAGAGATCTGTGCTAAGCAATTTTGCTAAGCAATTTTGCTAAGCAATATTGCTGGTGTCAAGATCTCCCATGCAGAGCACATACACACGCAGAGATTTGTGCTAAATAATTTTGCTAAGCAATTTTTCTTAGCAATGTTGCTTAAGCAAAAAAAGGCCGGGTAGTTGTTCAGAATGAGAGATTGCGATCAGTATTTCTCATTCTGTACACACAGAGAGATTTGCATTAATTTGCTAAGCAATCTAACTAGATTGGGACTGCATGCACTAACCTTGTTAGCAAGAGATATTTAATCTCTCGGAGCATACACACAGAGAGATCTGTGCTTACTTTTTAGGCAATCTAGTCAGATTGCTTAGAAAATAGCACAAATTTGCTCCGTGTGTACACCCCTTAAATCTCATCCTATTAAATCTCACCCTCAGTGTGTAGGCCCAATTTAGCTTAAGGGAAATCTCTCATGCTGAATCTCTCATTATGAATCTCTGGTACAAATCTCTCTGTGTGTAGGGCCCTTTAGGATGCAAGGTTAATGTATAGTACCAAGCAAAATAAAATAGTATTTTGAATATATTTTTTTCAGAGTTGCATATTTCATAATATTTGCATTAAAGAAGTTAATGAGCTTTATAACAATGATAATCATAATGGTAACTTATTTTAGTATAGATAGTATAAACAGTGTATTAGGCAATAGTTACTGACTTTTTGTGTAGGTACGGTATAAAATTGGGGCAGTTTTTAATCTAGTGTATCAGATAGTTCTGTAGTTTTGGTGCATTAAGATATTTTGCTATAGTCTTGCCCATCGCCCTACAACAAATCATTATTGTGTAGAGACTGCTGTGCACAGACCATGGGCCAGATGCACTAAGCCTCAAAAATTGATAAAATGGAGAGTGATAAACAGCTAGCCAACCAGCTCCTGCCTGCCAAGTCACAGACTGGGTTTGAAAAATGTCAGGCAGGAGCTGATTGGTTGATTGTTTATCACTCTCCATTTTATCACTTTTTGAAGCTTAGTGCATCTGGCCCCAAAAGTAGAAAGTGGGTTATGATGCATATAATAAATGGAACCAATTATACCCTAACAAACATGCACAAAGCAATAATATTTCTTTAACCCCTTCCCGACATTTGACGTATATATACGTCATGGCCGGGAAGTACTTCCCGACACATGACGTATATATACGTCATGGCTTCTAACTGTCACTGCGTCTAGAGACGCAGTGACAGAGGGACGATGTCTGCTGTCCCTGACAGCAGACATGTCCCTGCATGCCCAGGGGGGGCTGCGATGCAGCCCCCCCGTCGGCGATCGCTGTGATTGGCTGTTCAGTGTGAACAGCCAATTACAGCGTTTTCTGTGTCACCGGCGAATAATGTTCGCCGGTGACACGGGATCGGAGGTGATTGGTGCTGTAAAGTACAGCACCAATCACCGCGGGGTGTAAGGGTGACACTGGTGTCACCCCACCTCACCCCGCCCGCCCCCAAAGGCCGTGATTGGTCCGTCGGACCGACGGACCAATCACAGCCATGGAGGGGGGTTTAAACTAACGGGGACTACACTGCAGACGCCATTCCGGTCTGGAATAGCGTGCAGTGCGGTCACCGTGCCCAGCTGTCGCCATTTACTGACCAGAACCTTGCTCAATACTTACCTGATCACTGCTTGGGATCTTGCTTCATCTTGTGACATCCTGTGCTGTGTTGTGCTGTGTTGTGCTGCTGCAGTGTCATCGAGTTAGAGAGAGAGAGAGATAGAGAGAGAGAGATAGAGAGGCCTAGTGACAGAGAGTGCTATATTTTGTGCTGCTGCAGTGTAATAGAGTTATATATAGAGAGATAGAGAGAGATAGAGAGAGAGAGATAGAGAGAGATAGAGAGATAGTGACAGATCGTGCTATATATTTTTTTATATAACTGACTGCTGCCCCCCCTTTTGTGCTGATCAGTATAAATTAACTGATCAGCAACTTTTTGGGGGCGCAGGGTATTTTTTATATATATATATATATATACCTGCTGCAGTGTCATAGAGTGATAGATAGTGAGAGATAGAGAGATAGAGAGAGATAGTGACAGAGAGTGATAGAGACTGCTATATTTTGTCTGCTGCCCCCCTTTTGTGCACCCCCAGCAACTTTTTGGGGGTGCAGGGGTTATTTTTCATATATATAACTGTCAGTGCTGCTGCTGCAGTGTCATAGAGTGATAGATAGTGAGATAGAGAGAGATAGAGAGAGATAGAGAGAGATAGAGAGAGATAGTGACAGAGAGTGATAGAGAGTGCTAAATTTTGTGACTGCTGCCCCCGCCTTTTGTGCTGATCACTATATCTGAGGTGATCAGCAACTTTTTAGGGGTGCAGAGGTTTTTTTTTTTTTATATATACCTGCCAGTTGCACTGTCAGTTGCACCAAAGGTTGTGCACCTGCTGCCCCTCACTGGTAATCAGTGTCGCATCACTGATCACCTTTTTTTTTTTTGTGTGCTGTGGGGTCTTTTTTTAATTTTTTTTTTACACACACTGTGATTTTGGGGGTGTCCTGTGGCCGCTGTGCGCTGATCAGTGACGTACATCACTGATCATCTTTTTCGGCACAGGGTTGATCTATTTTTTTTTTTTTTTTGATCAAATTCCTGTTGCCTTTGAGCGCTGTTCAGTGACGGATGTTACTGACCAACATCTGTGCTCAATTTTTGGCGCAGGACCTTTTTTTTTTTTTTTTAACCCCTTCAATTTTTTTTTTTTTTTTAACCCCTTCATTTTTTTTTTTTTGTATAAATTATTTTTTTTTTCTGCACTACATACACACTACACACTACATACCCCCCTGGTTGAAATAAAGTTTGTACCCCTCCCTACACTATACACGTGTTGAAACATTTCACTACCAGTAACACAAAAATAAAAATGGCATCCCAAATGTCATCCCAAATGTCATCCCAGTCATCCAGAAGAATGTATTCAGTGGAGGAGGCATATGCCATGCTTGCTTCTGACTCTGACACAGCCAGTGATGCAAGCGGGGAATTTGAAGGATTCGCCTTAAGCTCCTCTTCCTCCTCTGGTGATGAGGGACCCCCTCAAAGACGCCCCCGTAGAGCAGCTGAGACCCCCCCCCCCAATAATTGATCTCGTATGGGCCCCACCACCAGACAATTTTGAGCCCCAGGTTCCTGAGTTTTTGGCCATGCCAGGAATCCAATTTGATTCCACAGGTCTCAGAGAAATTGACTTTTTCAAATTATTTTTCTCTGATGATTTTATAAATTTAATGGTGGACCAAACTAATTTATATGCCCAGCAGTTTATTGCTCAAAACCCCACGTCATCATTTGCTAGGTGGACCCCTGTAGATGCAGTAGAGATGATGACGTTTTGGGGTCTGGTGTTTCATATGGGCATAGTAAAAAAGCCAGAAATTAGGCAATATTGGAGTACAGATGTTCTGTACAGCACCCCATTTTACCGTATGGCCATGCCCCGGGCTCGATTTGAGACGATCCTTAAATTTTTGCATTACAACGATAATGCACAGTGCCCACCCAGAGATGATCCCACCTTTGACCGGCTATTCAAAGTCAGGCCGGTCATTGATCATTTCAGTGCCAAATTTGAAGAGATGTACATCCCAGATAAATTCATTTGCATAGACGAGTCCCTTATACATTTTAAAGGAAGGGTTAAATTCCGCCAGTACCTTCCCAGTAAGAGGGCAAGGTATGGCATAAAAATGTATAAGCTGTGTGAAAGCACCTCAGGGTACACTCACAGGTTTAGGGTATATGAAGGGAAGGATTCAAGAATTGAACCGCCAGAATGCCCCCCCTCCCTCGTAGGTGTTAGTGGAAAAATTGTCTGGGATTTAGTGCACCCCTTCCTGGATAAAGGTTATCACCTCTATGTGGATAACTTTTACACTAGCATCCCCCTGTTTAAGGCCCTTGGTTCAAGAGGTACAGCAGCTTGCGGTACTGTGCGCAAGAACCAAAGAGGCCTCCCAAAAACGCACATTGCCCAAGTAATGAGAAGGGGTGAAAGCAGGGGAATATGCACCGAAAATATGTTGTTGGTCAAATATAAGGACAAGAGGGATGTCCTTATACTGACAACAATTCACGGAGACAGTACCACCTCCGTCCCTGTACGAGGTACCAGTACCCACACCTCAAAACCTAATTGTATCCTGGATTACAATAGGTACATGGGCGGAGTGGATCTTTCAGATCAGGTACTGAAGCCGTACAGTGCCCTGCGGAAAACAAAAATCTGGTACAAGAAGCTGGCCGTGTATATCATCCAGATGGCACTGTATAACGCTTACGTGCTATTCCGTTCTACCGGCCAGAGGGGGACATTTATGCACTTTCAAGAGGAAGTCATAAAGGGCCTAGTATTTGGGAACCAGCAGGCAGAGGGCCCCAGTACTTCTAGTACTGGCCCCCGTATTGTACCAGGGCAGCATTTTCCGAACGAAATCCCCTCCACTGCAAGAAAGGGCAGGACACAAAAAAGGTGCAAAGTTTGCTATAAAAAGGGAATAAGAAAGGAAACTATTTTCCACTGTGAAACTTGCCCCGACAAACCCGGCCTATGTATAAAGGAGTGTTTTAAAATATACCACACATCTATGGATTATTAGGTTCATCATTTCACCGTGCTTCGGGGGTCTTGCTAATGCCACATAGCACCCACCAACATTCCACCAGAATCTGAGCTGCAAAATCCAAAAATCACTCCTTCCCTTCTGAGTCCTGCCATGCACCCAACTGGTATTTTTTGGTCACATATGAGGCATTGCCATACTCGGGAGAAATTGGGGCACAGATTTTGGGGTGCTTTTTCTCCTTCATACCTTCTGAAAATGAAAAATTTTGAGCCAGAACTGCATTTTTGTGTAAAAAAATGTAATTTTTCATTTTCACTGCCCACTTGTATCAAAATTGGTGAAACCCCTGGGGGTTTGAAATGTACACTATACCCCTAGATGAATTCCCTGAGGGGTGTAGTTTGCAAAATGGGGTCACTTGTGGGGGGGTTCCACTGTATTGGTGCTTTGGGGGTCTTGCTAATGCGACATAGCACCCACCATCATTCCACCAGAATTTGTGCTGCAAAATCCAAATATCACTCCTTCCCTTCTGAGTCCTGCCACTTTTTGGTCACACATGAGGCATTGCCGTACTCGGGAGAAATTGGGGCACATTTTGGGGTGCTTTGTCTCCTTCATTCCTTCTGAAAATGAAAAATTTTGAGCCAGAACTGCATTTTTGTGTAAAAAAATTTAATTTTTCATTTTCACTGCCCACTTGTATCAAAATTGGTGAAACCCCTGGGGGTTTGAAATGTACACTATACCCCTAGATCAATTCCCTGAGGGGTGTAGTTTGCAAAATGGGGTGACTTGTGGGGGGGTTCCACTGTATTGGTGCAACATAGCACCCACCATTCATTCCACCAAAATCTGTGCTGCAAAATCCAAAAATCACTCCTTCCCTTCTGAGTCCTGCCATGCACCCAACTGGTATTTTTTGGTCACATGTGAGGCATTGCCTTACTCGGGAGAAATTGGGGCACAGATTTTGGGGTGCTTTTTCTCCTTCATACCTTCTGAAAATGAAAAATTTTGAGCCAGAACTGCATTTTTGTGTAAAAAAATGTAATTTTTCATTTTCACTGCCCACTTGTATTAAAATTGGTGAAACCCCTGGGGGTTTGAAATGTACACTATACCCCTAGATGAATTCCCTGAGGGGTGTAGTTTGCAAAATGGGGTCACTTGTGGGGGGGTTCCACTGTATTGGTGCAACATAGCACCCACCATTCATTCCACCAAAATCTGTGCTGCAAAATCCAAAAATCACTCCTTCCCTTCTGAGTCCTGCCATGCACCCAACTGGTATTTTTTGGTCACATGTGAGGCATTGCCGTACTCGGGAGAAATTGGGGCACAGATTTTGGGGTGCTTTTTCTCCTTCATACCTTCTGAAAATGAAAAATGTTGAGCCAGAACTGCATTTTTGTGTAAAAAAATGTAATTTTTCATTTTCACTGCCCACTTGTATCAAAATTGGTGAAACCCCTGGGGGTTTGAAATGTACACTTTACCCCTAGATGAATTCCCTGAGGGGTGTAGTTTGCAAAATGGGGTCACTTGTGGGGGGGTTCCACTGTATTGGTGCTTGGGGGGTCTTGCTAATGCGACATAGCACCCACCAAAATTCCACCAGAATCTGAGCTGCAAAATCCAAAAATCACTCCTTCCCTTCTGAGTCCTGCCATGCACCCAACTGGTATTTTTTGGTCACATGTGAGGCATTGCCGTACTCGGGAGAAATTGGGGCACAGATTTTGGGGTGCTTTTTCTCCTTCATACCTTCTGAAAATGAAAAATTTTGAGCTAGAACTGCATTTTTGTGTAAAAAAATGTAATTTTTCATTTTCACTGCCCAGTTGTATCAAAATTGGTGAAACCCCTGGGGGTTTGAAATGTACACTATACCCCTAGATGAATTCCCTGAGGGGTGTAGTTTGCAAAATGGGGTCACTTGTGGGGGGGTTCCACTGTATTGGTGCTTGGGGGGTCTTGCTAATGCGACATAGCACCCACCAAAATTCCACCAGAATCTGAGCTGCAAAATCCAAAAATCACTCCTTCCCTTCTGAGTCCTGCCATGCACCCAACTGGTATTTTTTGGTCACATGTGAGGCATTGCCGTACTCGGGAGAAATTGGGGCACATATTTTGGGGTGCTTTTTCTCCTTCATACCTTCTGAAAATGAAAAATTTTGAGCCAGAACTGCATTTTTGTGTAAAAAAATGTAATTTTTCATTTTCACTGCCCACTTGTATCAAAATTGGTGAAACCCCTGGGGGTTTGAAATGTACACTATACCCCTAGATGAATTCCCTGAGGGGTTTACTTTGCAAAATGGGGTGACTTGTGGGGGGGTTCCACTGTATTGGTGCAACATAGCACCCACCATTCATTCCACCAAAATCTGTGCTGCAAAATCCAAAAATCACTCCTTCCCTTCTGAGTCCTGCCATGCACCCAACTGGTATTTTTTGGTCACATGTGAGGCATTGCCGTACTCGGGAGAAATTGGGGCACAGATTTTGAGGTGCTTTTTCTCCTTCATACCTTCTGAAAATGAAAAATTTTGAGCCAGAACTGCATTTTTGTGTAAAAAAATGTAATTTTTCATTTTCACTGCCCAGTTGTATCAAAATTGGTGAAACCCCTGGGGGTTTGAAATGTACACTATACCCCTAGATGAATTCCCTGAGGGGTGTAGTTTGCAAAATGGGGTCACTTGTGGGGGGGTTCCACTGTATTGGTGCTTGGGGGGTCTTGCTAATGCGACATAGCACCCACCAAAATTCCACCAGAATCTGAGCTGCAAAATCCAAAAATCACTCCTTCCCTTCTGAGTCCTGCCATGCACCCAACTGGTATTTTTGGTCACATGTGAGGCATTGCCGTACTCGGGAGAAATTGGGGCACATATTTTGGGGTGCTTTTTCTCCTTCATACCTTCTGAAAATGAAAAATTTTGAGCCAGAACTGCATTTTTGTGTAAAAAAATGTAATTTTTCATTTTCACTGCCCACTTGTATCAAAATTGGTGAAACCCCTGGGGGTTTGAAATGTACACTATACCCCTAGATGAATTCCCTGAGGGGTGTACTTTGCAAAATGGGGTGACTTGTGGGGGGGTTCCACTGTATTGGTGCAACATAGCACCCACCATTCATTCCACCAAAATCTGTGCTGCAAAATCCAAAAATCACTCCTTCCCTTCTGAGTCCTGCCATGCACCCAACTGGTATTTTTTGGTCCATGTGAGGCATTGCCGTACTCGGGAGAAATTGGGGCACAGATTTTGGGGTGCTTTTTCTCCTTCATACCTTCTGAAAATGAAAAATTTTGAGCCAGAACTGCATTTTTGTGTAAAAAAATGTAATTTTTCATTTTCACTGCCCACTTGTATCAAAATTGGTGAAACCCCTGGGGGTTTGAAATGTACACTATACCCCTAGATGAATTCCCTGAGGGGTGTAGTTTGCAAAATGGGGTCACTTGTGGGGGGGTTCCTAAATTTTAGCATCTTATGGTGCCTAGAAACCTACATGGTGCCTAAAAAATAATCTCATAAAAAGGAGGCTCCAAAATCAAGTAGGTGCTCCTTCTATTATGAAGCCTGTGGTTTGGTCAACGTGCACACTAGGGCCACATATAGGATATTTATGAAAACAAAAGAATTGGGGGAATCAATTTTTAGTCACATTTCTCTAGTAAAATGTACTGTGTTCCTTAGAAAAATGTATTCAAATTGCAAATCTGCAAAAAAAATGAAATTTTGAAATTTCACCTACACTTTGTTTTAATTCCTGTGAAACACCTAAAGGGTTAACAAACTTCCAAAATGCTGTTTTGAATACTGTGAGGGGTGCAGTTTTTGAAATGGTATCATTTATGGGGGTGTCTCACATACAAGTCCCTCAAAGTCACATCAGAACTGAACTGGTCCCTAAAAAAATCAGTGTTTGAAATTTTCTTGAAAATTTGAGAATTTGCTATTCATATTGTAAGCCTCCTAGTGTCCAAAAAAATTAAAAGGAAGTTGAAATAATGATGTCAACATAAAGTAGACATATGGTCTATGTTAGTTATTAACTATTTTGAGTGGTATGATTATTTGTCTCACAAGCAGAAAATTTAACATTTTGCAAATTGCTAAATTTTCCATTTTTTTACGACATTTTGGTATTTTTCACAAAAAAACACAGACTGTATTGACCCAAATTTACCACTAATTCGAAGTACAATGTGTCACGAAAAAACAATCTCAAAATCACTGGGATAAGTAAAAGCAAAAAAAAGTTATCCCCACTTAAGTGAGACATGTCAGATTTGAAAAAAAGGGCTCTGTCAGGAACGCAAAAACTGGCTCTGTCAGGAAGGGGTTAATAAATGTAAGCCTTCCACATCTTTGTGAACATTGATGCACATGACCTAATCATAGCCGTTCACAGTTATGTTGCATTTTCCACCCAGCTATGCAGACTGCAGAATTGCCTATCAGTCTAAATAAATAATATCCCCACTAAGCCACTTGCCTACAATCTGTGTACTAGAAAGTGTTTGAAGCTTTTTATTTCAGAGTAATGTTTTGTTGTTAATTAGTACTTTGCAGTGTTCAACACAGCGCTTTGTGAATATATCGGCCTATAGTTCCGTAGCTACCATGTTGATGTCTAATGTTTCTGTGAGCATTTGTGTGTGCATAAAGCATTTCTTATCTTTCATGCCTCCATCAATGTGACCTACTTTATCTATGACATGTGACCCAGCTGTTAATGTAATCACCGTGATAGCTACAGTATAGGATAGATGTTGGCTTCTAGCGGGCATGTTCTGGAAGTGGTTTCCCGGAGGTTTGTTCTGCCTCCCCACCTTTGGAATTCAGCACTGTTAATTGTAGAGATGAGAGGAATCAGATGATGTATGATATTTATTTTGTAGACCTACATTCATTAGGTCGACCACTGAAGGTCGACAAGCCTTAGGTTGCAACACTCAAATGGTCGACATGGCTTTAGGTCGACACAATCATTAGTGAGTGTGTTGTAGTGTGGCTAGGTCTGAAGAGGAGAAGGAGGGGGTGTGTGGACGTGTAGCATGGACCACACAGTGCCCGTTACATGTCTCCGAGGCAGGGTGCCCCCTTTTCGCCACGCAAGAGCCCCACCTACTACAAATCAGGGGGGGGGGCAAAACATGCCATTGCTCCGGGCACCGTGGCACCTAGCTACACCGCTTCATGCACGTGGAGCAGGGGCACACATGGTGTGGTCAGGGGCACACATGGGGTGGGTAGGAGCACATATGAGTTAGGCAGGAGAAGGGACACACACAGTGCCAGATTAAGGTATAAATGGGCCTGGAGCTGAAAATTATCTAGGGCCTATTATGCGCAATAATAATGTGGGCAGCACCTAATAATGTGGGGGGCGTGACCAGTGTTCTGGTTGGGTGGTCTGCTCATGGGGGCTGGCATAGGAAAAATGCAAAGGGTTTAGTATAGGGTGGAAAATGGCAAAGAGGTTGGCATATGCAAGGGACTGGCACAGAAAAGAGGGAAAATAGAAGCTGCAGATATACCGGAGGGCACCCGGCACCATATGTAGCCGGGTGCCCTCCTAAGGTGCACCGTAGGATGCAGATGTCCTAAGATACTTGCGGGGTGAGGCGGCACTCCAGTCCTAAAAAAAATACTGAAAGCCATAACTTGGTAGACAACATTTCAGCACCTTTTATGTGGTCACTTAAATTTACCACACCATATACCCCTTATAAAAATCATGCAACACAATAGTAACCCCCTTTTACTGTACTTGCCTATTACACATTATGCCACATGGAATGAGCCAAAATTCACACTATGGCACACGGATTAAGGCAAAAGTCACATTTTGCCACATGGATTGAGCAAAAATCCACACTATACCAAACGGATTGAACAAAAATTCACAATATGCTTAATAAACAGAGGCATTGCAAGCCAAAGAAGCAAATTAAAAATGTACACCATAATGCCCATTACATGTTAAGCCACACACTATAATGCCCATTACATGTTAAGCCACACACCATAATGTCCATTATGTATTATGCCAAACACCATAATGCCTATTAAAAATTATGCTACATAAGTGCTTCTTACCTACATGCTCATTGCCAGGGGTTCCATGCTCATTGCCAGGGGTTCCATGCTTGTTGCCATGTGGGATTACATGCTCATTGCCGGGCAGAAGTGACAGCAATTGACAGCCGGGCAGAGAGCAGGGGGCTGATGGCTGTATTCAGAGCACTGCAGGTCCCGGCTATTTAAATAATAACCCTTTCACACCAGAAAATGCACGGACTTACCCAGGAATATGGTCCCAGGATCATGGGACATTCCCGGGCTGGCCACTTTACACCTGCCTAGTCCCTGCATTTTCTGGTGTGTAGGGGAGAGAAAACCACCCCCCTCTCCCCCCCTTTAACCAACCGGCTAAGTCTTTGGAACCAACTGACCATTTACATGAGACCAGTATCATATTGAAGAACATTTGAGTGAGCTTTGAATGATTTTGGTCCCGTAAAACTGGGCCATTTGGTTCCAGAGAAATCTGCCCTCAAACAACATGAACTGCCATCAAATTACATTTCAGAAATTAATAACTCGGTTTACCCACAATATCTCTGGAACCAATTAACGTATATGGACTAGCCTGATATCAGATTGAAGGTCCCGCGAGTTGGGTTTGAATGAGAACAACCTCAAGCTTCTGTGATGCCGGAGGGGGAACTAGCAGCTGTTGGAACTGGGTGGGGGAAAAACGTTCCAGGTTTGCCCGGCGGTATCTCCGGTTCCCGGGGGGGCTAGCGATGTGGGGCTGGGCTCATTGGAAAGCCCTGGCCCACAGCTACAAAATAGGCCTATTGGAGCTACAGCTCCATCAGGCCCATTGTTAATGTGGCGCTGCATAGAAAATGAGATTCATGCTTACAAGGTACACCTTTACTTAAAGGAAAATTATCTATGTAGAATCGCTGCTTTGTTCCCCAGGCAATTAAATATTTGGTTATTGATGAAATGGAGCCAATAAGCAAAAGATGTTCAGGCAGATATTGGGGATGAATATTCGGAATGACTGTGGCTAAAGTAGTTATAGTAAGAAAATGGCTAGAAAAAAAAGGCCCAAATGTAAAACACTGGATCAATCTTGTAAATATCACTGTCTGCTATTGTAAAGCTCAACGGTATATGCTGCGCTATATAAGAAACTGTTAATAAATAAATAAATAAATAGCACACTGCAACACGAAAGGTATATGTACACCAGACACCAAAATAAGAATTATGGCCCATACACACTTGAAGATTTTCATTTCAAAAGACTTTGCCAAAATCTCTGATAGATATATCTTTCACCAAAGTAGTGCGTACACACTGAGCTACTTTCCCCAAAGAGCAAGAGATTTTCAGGCAGTCAAAAGGCCCATACACACTTGACGATTTTCAGCTGAAAATCGCTCAAAACAGCCGTTTTGAGCGATTTTCCGCTGAAAATCGCCTGGTGTGTATGCCCCCCAGATTGCCGACTAGCGAGGATGCGCGCTCCCGCATCCTCGCTAACGAGGTGGGCAAT